>NC_056699.1:23204849-23566483 GCF_018831695.1 Puntigrus tetrazona | reverse complement strand
TGTCCTTTGCTTCCCAACTCACTGGTGCACACCAGAAGACTGGACTGGCGAAAAAAAAAAGAAGAAAAGAAAAGCGATGTTCGGCAAAAGCGGTCACTACGCCACCTCCATGGCCACTGTGTTCTGCTATACTGTTGAGGGACTGCTTTTCCTGCTCGTGGATTCTCCTGTAAACAAACAGGAAACGATCAATAACCTGATAAACAACCCAAGCTATTCAAACGGAAGACCTAAAAGTGATTTAACGGTCATTTATGAAGTCTTAAGATCTGGAAAAATAACTGCTGCAACGCAATATCAACATTAACTTACAGAGCCAGATATTTATAAATGGACGAAATATCCACCGTTAAAGAAACAGTTCAAAAAGCATACATACAAACACTGATCAGTTACTATTAAAATACAACTATTTGAAAACTAAATGCTTGATTATATCTACTTACTAAATACATAAAAATAAAGCTTGATCGTCAGCGTTTGGCCCCAAATATAGTAATATATTTGTAAACAAGCGATATATTATTATTATGAGAGCGGATCACTAATCTCGCGGTATGCAGTTACCCGTCACGGATCGTAATTATTTTTAAGCTTTCATTTATTACTAAAAGCTTACTTTTAATGGTTACCATACCGCGAAACTGCAGATGAACAGCCTTACATATGCGTTATAGACTATAGCCGATACAGTATGGCAGTAATCGTGAAACCTCAGTAAAGCTTACCTTGATAAAATCTTTGTTAAAAGCTAACATTTTCAGTTTTTCTAGGCTAAAAAGGCAAAAAGCACTGACCTAAAGCTGACACATTCGCTTTTTCCCCGTCAACTGTATATTATTAACTTAAGACACGGATATAATACCTTACAGCGCTTATCAGAATCCTGGCCTCAACGTGGTATTTTGACACTGCTGTGTGCATGCATCTATTTGTTGAGGTACTGACAAAAAGCTGCGATTCTCTCTCTTTCTGTCTGGCGCTTTTCGGTGTGTTTGAGCGGAAAACGGGCATTACCGAGTCCAGATCTCGACGCATTTTTCTTCATCTGAATGGTCTGAAATATTCTGGTAAACTAGTAATCCAGAGATCATACGTCATGTTTACATGACGAGCAAACATAAATGCATGTAATTTTTTACCCGGTGTTGACTTTGGGGAGCTGACAGTTGCTGGCGGCGGCAGCTTCAAGGCATGTGGTGGTACGTTGTTGAGACTTCTGGGAAGGTGGACGGGCATTGAGACTGGCGATGGAGGGTGGTGACGCTGGAGCGCAGGTTGTTGCCGATTAGACCTGAGAGGTGGAGTTGGCTGTGTTGTTACCGTGATTACCTATAGGGTTGTGGACAGTGTGGCGAGCTTGTGTTGAGTTGCTAGTGGATCGACAGGAAGGTGGGCATGGGGCAGCGGTAAATGTTGGCTGACTGGTCAAACCGAAGCAGAGGACGGCGAGACGCTCAACTCTTTGTAAACTCCTGCAAAACAAACAGTTAGTTGAAAGCAATATTACAGGATGAGCAGACGCGACGGATTTAGCTTGTCCAGAACACAAACCTGAAGCTTGGATCGACCCCCGCTGACTCCACCTCCCACGCGCGCCTCTTTGACCTTTAGGTCAAAAGCTGGTCAGAGGTCATGAGTGCAGAGGCGGCAAACTGGGCGCTGACTGAGTCCAGCGCCTTGGACACAAGAGACTGAGGACACAGCAGGAGAATGTTACGCAAGCCATCAGACTTCCAGACACAAGTGACACTCCGTATGCCTCCGCACACCTGACTTGAGCCTGTGTCACTGGCCTGCTGCTGTATCTGCTCCAGCTGCTGTTTCTGGCATGAGGGCCAGCTGTTCTTGATGCTGCTGATACTGCTCAGCCGTGAACGCTGGAACATCAAACCTAAACATTACACATCCGCAAGCGGAATCACAATTTCACAGTGTTTCTTGTTCAGTGAAAGATACAAAACTTTTGTTTTTTTCTTTAAAAGTAGAGGCGGGCGCACGCATCTCAACGCCAGCTAAAGTTAACACCATTTCGCGGTAATGGTAGCATGCTTAGAACAGCACGCACCGCTTCCATTCGAACTAGCTTAGAAACATAATACACCAATCAAATTAATATATTCTTCAACACAACGCTGGACCATTTTAGCTGTTGAAACGCAGCATTGCAAAGGTTTTCATCAAAAGAGCAACATCCATGTAGACATTAAAATCTGAGCTGATCACTGAGCGGCACGCAGAAATGAAAACGGAGAATAAAGACGGCATCGTTTGTAAAGCGCCGCGCCTGAATGGGTTTCATTTAATGCTGACGCGCTTAATTAGATTTTATGAAAGCTGCAGCTGTGCATCTGATGAACATTTGCTTCTCCTGGTTTATTGCTTTCCTTTGTCAACGACCAAGCCAAAAATGTCACAATCGATAGGTCCTCATTTAAATATTTAGTCAAATTAGTCACTGGTCAAGTGTTGGCAGACATTTATACTCTACATAAGAGCAGGGAAACGGAATTAGTCTGACTTGATAAAATTATAAAATCAAGTGGTTTATGTAAAGTTTGGTTCTGCAAATGGTTCAGTAATGTTTATGTCTTAATGTGAATCAGCACTCTTCAAACATCGACAAAATGTTGGTCTAAGCAAGGTTGCCTTAACTTTTTTCTTTTTATGATATGGTAGGCCAAATCTAAAGGTGTAAACTAGATTTAGTTTAGAAGTAGATTACATCCAGAGTCAATGCAAAGACATGAATAAATGCAAATCCACATCTGTCAACTCAAAATGGCAACGGATCGGACCAAACAATTGCGATGAACATGCGATATACTGTATGCCTCTGTGTCTTCTGTACAATTAAAAAAATGTTTACAATTTAATTATAGCATTTGGAAACGCATACAGAACACATGAAATAGCTAGAAAATGTGTCGTGCCCACTGAAAAGCCGTTATTATACACACAGGAATTATGCTCAGCTTCCTTAAATTCATTCACGTAGTTAATTTCGAAAACATGTAGTTTGTGCATCTCTACAGAAAAAGGCGCTGCAAGTGAAGGGCTGGAAATATCATTGCTGCAGCAACACAGCTTTTTCAATTATAATAACTGTCAATCATTTGTGTTTATTTCCAGACTTTATTGACGGTGCTGAATAAAACATGAGCAAACAAACAGTTCCAGCGCCGCATGCATACTAGCGGGACGCAGTCCACTCACCTACTGCGCGGTGGTCCTGCGCTCGCTGCTCTGCCCAGAGTACTGCCACCTGGCCTCGCGCCGCTCCGCACCAACCCCTAAGCGGTCTCCGTGACAGCGCATCCCCGCGCCTGACTGGCTGGTTAGTGTCCGTGGTTTTAAAGTGCCTCCAGCGCACGCTTGATATTTCTGAGAATCTGCCTCATGTCTGAATACGTGAGTATGAGAGGAAGAAGAGGATGAGGACTGTGACGAAGAGGATGAGGTAACGGTCTGGGAAGTGGTTTCAGATGTAGAGGAGAAGCAGGGAAGGACAGGCCCGGCTCTGAATTTGAGTCCAGACTTTGGAATAATCCATTTAAATCCGAATAAGCCCGGTCCAGAAGAAACCTGAGGAATAGATTAAATGCGATTAAAGGGTCACTAAAACCCCTTTAAAAAAAAAAAAAAAAAAAAAAAAAAGCGGGCATGGTGTGTTGCGGAGCAGAGGGGGGACAGAAAACATACAGCTTCTTTTCATTCTCGTTGAGTTAAAAGCACATGCGTAGCCATTTGCATTGTGCATCACAACCATATATGCTGTTGCACCTCTGATAACTTTAAGGCTTATTCAGCTGCGTTTATATAACCATTTGTGATTTGGCAATATCAATGCCTACCATACACTGATGATTCGGTGTTTATCAAATTATTGAGACTGGCGTGTTCCTATCCTACGAGAAGACGCTTTATTTAATTAAAAAAACAGCATGTGTTGATGTCACCACAATGTAGTTTTTAAACTGTTGAAAATAGCCCAAAGAGCTTGAATTTATCGATTGCTAGCATTGTCTATGACGTGCAACACAAACACCTTTGTCAAAATCTCTGAAAAAGTAGTCTGTGGTTTCATGAGCCTTTACAAGCAGGTAATATTACTCAAATCAGTCAGAATGAGACCAGATGACATATGGACTTGACTCACCTGCCGCTCCGCCCCACCCGACGCCGTACAACCCGGACACAGTGGCGGGAATGGTGAGAGTGGTTAGGAGTACCAAACTGTGGGTCACATGACCTCCGTCTGTTTCTCCAGACCAGGGCCAGTCGCCGCTCTGATCCAAACGGGGCTGCAGGAACACAACACAAACCAAGTGAGAATGTGCCAGAAAACGGTACATGAAGGGAAACGTACAGAGAAGAGAGTAAAATAAATGGATGATGGGAATGAAGAGAAGTATTGATAGTCAGTTATACAAATAATTCACATCTGAAAAGTACAGCAGAAAAACAGCCTCAGAGCTGTAGTGTCTACATGGCTGTAACGCTTATCAGGATATGCTGAGGTGTAGGACAACAATTTGAGGAAAGAGGAACGATGAAAGGATGCGCAACAGAGGAAGCATAAGGTATGAGACATGAGGTCAGCGAGCGACACCTACAGCGTGATAAACACATCCTGCTTTCCGCCTGAAGGCAAACGCCCATCTGGCTCTGTTCTTCCTCGGCCTCTGATGACCCAGAATGTATCTACACAACAGGAACAGGAAGTCTTTTATGCACTGATTGCATGAACAATGAAGTCTAAAAGTTCACAAATTAACGCTAGACAACCAAATCCATTTAAATGTTTTTCGATTCACTCCTATTCAAATGTCTGTGGTCAGTAAGAGTATTTTTTTATGAATGCTTTTATTCACTGAAGATGCATTTCATTGATCAAAAGTGACCGTCAACACATTTATGGAAGTAGCAAAAGATCTCGATTTCAAATGAACAATTTCTTAATTTCTTATAATATATACACACACACAGTATATAGATCAAATAGAGACAGTGATTATAACCAGCAAGCAAATGCCCTGCGTGTGTACCTGTGAAAAGGCTCCTCATCAGAGCTGGGGAAGTCGTACTGGTTGAGGTCTTTGGGGTTAAACAGGAAGGGCCAGTATGCAATGGGGCGGAGAATGGCATGATTTTGGGCTTCTTCTCATACTTCCTCTTTGTTCTGACCACCTCCGTCTTTTCAGGCTGAAACAGAGATACATGTACTTACACATACTGTATTTTCCAGAATGTAACTCGTATACCCGAAATGTGCAAGGATATATGATGTCCCACCTTGGTCTTGTAGTCTTTGAAGTCTATGTGGTCCTGGTGGCGGTACTGACTGCTGCTGGAGAAGGGTATTATGGGAATCTTGTAAACAGGTTTTGCCATAGCTAGTGCTTCTGCCATCACTTCTGAACCAAAGTCGGGCATGGCATTTCTGAAGCGAACACAAAGAGTGGTCATTTTTAAAGGAAGATGCACCTGACTTTATAAATAGTTCATATATATATATATATATATATATATATATATATATATTTTTTTAGCACTGAGAGGTATATGTATACACACAATTTCCAGCATATCTCAGTGATTAAGGATGACAAATGAATAATGGACCTTGATTACGTGGCCTTTACTTAACAAACAAGGTGAACCATAATTGCTCATTTAGCCATATAAAACAAGCCCCTTAATTAGGGAATGCAATGATGCCTAAGCCAATTAAAAATGCATGGCCTGTTTGCAATATGCATGAACGAGCACAGAATAAAACACAATTACAGAAGCAATTAGGAAAATTCTGAGTCACGTAGGTTATGCATATTAAAATGCAAAGGTAAGCTGGGTCGTGTATATTCATTGTAGCAAGCGTCCCGATACGCCATTGATAAAAGAGCTTCTGAAAGCGAGTTAACATACCTCTTCTCTACAATCTCCAGTGTGAGATGAAGCAGCTCTCGTTTGCTCTTTTCTCGCTTTCTTAATCATCTCCAGGATAGTGACGGCTCGACTCAGGTCCCTTCTTAGTTTGAGCATCTTCTCATACGATGCCTCGTCATTCTTACGATTCTGAGGAACCATGAAAAATACTGTTAGTGAACTTCATAAATTAATATTTAGTGGTGAGGAATAAAAGCCTTAAATGACATAAGATCGAAAGGAAGACTAAAATCTTTGGTTTAAAAAAAAAAAAAAATTATGCTGCGGATACCACATCAACATATGTTACTGTTCACAAAATCAAAACATTCACAATAAATTAGAACATGCATGCAAGTTCAAATAAACAGCTATTTGAATATTTTTAATTTACATAAAACAATGCAACCATAAAATAAACTTATAAAACAAAACATCTAACTGCTCTTCCTGTAAATAACCATTTTACAACATTTTAAAATGGCACAAAAAAAAAAAAAAAAACAAAAACAAAACCCACACACACACTTGGAACTGCTACTTTTATGTCACTTCTGTTTATTTTATGCTTATAATTTAATATTGTTTATTATGTTTTTGGGCTGAGTCAGGAATAATGAACTGAATCAGAAACAGGATGCATTCTAGACAAACAGGCCTTTGTTTTAATAATTATGCAAATGCTTTTTTTTTTTTTTTTAAAGCATAAACTGAATGTTATTTGTAATTTAATGAAGCTCACTCCGCTTTATCTTTCATGCTTGGCAAGCACTTTAAAATGAACAGAGGAAAGATTCCTAATTATGCACCACAGGACTGCATTTAATAATTACCATTAGACCCTGACATAATGAACTAAGAAAAACGATCTTTTCCCCTTCAGTTCAGCCATGCTCAAAACTAAAAATCATGTATTAACGTTACAGTTTGATGGGCAGCAGAGACCACACAGAAGGGCAATCATTAACTCAACTGCTGATTGTTTGAAGCACACTCCTGCAAGTCATTATGAAACTTCACAACAAAGTTGAAAATCTAAACCTGGAAGAACTTTAACTTGATAAAGTGGGTTTCTAAATGCATTGTTTCCAGTTATCATTATTTCTAAGCCTGCAGTAAAACAAACCATTAAAACAATATTAATAGGCTGCCTCCTATTGTTTGTGCTATTAAAACAATCTGGCATTTACAAACCAGTTTACACCAGTGGGGGTCAAAATATTGCTCGTTAGCATGGTCTAGCTAGCAGATGCCATAATTAAACAATTGTGTGGATTTCAGGGGAGAAAAAGGAATCCAAAGTGTTGAATACAGACACTTAAGGCTGAAAGTAGATACTGTATTGAGTCGCTTTAATCTATACAGGCTGATAGAGGATCAGTGTTAAAGGATTAGGAAAACAACATCGATACTAACATGGCTCTGACCAGAAATGCTCACCTTTCTCGCCTGCATCTTCTCGGTCCTGCGCCTGAAGGCCACATAGGGTCATTGGTGCTGGAACCGTCCCTTTTCCTGCTTGATGGTTGGGATGAGGGATCCGCTTTTACACAGTTTCCTCTTCCTGCTCCAGTACTCAAACACCTCCCTGATCAGATCGTCATCCTCCTTCAGTAAAAGCTTTGCTTCCTGCAGGGTCACCAGCTGTGTTACAGAGAAATAAAGTCATATTATTACTAGTAATATAAACAGGAAAAGTTATAAGTATATATGTATATAATTATTATTTTTTTTTAATCAGATGAAGAAAAAGCATGAACAACAGCATAAATTTGAAATACAAACCTTTTCTAGCATTACAAATATCTTTACTGTCAAGCACTATCAAACAGTTCATCAGCATTCAATGACAGCTGTTCATCTTCTGAATGTTCTAGATATCTGCTTCAGTCAATCACCAATTTAAACTTTAGAACTCTCGGTTTGTGGAATTTAAGGATTCTACGCAGTGACATCCTGGATTCAGACAGAAAGGTTTAGCAGAATCACTTCAGCTTTCAATTTAAAGTTTCGAGCATCACTGACTGAAATCCCAGAGGTTTTTTATCCCACAGTTCACATTGTAAGCGGTGAATCTTTTTAATAACCTGCTGTCCGCTGCCTTTCTCCAATCTGTCAATCATCTCCTCGAACTGCATGGCTTCCACCTCCAGCTTCTTTTTCAGCTTATTCACAAAAGCCTCATCCTCCGAGTCCAGATCGTAGTCCGCTGCTCCGCATCCAGACTGAAAGCTGTGAAAAGAGAAGCAGTGGAGGTTAAACAAGCTCAAAGAAAGCTATCAGATAGAAGCTTTTCTTTTACGTTTGCTGCAAGTCCCAGGTCAATATGGCCACTTATCTGTCACTCATCTTTCAAGTTTTCAATCAAGGTGCAATTTTGATTGGTTTCTGTCAGTCAGGCCAAATTCCAAATATTACTATTGATGTCAAATATGTTGCATGTCAAGCTGTTAAGAACACTGTTGCTTATTTAAAAAAAAAAAAAAAAAAAAGAAGTGTGTAGCTACCCACTTAGCACACTTTTACATAAAAATTTACACTAGTGTACTAAATAGCATTTTATACTAAAAAGTTTTAAAGTGCATGCATAAGTAACATTAAAATCATTAACATTCAAAGAAAAAGAAAAATGTTAAGAATGTTTTTCAATAAACTTCTAAATGATCTTCTGTACAACCTTTCACAGACTCCATTCAATTTTCTAAAAGAGCTAGGCTATCACTTTGTTGCATTATAGTCTATTATTATGGTAGCATCGATTTACAAGCTCTGAAACGGCACATAATGCTTACGTTTTTGTCCAGAATAAACCCCATTTAAGAGACCTTTCAGACACAGTCTGGTGCATACTGGAGCTTAAGAACAATAAATCAATGAAACTCCCTCGAGTCAGCCATGCAAAAACACACATCTTGTCCATCATGTATATTTCAGAGAACCCAAGAGATGCTTCTTAAATGAACAGTGTTCCCACTACAGTTACCAGTGCCCCATTCTCACTTTCTCCCTCCATCTCCCTCTCGTCTGGGGTGTGTGTGTGTGTGTGTGTGTGAGGGTGTTCAGACACTCTGTGACAGCAGGACACCTCCTGCTTCTATTACAGAGACCCCAGGGGCCGCCAGACTCGCTTAAACTCACAATCACTCTCTCTACCCACACACACACACACACGATCGAGGAAACGGCCGAGAAATTACATGTCATGGCAGTTAAATATAAATCACCTCACACAGCGAACCTATACATAATCACAACACTGAACCAGACTAAGAGATTTCTAAGAACACATTTTAAGTAGACCAACAAAACTGACTGGGAAGTAAACTTTACAATAACCTTCCTTAAATTATGCATTAAACAGCATCAGCATAAACAT
Organism: Puntigrus tetrazona; assembly: GCF_018831695.1. Lineage (NCBI taxonomy): Eukaryota > Metazoa > Chordata > Actinopteri > Cypriniformes > Cyprinidae > Puntigrus > Puntigrus tetrazona. The sequence goes on along the minus strand of NC_056699.1, from coordinate 23,557,179 downwards.
TAAGAGACAAACGTTTTGATTTTAAAAGTGTATTAGTTGAGTTCAGCATGTACATTAAATGTGATTAATGATTTAAAAAAAATTGTAAACTAAATGTAATTAACTAAGGTTATCAGTTTAACAACATTTGTATTGGATTAATCGATGTATTATAAATTGATCATTTAGGGAATCCTGCTTTTTAGAGTAAAATATGATCCAAATATGATATTTCTATTTTTACCCAAAACAGAGCATAGTGAAGATTGAGTACAGACTTACTGTAATGATTGTTCACTTTATACTGGAAGTCAAAGGGCGCTCTTGTGCGGACGCTCTACATATGCATAGCAGAAGTGATACTACTGATGGTCCCATGAATATAATCTTATACAGTATTTCTAATCAGAGGCGATACATAACTCATAAGTTCAGTAATTAGGCGCTGTTGGACAGACTTTCAGTCTGCATGGTCTACGAGCTCAGCGAAACGCATGTCAGAACAGCTTGAATTAAATGTTTGACTAGCAAGGTTTTAAAGCACATGCAAATAATGTACTTGTGACTGAGAAAAGCAGTGTGCTGTGACGAGCGTGCCATGTGATAACACCCCGAAGGCAAATCGTTAAGTTTGACGTCACAGTACTTGCGGACATATCCGATTTACGGAGCTGCAAAATAATTGCTGCTATCCACGAGCATTATTAAGCTTGGATACATTTCTACAAAAAGTCATGTACACCAAGAATGGCTTCGGGGTGAGTAAAATATAGGGCGATTATTATTTTAGGGTGAACAATTCCTTTAATGTGACTGCATGTCAGGTTTACAGTATTCTGAGATAATGCAACTGATAGAATGTGTGTTATAGAGCAGAATTTGAATCATTTACCATGAAAAAACCTTATATTGCACATTCCCGAGAACAAGGTATAGACCTGTTCTATATAAAAGGTAACATCAAATGATTTTTTGTGATGTGTCGCTATAGACAAAATTACATAAAATTATAATTAACTTGACCTTGACTCTAGGAGGAGCGGGGGTTGGGTTAGGTTAGTGTTAATTCACACCCCTAGTGGAAGAGGAAAAAACTACGATAATTGCAATACAGTCCTCGATTAAGAACGATCAAGAGTTCGAAAAATGTTCGATATAATGTTTGCATACCAAAAGCGGAGAGGAACAACAAAAGGACCTTTATCTGCGTGCGGGTTTACTAGATCAGATGCCCGCTGATCAATCTTGGTCACTGCAGCATTAAACAGCCCTGTGAGATCCAGTGTGAAGAACTTAAATACGGCAAAGAACACTTATTTAACGTTGTTTTTTAAACCAGAAGAATCTGCACTGACAAACAGGAGAAACAGAAGACTTCTCAATCCATAAACCAACATCATTTACCATGCATTTACATTGAATTTATTTTTTGTGATTAAGATATAGTGCTTATGCACATACACTAAATGTATTTAAACTACTGTTTTTCATACAAATAGATAGAAACAAACATTTTTTTTTTAATATTGTATTTAAGTTCAATATGTGTGGTCATGATTCAAATTCTATGTAAGACCAGTGGTTAATTTGAATAAAACTCACACAGAATAATTGGGCAACATTTTGCCAATTTAACGTACGTAATAAGGATTTGAAATCAATATATAATTGATACCGATATGACATTTTTCCAGCCTTAGGTCCATCCAATCTCAAGAATGCACACGGAGGAAGTGGAGCTCCACTGGAGGGCGAGTGTCCTGCAGAGTTTATCTCCAACTTGCCTCAACACACCTGCCTGGAAGTTTCAATTATACCTAGTAGGACCATGATTGACCTATGATAGGGTTGAAGCTAAACTCTGCAGTGATACGGCCCTCCAGAACCAAACTTGGTGACCCATGTGTATATATATATATATATATATATATATATATATATATAGGCTATGAGTAAACAATTGACAATGCAAGGTTGTTTTGATTTTTTAACACGCAAAAAGTTAGGATGAGAATCGACTCCGACAGCGTGCAATGACTTAAACCTCAACCAGGAAACGGACACTGGCTCATCAAAATTGACTAATTCAATCGTCATGTGAACAAAAACACATTATTAAAATAGATTATGCAGAATAGTGTGTGATTGCCAGCAAGAAACATTTAAAACATTTTCTCTCAAACCACTTTCGGTTTGAAGACGCTCAAAAAGATGCACTCAAACTCATTACAAAAAAACAAAACATCTTTGATATGAAGAGGCATTCTGGGGACATCTTAACCAGAGGAAGTCAAAGCACCCAAATGTATAGGATGTGGCAGATGGCACAGCCTGCAATCCACAAGCACTGACCAAGAACAAAAAACAATAACAAAACACCTGCTGTTCAGGAACAGGCGGACAGACGTTGGCAACAAAGGCTTCAATCGCTTTCATTCATACGCTCTAATACCTGCCCCCCATAACAATCCAACCCAAACCACTGCTTCATTAAAGAAAAACTCTCTCATTAAGATCTGTGTTCTCACGCTGTATGTGAATGAGCTGCTTTGGCATCTTGAAGTCTCCGGGTAGAGCGAGTCATAGTAGGTGATGTTGCTCTCAGCCTCTGGGACGGGAATCACCATGTTATCCCTCTTCTCTCCATACACCTGCTGGGCGGAAATCGCCCTTTGGAGATGGTGTTCCTATAGCAGCCAAAAAGAAAGAGACATACGGTTCGTTAAACATTTCCACAGACGAAGTATGAATCATGCTGATCCACAAAAAGTGAGTTTTAAAGTTCACCCAAAAGTCTTGTCATTTACTAAACCTCAAATAGTATCAAACCAAGCGAGGTTTCTTTCTCCCATTGAACAAAAGAAGATACACTGAAGAATGTTAAAATGTACAAACACATATGTATTAAACACCTACTCCATATATTAGCATTGGAAAGGTGTCATTCGTTTGAAATTGATATACAACAAACTGAGAAAAAATATGAACAATATTTAGTTCAAATATTACAATTTTACAAAATTCTTGTACGTGTATAGACATTTTGCAAATTGCATTGATCCATATTCCAAACCTTTATATTCTCAACTGAATCCAATAAAAGAGAAATGTTATGAATAACAGAACAACTCTGACTTTCAGGCCATTTGCTAAGATGTATACAAAACAAGTGACAACGTGCAGAAGCCGCTTGGGATAGAGTTCAAGATATAAATGTTTTGATTGTCGTCACGCCTGTTGCTTGATTGCACACAACTGATAGCATCGTTTTTTTCCCCAAAGACGATAAAAACACACTGCAATGATTAGCCTTTGCTATTTTTCCCAGAAGACCATTTTACAGTAACCAGTGCTGATGAAGCAATGAGAGATTCCCTCAATAAAGCCAATTGGTCTTTGAGACGTCTCACACGGGACAGCTCAGCAGATGTCATGCATCATAGGAGCTCATATGAAAAAAATTACACTTCAATTAAAATTAAATAAATTTACTTTCGCAGCCTGTAAGGGTGGGAATCCTCAGGCACGTTTCGATCCGATTCCAAAACAATTCATCTACATTTTTCCTCAACTTAATTCTACTTCTGTGCAAATGCATCTTTACAACTTTACATCTTAACCAACATTGGAGCTTTTATGCTTTCCGTTCATAGTTGAAATATCTGTGTGTCAGTACTGCCATCTTAAAAGTTCAATTATGATTATCATTATTAACTCAATGGACCGGTTTCACAAACGTGGCATAGCTTAAACCAGGACTAGGCATTTAAGCAACTTAAAAATTGCCTTCCAAGAAAACATTACAGATGTGCATCTTCACAGAGAGCAATGACAAAGACATATTTTAAGATAAAGCAGAGCAAGACATTTTAATTTGAGACCGCTCAAAAGCGCATTTAAGTCTGTGACTAGCATAAAGCTACACATTCTCGGTTTTCAATATTACTGCACATGGCTACATTTTTATATACATTTTTTTTCTCCCACCCCTAATAGTCTGAAAGCATTTCACCAGAGGAGCTCAAACTAACTCTGGAGATAAAGTCTATGATGCAATGGCAATAAGAAAGCAAAAAAAACATTTAAATATTAACAGTTTGTTCTTGCCAGCCATCGTAAAAAAAAACCCCAAAACTAACTTTCAATAGTTCAATTGAGTCCAAACTCTCTCACACTCGTTTAAATGACTCAGCTGCGAGCCCTGACTCAAAGGTCTTACGCAAGGAGGCAATTATCAGCAGACAAAAGCCAGACTTCCTTTGGCATGGTCTTCTGAATAACCTTCGGATTGCAAATGCTCTCCCCTGCTGAGGGTGACCCCGTCAATGACCCCAGAGGATCATAATTACAAACAGATGAGGGAGAGAGAAAACAAAAGATCACAAAAAGAAAAGCTCTGAAAGAAAAAACGACCTCTAAGTGTCTTCAAGTAAGATCTCGTGACTAAATCCTGAATTAGGAATTATCATATATTTTTTCCAAAGTCTCTTGTCCGACACTGATCAACAAACCATCTTAGTGTGGCAAATATTATTTATTTATATAAAATAGTGCACACACGCTAAAAATACAGAAATGCCTATTTGACACTAGCACATTGGGGAAAAAAACTTTGAAAGCTTAATAATTTTTTTGATCGTTATTACAAATGACTACAAACCCCATTATAATATATTATAAATGATATTTGAAGGTATTTTTAAAAATATAACATTGTGATATAAACTGTAGCAGAATCTCTTTACTAACTGACACATTGCTACCACTGTCTAACACAAATTACTTCCTACAGAAACTCTGAAGTCTCAAATCATACATACTAGGGGCCATATATTGCATGGGATAATCATGCACATCTGGTTAGTAAATCCAGTTCCTTGATTAGCGGTAAATCTCCACCAAATGGTTTTCAAATGGAGCAGCAGTTAATACGCAGAGCCGTAAATCACTGACAATCTACTCAATATCGCAAAAATGCTGTTTTTAACTTTCTGTTCAAAAATCCTAAGATAATGCATCACTGTTTCAACAACATTAAGCAGCAGCATAACTGTTTTTAATCTGATCTCAGGAATAAATTTTAAATGTATACATAAATAGAAAGCAGATCTTTTAAAATTGTATTTTACAATATTGACATTTTGTATATTTGACCAAATTATTTTTTATGAACATTTCTTTTTCAAAATAAATCTTCCCAACCAAACTTTTGAACAGTAATGTAGAACAATGCTGAGATGAAAAAAACATGCATTTCAAATGATGATTAAAATCACAAAAACATTCACAAACAGAACTGTTACCAGTTTAAAAATGAAAACGGTCGCTCAACCAACCGCACCTGATATTCTCAAATCAGACTGACCAATATAAACAGCCCGTTATCGTTACAGACTACAGGAGGAATGAAACATTAAAAATCTTTACTGATCTCCAATCCAAGTTCCTGGATGAGGGTAAAAGTGCTGAATGGAAATGAATGAATCCAATCAAAAGCAATAAAGTAAGAGTCTGTTGTTCTTCCAGAAAGATCCCCTCAGGCCAGAGCTGAAAGCTTCATTTACAGACAACATTAAAAGACTGTACCATTCAATCGCTTCTCACATCAAACTGCATTAGAAACATTCTCTTTCCTTATCAGCAAATATTCCCACTGCTGATCTGAAAAGAACATGCCAGGTCATTTACACAGCCTTGGCATTCTGTCCTGGAAGCGGCGGGAAAAAATAAATCAGGTCAAACTTGTCTGGAATGCTGCCATGACCTCTAGCCTAGACTACACTCTGGAATGTCGCTGAAAGAGAGAAACTGTCATGTCTGGGAAAACCGACTTGCTGGATTGAGGATATTTGCCAAAGACCCTACACAGGTTACTAAAAGTCTAAACCATGGCAATACATCACAGAAAAAGATACATCGAATGAAGACGGATAAATGCAGGTAATACTGAAATTAGTCAACACTGAACTTCCAAAAGTACCGACTTGAGAGTAAAAGTGTACTCCGAACCGTGCCTGAGTGCGTTTGACCACCAAAGCGTGGTTCGTTTGACTAGGAGTGTGTGCACGGTTTGTTTAACTATCCCTGGCATGCTGGGAAGAGGTGGGCCAGAGCACGGTTCAGTTGGGCTCGGGTGCGATTTTTTGGCAGCGCGAAGCGCTAAGTGTGTAGGAAGAGCTTAACGCTTGAAACTTTCAGGGCCACAAAAGGTGATAGACCTGTTCATCAATAGCTGCGAGAGGTCTGTTGACCAAAATAATAAACCACAAAGTGAACTCCATTAAGTGGACTCCCTTGTGCCTTGCGAGAGCGCTTCTCTTCCTGTTTATCTTGAAAAATGTTGCATCAAACGGCACATACGCTAAAGCGCAATGTAAATGCCGACCAGGAGGGTAACGGGGAGGGGGGCAATCGTACACAATCGTAGTGCGTAGTACACCCTGAAGTGTCCATCGTCCGCTAACATTAGATCAGATTCTTAAACAGTCCATTGGCCATACCGTCGCGCGCGCTCAACAACTATGTCTGTGATTGGCTAAAAAGATCATCATGTTATGCTCTCCACAGAACGACAGGAGCGTTTGTTAGCGTCGTTTTTAAAATTGTAATACTGATACTAGTCGGTCATACAGTCTGTACTTTTGACAACACAACATTCAACAGGGGGCCACTTCTGAGTGCACCAGTTGCACCGCTCAAAGGACTGCCCTAACTGACACAAACGGTTGATGATGGTCATGATGGCACAAGAATATGATTTCAAACAAGGTCAATGTGCAGTTGAGACATCAGCAACGTACGCAGTATATCCAGTTTAAACAAGCAGAACCAAGCATGCTCAAGGGTTAACATCAAGAGAAAAACCAGCTACGCCAGATCAATATCTTGCAAAAACACGCAGACGACATTTAATTAGCGAATGTTTGTTGACAAAGCAGGAGGAATTTGCAGCTTTCGGGCGACAAGAGCCTTTCGCCTCTATGACACAGAAAAGGTCAAAAATTAGAAACTTACAATAATGACACCGTAAAAGATACGATCTTCTACTGTCATACAAGGTTCATTAACAGTGTAACAGCTTTTGAAATGTTTGTTTCACTTGAACAAGCACGTCAAGTACCATCGCTGTTTGTCAACACACAGTAGGGTCAACAGGTTCCATCTTTAAACAATAGAGGCATCACATCTCAAGAACAGCATCCTACATAGTGTCATGTGATGAGCAACGTTTGATCGCTTAATGAACAATACCAGGATGCTCCCTCATTATCCCAACTATCACCAAGTTTAATGATCACTGCACATTTGAGTTCCCATGCGTTCTCATTAAGTTGATGGTAACATTTTGGAAGTGGTCAGCCGATGAGATGTACAGTAAACACTTCTGCCAAACAATACGTTTACATGTACACATCGTTAAAACCTGTTACACAATAAACAGGGTCAATTAAATGCAAAGACGTTAACATTTTAAAAACACATGAGGACCCTTTTAGCAGGGATGCAATAGCAATATGCAGATAACTATTTAATCTTTATGGTCACTAAAAATAGAAACCTTTTCCAAAAGATAAGTTACAATTGTTTTTGCATTAACCCATTCTTTGCAATAATATAAAATAAGTCTTTATGAACTGTAAAAGAAACAACAACAAAAACTAAACTTCCACCAAATCAGCATGATTTCTGAAGGGTCATGCAATGCAACAATGTTAAAGATTTGGCTTTGCTTTTACTGGAAGAAGAGTTATCTTTTTGTAATATAGCACATCAGTTAAATAAAACACTAAGCATAAACAAACATCCAGTAACAGATGAATTTCCAGTGCCCATTTAAAAGCTATTCTGCACAGAATGTTTTGAGAAGATGCAAAAAGAACCCAACTATTGCAAACAATTTATCTGGTAACCTTTGAAAGCGCAGCATATTAGCGCACACGCTAATGAAAGCACAATTATAGGAGTTATTTATGAGAGCACCAAGAGTTCCCACGCTGTTCAGGAAAGACTTCTTGCACTTAATTTCACCTCTCAGTACCCAGTTTTCTTCTCTGAGAGAAACTGTTGGTCTGGCCTACAAAAGGACCAGCAAAGACATCAGGGCAGATGCGAAAGCAAAAGCCACAAAATAGAACGGTACAAAAGCAGCGTATCTTAACAGAGCTTGTGTCACTGCTTGAAAAAGATCTATGGGGAACTGTAAAACTTTTGACCCTGCCGTAACAACAGCCAAGGAACTAAACCAGATTACAGATGACAAAACACTTAAAATTGAAGAAAATACTCTGCCACACATTAAAAAAACGTATCAGAGCTTTAACCAGTTACCCACATCGTATTCATTTTCAGAATCATCTCAAAACCTAAAAATGTAGGATGAGTCATCCTCAAAAGTCACCAAAATACTACACAAAAATGACACACAAAACTAAACTGAGACTACAAATTATTTTTCTGATCACTTGGGTCTGTTTGAACGCCAGTATTTAGACCTGCGTAGAAAATGCATGCACTCAATGATCTCAAATCATCCAAAATTCAAACTTTCATGGTGGAACAATTTCTACAATGTTATTCTACATCAGGGTTGTTTTAACTCATTTTTATATGGACGAGCGGCATCCGATATGTAGGCAGAAACCATAATCACGTTAAAACAATGATTCTCTCCAATGAGAGGACACAAGTGAAAAGGCCCTACAACCATTGGTCTCAAACGCAATTCTTGGAGGGCCACAGCTCTGCAGAGTTTATCTCCAACCAGCTGCAAATCACACCTGCCTGGGAGTGACCCTGAAGACCTTGATTAGCTGGATCAGGTGTGTTTGATTAGGGTCGAGCAAAACTGTACAGCTCTGTGGCCCTCCAGGAATCGAGTTCGACACCAACGCTTTACAGCCTTAAAACTCGCCTCGAGCGTGCATGACCTTCCAGAGGGGCCTCAGGCCCACCTTGAATTCCTATTAATAAATCTCGCATAAATTTCATTAATCAAACACTGCATTTTAATAAGAATGGGCTCAAACTGTAAAGAACCGCCACTCACGAACCTCCACAAGAGTAGAAGAAGAGACTTGAAATTCTGTTGTCGTTGGCCACATTTGCATGCACATTCTTTGAGGTTTTGGATAAAACTTAAAAGATAGTGTTAAAGAGTGTAAAATCTAGAAAGCAAGAGCATTCCGATTTTAAATAGGAAAGATGTTCACTTAATGATCTCACCGATTCCCATTATCTTTTAGAGTAGCACAAAATAAAAGCCACTTGACTTGAGAAGCATGCAATTAATTGAAGACGTAGGCTGTTTGTTTTAAAGTTTGTGTTGTTTACATGTCTTTTGATTCACAAAATAAGGATGTTGGATTATTTTTTTTGAGGCAATCAAGTTTACATGCTTACTTGTATAACTGAAATTGCTAAATTGAATCAAACTGAAATATTTCGGGGCATGAAAATGCAGTCATTGATGCTAGCGGCCCAAGGGCCCTAATAAGAAATCAGACAGCAGCATCTTATTAGGGGCCTTCAGCTCAGCCTCGCTCTCCAGTGTTCTGCCCCTCAAGACCGATACATGTCCCATTCATTCATGATTACATTTAATTTGAGGATAAAAACTGCATAAACTTTGCCTTCACAAATAGGAAAGTACAGGCAAGAAAAAATTAGCACAAACGTCACCCAAAAAACCCCCCAAGAATTTCCAGGTATGGAAAAAAGGAGGAAAATATTAAAAGAAAAAAGTGACTCAAAATATGAAATTCTGTCATTATCCGCCTTCATGTTGTTCAAACCCTGTACGGTTCACTTTTTTTGAGAAGAGCGCAGGGCATCATTCACTTGGTTGTATGAAAATGGAAGTGAAAGATGACCAAGATGAAGCAAATCCATATAGAAAAGATCATATAGAACTGGAACAACATGAAGGTGAGCAACCAACAGAATTAATTTTTTTGTGGGCAAACTATTCATTTCAAATATTCTCAGATATTTCCAGGTTTCCCCTGACAGCGGGATTTCCCGCCCTCTGGCTGTCGTTTGCGGAAACTGCAGGAAAAAATCCAACAAAATGTCGGCGCCTCTGCGGTCACATGACTCCTTTTGTGTTTTGCTGCACGATTCGTGTCCGAACGGATAGACAAAACCCGACTTTCACACCCCAAACAGCCATAAAATAAATCCAACTGCATATACCAGACGTCAAATTCAATGCACACTGCAAAACGGGTCCAAAACACCGTGTAAAACGCTTCACGCGCAGTCGGCCATTTTGTTGCATCCAAAGCTGCGCAGATCGACAGGAAAAAAAACATTTGTATCGCACAAAACCGGCGGTTGCATGGTGAAAATCGTACCGATTCCTCGTCCTTCTCCATGCCGGTGGGCATCTGCGGCACGGCGCGGTTGATGGACGCGTACTCGTGCAGGTCTGGCAGATCCTCGCAGCGGAAAACGGGCAGCGGTTTGAGAGCGTCCAGCGCCCGCGCCCTGAACGACAGTTTACTCATTTTACTCTATAAATCTATCCGATCCCCTCACAATCACCCATAAAACCGCCACGGATCTCATGGAGGAGGGTGGATGGAGTTGGAGAATGAGAAAAAATAATGGAATAGAAGAGCTCCAGCGAGGAGAAGCAGAGGCGGGTGTGTGTGTTTTCGCTCGCTGCCTCAGTGCGCCATTCACAACATGGCGGACATTAAAAACTCCTCAGCCGATTGCGTTCTTCCCTCCTCCCTCGCACACACTTCCGTGAACGCGCTCCTCGGCCATTCCGACGCGGCTCGTGCACGAGTGCGCCGGCACGAAACATGGGCGCGCGCAAGTGTTAAAAAATTACAATATAGATCACTTTTTTTGTAGCTTCAAAGCCTGAATAAAATTATATCGTATGCAAGTATCAACATTAAAATAACGCAATATCCCACATTGTACATTTGTTCCACATTTTTAATTGTGCTGATCAGACACTGGGTCTAGGATTTAACGTTCACTCGTTTTATTTTTATCTTAAAAATCACTTTTATATGATAAATACAAAAACAACAAAAAAAAAAAATCTAAATTGACGGCTACTGGCCACTTAAGAGAAATAGACAGTGAAATGTTACATGTAACATTTGGCACACATGAGTAGTTATATTTAGAAAATGTATTCATAACTACTTATACTTTCTCAATTTACTGCGGTACGTTAAACAGGCTACATATACTTATATACACTCATATATAAACTAATAATAACACACATAACTTTACCTAGCCAGCGGTAAATAATGCGGTGCACCATATCATTGCATTTGTTAAAATAGATAAATAAAAAAAATACATCAAATGTTGCGTTTATATGCATGGCGAATTAAATACTTGTACAATTTAACACCGACTTATTTTTTGTAGCTTTATGATTACTATATTATACACTTAAGAAACGTTCAATCAGATCAAAACTTCCATTCAAACTCTTGCTTTAGGAGACGGCGCCCTCTTTAGGTCAAATCCACATACAACAAACAAAATGAACTTGACTTCAATTACGAGTCAGTAAAAAACTACAATGTAGAAAAAGACAATTATAAGCTCATAAAGTTGTCCTGCCCAGAAACAAGCCACATATTCACACCCAATTACACAAAATAAAAAGTAAGACTAAAAAAAATGGGGTTTAATGCAAGTTATGAACTCAAGTCAGTAACATTTTTATTCCATTTTATGACATTATAATTTCAGCCAACATGTTACAAATTATTTGCACGACAATAATGAAACCATTGTCATACTCGATGATCTTAAACTCTACATATTCATACGTTTACAGACGGGGCTTTATAGATTTACAAACAACATGCTTGTTAGTGGGCCTACACAGATGTTGGAAAGTGAGAAAAGATGTGAAACTAGAAAAAGAAGCTGGCATGTTAAATATTAACTAATACACTTGCTCATCTGCTGTTACCGGACACCCACACACACACACACACACAACAAGAAAAGTTTAAATATTAAATTCAAAAGAATATAATATTTGTGCCAAGTAAATAATTAAAATAATAGTATTCAAAAATGCCACTTTTTGGTTATTTATACACTAGATCATAACTCTCAGCTATACAGCAGTGATTTTTAATGCTACAGTCATAAACTAGGGATAATGTCAGTCTTTGCACATTTGCTTGTTGAACTACGACGTTATAAACAAACTGCTTCTGAGGAGGAAGAGGACTTGAAACTGACACAGATTGAAAAGCACCCGAAAGGCCAAACTGTTTTTCACTACAGGTATGAGAAAGATAACATTACGTTTACGTTTCTACCAGCAATCCCGCCCCGTCATTTAAACTACAATAAAAATCACCCTCCCAGGCAAACTTTATAATTTAAGGGTTTGGCTGCGAGCTAAAGTCGGTAGTTTTAAAAATCACAAGTGTGGAAGCAGACAGGTTTAAAGAGAGCGTGTGCCCTTCAGCAGGCCACATCACCACAGGGGACCGGCCATGAAGTCCTAGCATTTTAAAAGTCCCTTTGGATAAAAAGCGCAGGCTAAAGGTTAGATAGAAAAAGCATGGGACTTTTTGAAGAACGCACAGGGCACGCAAGTTAAACGATAGTACAGCCTTAACCTCAGGTCACATATTGACACAAACAGAAAAATAAAAGAAATGCATATACACGTAAAATGGCATAATTGATACTCAATAAAACTAATTAATATGAAAACATGCATCTTTAAAACGCATTGAGGCATATTAACCACCTTTTCAGACATACTTTTATTTTAAAACAAAACTGCAAGAGAAAAAAAAAAGCAAAACAGCTAAAAGGTCACTGAACGGTATTATTATCGTTGAGTTATAGTTACATTAAGTCAAGGCCTCAATTACAATCCAGACGTGTCTATTAAACTTTGTTATGCTGTGAATAATATTACGCACATCTTTTTGTGCGACTTTTCTGTAGCTTAAAGCTTTGCTATTTAATGTCTTTAAATTCTGAGAGGAAAAAAAAGAAAGAACACTTCCACTCCTGCTGAAAAACAAACATCGTAAACCGGTTTACTAGTTTCAACTGGTCTCTGAGTCAGGCCAACCTGGTTATCAGCTGGTTTAGCCGGGTGGCTAGCTGAAAATAACTAAAACCTATTAAAACCAGTCGACGCATCGGTTTAACCAGACCAACCGAACCCAGAAAACTGATTTAAGCTAATATTAGCAGGAATACATGCACAAAACGTACCGTGACTTTGTTTTATGCATTTATAAACACTGGTAAAAAAAAAAAAAAAAAGTACAATCTCCATTTGTGTTCAACTCCAGAGGTCCCAACAGGGAGAAAAAAAAAAAAAACTGGCACTGGCTCAAAAGCAGCCCTTATTCAAAGAGGTCCATCTTTAACAGCAATGTAATCACTTTAATGAAGTCTGGCAGACGGTAGCATGTTGTGTTCAGTCTATCACCGAACGTTTTCCTGTTCATCCGTTAAACAGATTGAATATTTAATACGGCAGAAGAGACACAACGGTCCACTAGATCTGCCAGGATATTTACATCTGAACAGCTCTCGACCAAACCAGGAACGCCATAACCTGAAGCTAAAATCTGCCAAAGCTTTAATCTAACCCTAAAAAAAGTTGTCTATTAAAACATTGTCGGAAAAAGAGGAACTCACCGGTTTTTCCACCAGGGTGGATGGTGACAATTCATCTTGAACATGTCAAGACCAGATTGCCGGAGCAAGGAGTTGTGGGGAGAAAAGAGGACACACGGCAAACGCGCGGCCAACTCTGCAATCATCCTCCTCGGAGTAGGATCTGGATCATTACCGCCGCGGAAAATCCGTCTTCACGAACCCGACGATCATACGATGATCCGCGCGTAAAAACCACCGACGGCCGCCCCGCGCGCGCGCGCGCACCCGCCGCGCTTTCACTTTGAATTAAACTTAACTCGAGACTCGACGACAAAAGTGGCGACCGAACGGTTGCTTTACGGCGAAGCACGGCTCAGTAGCCGGACCTCGGAGAGATCTGGTCGGGCCGCTAAAGGGTTAAAAGGTTTTGCGTCTTCATTGGTTGAAAAGAGACACCGATCACCTGTGGAGAGCGGCGGGGTTGGTCGAGCGCTCAGAGAGGGCAGGGAGAGGCTGCTTTACACAGACTAACTTTAAACAGGCAGAGAGAGGCCTTCCCTTGTTGAGAGAGAGAGAGAGAGAGAGAGAGAGAGAGAGAGAGAGAGAGAGAGAGAGAGAGAGAGAGAGAGAGAGAGAGAGAGAGAGAGAGAGAGAGAGAGAGAGAGAGAGAGAGAGAGAGAGAGAGAGAGAGAGAGAGAGAGAGAGAGAGAGAGAGAGAGAGAGAGAGAGAGAGAGAGAGAGAGAGAGAGAGAGAGAGAGAGAGAGAGAGAGAGAGAGAGAGAGAGAGAGAGAGAGAGAGAGAGAGAGGCCTATGCCTAATTCATAACCCAATGGTGTTTGATGCAAGATTATTTCTTAATCCAAAAATTCTATTTTAGTTTGAGTTCAACATAATACATTATTACATAAAAATATTGTGTTATTATACAGTATTATAATATATTGGACTACAAAACCAGCCATAAGGGTAAACATAACCTGAAAGCAGAATCAATAACCTTGCATTGATGTGTGGTTCGTTAGAACTAAATGGAAATATTGAGAAAAATTAAATTTAAAGTTGTTGGCGGTGCGTATCGCTAATCAAAAGTTTAAAGTTTTTTGTTTTGAAATATTTATGGAAGGAAATTTACAAAATGTCTTCATGCAACATGATCTTTAATGTACTAATGTTTTTTGGCATAAAAGAATTATAAAGTGTACTGTTGGCTACTTATGACCGTTATGCACACAAAAATAATGTGAAAAAATGTGCACAAAAAATTATGTGTATATATATATATATATATATATATATATATATATATATATATGTGTGTATATATATGTATATATATATATATATATATATATAAATTAGTGCTGTCACACGATTGAATCACATTCAAAATAAAAGTTATAAATTTATTATGTATATAAAAATACATGTTTATATTTTGAAAATATTTACATGTATATATATGCATTTAAATATTTATATATTATATAAATATATTTAATATATAAACATATTGTTGTTGGGTAATGGTTACTTGACAGCAAAAAAAAATAAAATAAAATAATACAAATAAAATACCTACAAGGTTTTTTTTCTTTGTTTTTGTTTGTTTGCCCAAGCTTAGTAAAACCGCTCATGCTCACAGTCTCAGAACAAGCACGAGTGAACTGCAATATGAAACCATCAAGGACTTGTCTCAACATGCAGTGAAAACGGTTTATGGCTCTTCACACCCACAAAGCACTGCTGACAGGAAATTATCTATAATTTACCACTCTTCGTTGTAATTCTACATATCAGTCTTCACGGCGGAAAACTCTAGTTTTAGGCGTGTGAGTTGTTTGGCACATTTTCACATTGTGTTTTTAACAGTATCACAATGCAGAAATAATTGTCCGATTTCCAACTTTTCAGGAAGTGAGAGCAACAAAGCATTCACAATGAGGTGCAAAACTCACAGTAATAAATAGGGCCAATTTTGACCGCTTTCAGTTTTGTCCAAAAAAACAAATCAAATCTTGAATATTTCTCTATTTCACTTCAAATCGGTGTGATCATATTTTTCCAGTGACTTGTCCTGGCCAGGATTTCTAAAACGCCTAAAATATGTGCATGAATGTATGAATATTTGCATATCAGACTACTTTTCAGCCTTTACCTTCGGCGAGTTTAAAAACAGTAGGAAAACAAAGCCAAAACCCAGAAGATTAATGCATTTTACAAATTCTGGTCAAGGACTTAGATTAGAAAATTAGAGGCTGTGTGGTGACCTTGATATTGTATTTCTTAACACTTCCTGATCTTATTGGGAATGATTTATTGTGCGTTAATTCAAAATATAATCTATGAACCAATCTTGCTTTTCCTCTCCTTTTGCTTTCCTTTTTCCGGTGTGTGCCGATGTCATTTTGAAATATGAGTCTTCACAGTAAACCGGGTTGTCAAATGTTAAATTGCGTGCTCTCTAGGTATTCTAACTGAACCAGTTTACGTTTTTTGGGTTGCCATAACTGCCTGTAGACATCAGGTGTTTGTCTGACTGTAATGCAGCGCTGTCTGATTCTCTCAGTGTTATGTAACACGCTCCCTGGGGAAACGGCTTTACTTTCCTTCCCTGTCTCTTTGTTTTTCTCCTCTTTATCCCCTTCTACTCCGCTGTACCGACACACGATGTGGGAAATGTATTACGCAAGATTGAATTCTGACTGACTGTCCATGCGCTTTCGCAAGCTTTTATGCACAGATATGTTAATAAGCTGAGCATTCATTTCTCGGGGTCTATTCTGATGTGAGGTCTGGTAGGTTGTCGTCCCTTGTTGTGATGCAGACTAGCACCGGTCACGTGAGATCTCCCTGCGCCTCTAGTGGTCGCAGATACACACACGCAGCGTCTCCACTTCCTGGTGAGGGATCTTCGGAGGGGTTTGCCAAGTTGCACGACTGACCGGCTCATTTTTTTAAATACAGAATTAAAGAAACCAGAAATAACACATTCTGTCATTATTTATGTGGCTTCGGATTTTATTTCGTGCCTTATGGCGGTTCGTGGTGTTTCATTTTCACTTAATAAACTGAACGAGCACAATACCTTCCAAAACAGCACCATTCAAGAGGTTTATGTGACTCAATGTATTTATGTGGAGCTGAAAGTAAAACACGGTCTTTTACAGCGAGAGCGAAGGTCAAAGGAAAGAACCGTGACTTCTGTAATCTCATGTTACATTAACATTTAACTTTACATTTATACATTTAGCAGGTGCTTTTGTCTAATTCAACAGCATAAGTGATTCATTTAGTACATTCCTAAGTGACCTTTGACCTTGAAACTGTTAGACAGGAAGTCAGTGACTCTCAACTGGAGTGCTGTGTCTGATGAATGAATGAATACATATCACACAATGTCAGATAAGATACTCCAGTGGTTATTCTAGATCATTTGTATCCCACTTACATTTTAGTAGGCAGTGCTATTTATGTTTTTTATTGTTTTTTTAAAATGATCTATATCCATATTCTATATCAATATTTATTTGTGTAGTTTTATTAATGTTTTATTTAAATTGTGTAGAAATATATATATATATATATATATATATATATATATATATATATATATATATATATATGTGTGTGTGTGTGTATATTTAATTATCTGGTTTTAGTTTACTAATAACAACTCACAGAGTCAAGTAAGCACCTAGAAAATGGTTTGAAAAAAATTAAATTGTACTTGTTTAACACCACATTTCTTAACAGACTTCCGCTGAAATTAAATTCCTGTACTCTCATACATACTGAGCATGGGAATTCAGTAGCAGCCAAGGTCTTTATGGCTATTTTATAGCTAATTCTGTTTCATATACAGATTTTTTTTTAGTAAAGTCATCATCACACATCATTAACACATATTGAGCTGAGAGCATGCACGGCCCAATGCACAAAACAGCTTTATATGAAGCTGTATATTGACGATCTTTAAATATTTCCTACCTCTGTCCCCAGAGCAAAAGAAAACGATTGCAAAAATCAATTAAAATCCACATTTATGGGTAGAAGAAAACAAACGTAATGAGGATTACATCTAACGTGGTGGGAAAATTAAAACGAATCTGTTTATTTCTCAGTATATTATACGCACAGGAACGGTTTTAGCGTTTTATCGCATATCAGAATTATTGCAAATAAATATATGCACATAAAGAAACATAACTCTGCCAAGAAAATAAAAACCCACACCGAATAATTGTCCAACAGAGGGCAGTCACTGCCTATTTTCTGAGTTTCTGCTCAAGAGAAGTTCTGCATTGCATCATAATTTAAAGCTACTTTATGGTTTTAAAAGACATATAACAAGTTTTATAGATTATTCAGAGCAGTAAAGAGTGCCTTGATTGCATGAAAAACTCCATAAGATGTCAAATATCAAGCAAAATTACCATATAACGCTTAAAAAAAAAAAAAAAAAAAAAAAAAAAGATAAACCCAAACTCTGACTTTAAACCGATTCTTGACATGAACGTCAGAACAAAGTCAAAACACGAATCATTGAAAGTCCCACCTGAACCGTATCTCCATCTCTGTTGAACATTTATGGATGTCAGTTAAGAGCTAGTTTTTTGTGTAAAGTTCTGTTGAATTGACCCGCATTATTTCGCGCTGACTCCTGCTGTCAGAATGTTCTGGCGCACCACTTAACACGCGCAGCGAGAAAAGTCCTTGTACAGAAGTGAAAACAATCCTCCGTCTTTTATTGATGCCGCGTTTTGAAGCGCGTTTGGCAGATTCCACATCATTCGCTTTGTTCTTTACCGTGACCTCAATGATTAAACACTTAAGACACACTTAACATATCTGGATTACGTAAAAAAAAAATCAGACTGCAGGCATCTGCAAAATTAAATTCACAATTCTGTGTCCCCATTTCCAAGTTTTATTTTGAACAGGGCATTGTTCTGAAGTTTGGGATTTTTGGGGATTTTTTAAATGTTTTTAAAGTCTCTTATGCTCACCAAGGCTGTTTTTATTTTACCGTTTGCCAAAATACGGCTAATATTATAATATAATAATGGTAATATTGTGAAATATTATTACAATATAAAATAGCCGTTTTCTATTTTAATACATTTTAAAATACAATTTATTTCTGTGATGGAAAACTTAATTTTTTAGCTCCGTCACTCAGTTTTCAGTGCCTTTATTAATCATTCTAATTATTATCAGTGATGAAAGGAAGTCGTGCTGCTTAATCTTTTCGAGGAAAGAGTGACGCTTTTCAGTATTAAAATAGAACTTTAGAGATATTAAATATAAAAGTCTTTATGGTCAGATTTGCTCAATGCGATGCATCTTTGCTGAATAAAAATATTAATTCCTTCCCACGATTAATTTACAAATGTAAAAAGAGTCACATAATGCCCATTTGCATTTTAGGCTTATGCATGATTATTCAGGGCTGAAAAATTTATATTTTAAAATAGAATGGTGAGTTTATATAATCGGCTCATATTCATCTTATTAATGAAAGAATGAATGTGGGAGAACAGAGCAGAGGTGCTGATCCGTGCTTTTCTTTTTATAGTAGAGACTTTAAACTCCTTCGCCGTTCATCATGAGTAGGAGATCACAAATCATATGCTGAAGATCCTGAAAATGTAATATAGCACCAACATATGTGACCCTGGACCAGTCATGTGTCTCATTGTTACAGTATATCTGTAGCGATAGACAACAATACATTGTCCTTGGCCTAAAAGATCGATTTTCGTTTATGCCTATACCACTAATATAGCAAAACTTAATTTTTGATTAGTAATATGCATCGCTAAGAACTTCATTTGGACAAATTTTCTAATTTTATTTATTTTTTGCTGATTTTTTCGAATAGCTGTAGCTTGACCAACCCCACACTTCTCCATCCATGTTATTCAGCTTTTATATAATGCATAAAAAAAACTTTATGACTGGTTTTGCGGTCCAGGATCACATTAGTATGGATGCGCACATGAATTACCTGTCAGAAAAAGAGAGATTTGCATTTTGACACTTAAAGGATTTCAAGGATTATGTGCATTTTTCACCTTTAATTTTTTTTTTCTTGACATTCGCTTATGATGCAATTCATTTCACCGATCGTTTCTCTCTGATCCTTAGAATTAAAGCGTTAGTTCACCCAAAAATGAAATTAGCCTGTCTTGTATTCACCTTTGAAGCGTCCACTTTCTTCTTTCAGACAAATCCTGTCAGAGCAATATTAAAAATTGTCCAGACCCCAAGCTTTTCCATTGTAAAAAACGTCAGAAGACTTTAAATAAACTACACGCATCAATAATAAAACGTCCCTCGCGTGGCTCCAGGTGATGAACGAAGGCCCCCTATAGCGGATAAGACGGATATCCATATTTCAAACATCATAAAAACTCTTCTCTGACTTCTGCCGATGCACTTACACCTAGGATGCTTCTGAAGTGAGTAAAATAAAAAATGTCTAATTCTCGGGTGAACTAACCCTTAAAATAGGTTGTTGACCCAGATCTGGTTGATATCCGAGAGCCAGGAGCAGAGCTGGGGCATCGAGGGGAGGCCCGTGACGCCCGCCGCTGGAGGTTTCGGGAAATGGAGCGGTGTAGGTTCTTGTTGGAGGAACAGGCTGCCATGCTGACCAGCCAAGGATGCTGAAGAGTTTCCTCAGCGGTCATCCGGCGCTCGGGGTCAAGGGTCAGGAGGCGATCAATGAAGCCCTTGGCCAATGTAGACACTGATCTCCACGACTGAAAGAGAGAGATTGAGAGAGAAAAGTTTTGCAAGTATAATTAAAGCGCATTTACTGTGCATCTTTCCACCCCACAAACTGTGAAAAAAACACAACTAAAACATTTAAATGTGCCATAGAGTGATAGGTCGGGTAAATTAATAAATAATACATCAAACCAACAAACAAAACATAAAAAATAAATAATGCATAAATAAATACATTCAAATAAACGAGCATTAAACGTGCTATGCAGTTATAGGTAAGGTACAAATCAAATAAACGCTCATATAATAATATGTGTTGTAAAATAAATAAATAAAATAAAAATAAAATGTACCGTGCAGTAAATGATTATGTTTAAAAATACAATTAACATTAAATGAGTGAACAGTGAAATGTGCCATGCACTAAATAGCTATGAAATAAATAAATAACAATAAAATAAAATCAACCAACAGTGAAATGTTCCTTTCAGCAAACAGTTAGGTTTGAAAAGGTGCGAATGTGTGTATTTCACACACATTTAAAAGCACATTTCTACCACTGGGATCCTTCCGAAGGATATTTAGGGAAGGAATACACAAATAGCTTATTGCAAAAAAAAAAAAAAAATTATAAGAAAAATGATTAAAAGAAAAAAAAGGTGATTCAGTAATCTTGAAAAGATGCCAAGTGATGAAAAAACTGAATCAGCAAACCCTCCTGCCCACACATTTCCTGCATGAAATCGATTTATTGCTGCTTTTGCATTCAGACTGTGTTTAGAAGAGAATCAACTCATTACCGGTCTGAGAGTCAACACAGCACAGCTATGGCTGTGAATGTCACTGCGTGCACAGACGGGGATTCTGCCGGGATGGAGGCCGGACGGCCGTCTTCTGACCACCGCTGACCTGTGCCACCGACGCTTCTGCCTCTTAAGCTGCATTAGATATACAAGATGGCATTTTCGCCTCGTCGCCGTTTGAATGTGAGGACATTAGTCAATAAATGTCAGCGGTTCTCAATAGATCTGTGACTCATCGCTAATTTGAAGTTAATAACTATCTCCGGCATAAAAGAAGCACTCAAGAGGATTTTATTTTATGGTAAAACAAGATGAAATGGGGGAAAAAAAATATAAGAAACACAGTGAACTGCAAAAACACATTGTAAACATCCCACATTTAGAACACCTTGAATAATTATCTGGAAAGAACTTTCTTTCTTTCTTTCTTTCTAAACAAACAAAAATACATAAATAATAATGATATAATTAATTGATTGACTAATAAAAATAATTTTGAAAAACTAATAAATAACTAAGAATTATTTAGTGAATATTATCATTATCAATTTATTTTTATTTTATTATTATTTATTAATATTATTATTGATTTCGATTAATATTTATTTTATATTTATTTATTTAAAACAAATAATTAACAAAAATCAACAAACAAACAAACAAACAAACAAATAGTAGATAGCATAATTGAAGTCTAATTAAATAGAGACGCAATAATAAAAATGACCTTCCTCCATTCATTTGCAACACCGGGATCCTTAGGTCATACAAAGCAACAGGACAATAAGAATAATCAATATTAATGTGTTAAAAAAGTAAAAAAAATTGTATATAAAACAATTAGGAATAATGAATTCTAAGTAAAACAGGTATAACAAGTGACAATTATTATATTATCAGCTGTGACTTTAACATCTCTTCCCTTACAAGTTGTTTGTATGGACTGCAAAAGTTGATAACTGGGCGCTACACCCAACAGGAGGTCACGCCGCAGGAATATAGCGTAATGGTGCACGTTAAAGTGCCTCATCGTGAGTAGTATACTAGTTTTCCATTCTGAACACAGCTTCTCTCACTCCCACACGTTCAGAAAAGACAATTAATCAGCCATGAAATTGACAATTGCGAGTCTGTTGCTGACGGAATGGATTTTAAAGAGCACGTTTCATTCAAAACACACACAGAAACACTTACAAAAAAAAGAAGAGAAAAAGTCTGCGAGTTTTACAAGAAAACATTAAAGTGCATTAGTCCTGCTGCGGTCTGTATCAAAGGATCTAGAAATTTTATCAATAAAAAGACAGAAATATGACATTAATAAAACATAGCAAGAGTCAAACGATTATCTCTGCTGTTCTGCTGCTCTACAATCTATCAGTGATTGTGTATTTATGTGTTATATATGCATATATATATATATATATATATATATGTGTGTGTGTGTGTGTGTTTATGTATATATGCATATATATATATATATATATATATATATATATATATATATATATATATATATATATATGCTCTGTGTGCATGCATGTGTTTAACTTATAAAGACTTAGTTTCTAATTACAGACAAAAAATGAATTCCGAAACCAGGCTTTAATGAAAAAAGGTTCCGACTTGTTGTTTTAAACTTCTTGTTGTTTTGTGTTCTCCAGAGCCTTTAATAAGCGTGTGAGCATCATCTGTGTAGTATTTAATGAGAGAGATCGTCAGGTCAAATGAGTGAGATGAAACGCATTTCCGCTAAATTATCTCAGGTGTGACTTGGTGATCATCTTTAACATACAAGCAGGCGAAGAGCTTAAAAATAGCATGCAAATCCATTGAAAAGATAATAATCCAAAACCAAACTGGATATTGACAAATAAGGAAGTGTGGTTACACTTTATTTTAGGGTCTCTTAACGAATTGCTAATTAGCTTGCATATTACTAGAATATTAGCCACATTAAGAGCAGATTAATGCCTTACTTTACATCTGTAACCACTAACTTAACAACGATTAATAAGCAACAAATTAGGAATTTATTGAGGAGAAGTCGTAGTTAATAGTCAATAAGTGTTCCCTATTTTAAAGTGTTACTGGAAATATTTTTAAAAATATATGAAAAATGCATGCATCAATTTCAAAAAAAAAGAGTGCATTAGAAAAACTAAATGCAAAATATATTTTTGGAAATTGTAAATAAATCTTTTTTTTTATGCTAATTTATCTGCCATTGCTATGTTTTGTCTGTGTGTGTCTGTATGAAAAATTCAAAAGCAATTTCTGATTTTTTTTTTTTTTTCATAATTTTGTATAATATAGTAAAACTGGGAGCTGTCTGTTTTTAAGGGTATTTTTAAATTTTAGCAATTTAATTATTATTATTATTACTATTTTTTTTACTTTTGTCATGCTTTCAGGATAAAATAAATGCAAATAACACATAGATTACTGGAGTTTAACGTTTTACAAGAAAGCACTACATACACTTAAAAAACTTCACACTTTCACACCTAGCATTTCTGTAGTAAAAATGGTTTTAAAGTAAATCTCTATTTCTTTTTTACTCTATAAGAGCACGAGGCGGCTTCAGATGCACGGTAAAGCCGCACAAAAAAAGGAATGAAAACCATAAATACTCGATGCAATTATCCAAATGGGTCAAATGGCCAGACTTTAAACGTAAAGTCCCTTAAGAGTCACCGCAGGTGCGTCCCGTGGCTTAATGGCCTATGTATCTCTGCAAAGGAATGACGTGGTGGATATTAACCCACTTATTACAGTCTTGCTCTGCAACCACCAATTATATTGTGACTCAGTAGCGCTAACCAAAAAATAAAAAATAATTCCCGCATGAGTCTGATTACTGTCTGTGAGCAGCGGCAGGATTACAAATAGCTTTATGGTTAATGTTCTTTCTCTTCGAGAGAACAGCAATTATTGTTGTACAATTGCACCTATAATTTCACAGCTCTGGGGGTTGGAGGTGATAAAGTAATGTGTGTGTCTGTGTGTGTTTGCAGTTTAAAGGTGATAAAAGCCCTGTGGTGAATCTCCTCTCCCTCTGATTACCACCTCTCTCACACACACACACACACACACACACCCTTGAGACGAGGCGAGTGGACGTGTTGTGGGCGGCGACGCGCGTCAGTCAGGTAGCTGGTGGCTGTTTACACAGGTGACCGGATCTCACCTTCCCACACACAAACTCTGTTTGCCCTTTAATTCTCACTCGGCTGGACGTTTCACCGCTCTGCCGGGTCATTCCAGGCGTCTCCAAGCAACGGCGTTATGGTTTGAGCAGGATTTAACATACAGTAGCCCCAGATATTTGACCCTGGACCAGCAAAGCAGTTGTAACTGAGATTTTTTTATTGAGATTTATACATCAACTGAAAGCTGAGTAAAAAAAGCTTTCCATCGATGTATGGTTTGTTAGGTCACAACTAGGTCACAACTATTTGAAAATCTAGAATCTAAGGTTGAAAAATGTTTTATACTCAGACAATCGCCCTTAAAGTTGCCCAAATTAAGTTCTTAATGCATATTGCTGATCAAAATTAATTTATTTTTTTAAAATATCCTTTGCATTATTGATTTTAGATTTTTCTTTCATGCTACAAATTATTATTGTGACCCATACAATACTTCAGACTGGTTTTGTGGTCCAGGGCCACAATTTGCATACTTAAGGCACAACTAAACGCTGTATGAACGCCATTATTACGGCGATAGATAAAATCTATATTCTGATTCAAATGTTCGGGGACGGAGCAGATTTGGAAACAAAACACGTTCGTCAAGGCTGCGCTTTTTTTGATCAGAAGAAAACAGTAATATTGTGAAATATTTGTACAATTTGAAAAAGCTTATTACATTAAATAGAATAAATATTTTTCTATTTTAGTATAATTTAAAACGTCATTTATTCCTGTGATGCAAACCTGAAGTTTCAACATACTTTCCCCAGTCTTTAGTGTCACATGATCCTTTTTTTTTTTCTTCAGGATTCTCTAATATGTATTTATATTTTTTGTGACGGGCGTGTTTTTTCACTTTTTTGGAAAACGTGATGAAAATGTGCTCGCCGTGAGATGCAGATGAGTTTGTTCCTTCATCAGAACATATTTGGAGAAATTGTGCATTACATTAATCGCTCTGAAGCCAATGGGTGCCGTGAGAATGATCCACAATTAATTCACGCAACTTCAGCCCATCAATACTGAAAAAAGCACATTTTTTAGAAAACAACTCCATCATTAACATGTTCAATCATTAACTTCAGTCTGGTGCTTCTGGAGTCTAACCGTAATATTGCTTTCTTTTTTTATATAGATTTTGCACTGGTGTAAGTGCTATTATCGATTATGGACTTAATTGTCGGCTTAGAGGTAAAATGTCTTGATGGATTTTCACTTCAAGATTGATGGACGGGAGTCACGTGGATCGCTGTGATTACCTTTTTGACTTTTTCACGGCACCCGTTCGCCGCAGACGATTGATGCAATGCTACATTTCTCCAAATCTGATGAAACTAATCCACATCTTGGGCAAATTCGGTACATTTTCGGTTTGACTGAAGCGTTCTTATAAAACTCCACAGTGTAAAGAAAGCATCGTGACACTCACGTCTCCATGGAAACTGTAGCTACCCCTGAGAATGGCCCTGAAGAGCCGCGGCCGGCTGCTCTGGTCGAAGGGCAGAGAGCCGCTCAGCAGGATGTAAGTGATGACTCCTAGAGCCCACATATCCACAGCGCTGCTGCAGGGTCTCCTCGCCAGCATCTCAGGGGCCAGGTACTCCGGCGTGCCGCAGAGCGTCCTCACAGCCCAGTCTTTAACCCGACAGCTCCTCTCAGCATCTACAGTCTCGAAACCTGCGTCCGGAGTCGTAACAGCTGTGCCTCCTCCGCTTTGAAAGGACGCCGCCGCCTTGTTTTCCCAGCAAGCGAGCCCGAAGTCTGTTATGATCAATCGCGAGTCCTGTCCCGGGTGGTAGTACAGCAGGTTTTCGGGTTTGAGGTCTCTGTGGATGACGCCTAGCATGTGTAGATAGCGCAGGCCGCTGGACACCATCATCAAGGCCTTGGTGGCGTCCCGTTCTCTGAAGGTTCCTCGGGAGACCACGCGCTCCAGGAGCTCTCCTCCCGTGGCCAGCTCCAGAACCAGATAGACGCGATGCTGCGTCTGGAACACCTCGGCCAGGCGGATGACGTTGCTATGGTTCACCCGCCGCAGGACCCCGAGCTCCGTCTGACAGGCCTCGTGGCCCTCCTGACCTTTGACCTCCAGAAGCTTGATGGCGAAGGGTTGGTGTGTGCGTCTGTGTTCAGCTCGAACCACGCGGCTGAAGCTGCCACGGCCGATCAGAGCCTTGATTTCATACCTAAAACAAATACCAACACTTATTTTGAGAAATAATATTATGAGAATTATTATTTTTACATTTTTATATTTTGCACTTACATTTTAATTTCTGACATTTCTAATAGTTTGGTTGTGTGTTTTTAGTCTTTATGTTTTTAAATAAATATTGTTTTTATAAAAATTTTTTTCGTTATAGTTATTTTAGTATATCAAGACATAGGGTTATTTTAGTATTTATACAGTGTTGTATCACATAATAGTGTTATATAATAATTTATGATGTTTAAAATGATTTTTTGTATTTATATTTATTTTAAAGCGTCCTTATTAATGTATAATCACACTGTAACGAGGACACCTTAAAACAAAGTGCAATTTATTTAAATATTGTCATAGTTTTTATTACTTTTTATTATTACAAGGTCATCGGTAGTATTAGTTTTATTAATATTTATATTATATAACATTTATTAACATTTACCATTTTCCGTTTTCATTTTCATTTGGGTAGTAATTTGTTTTGAGTGCATTTCTTCATATTTATTTATTTAATCAAGTTAAACTAATACACACGAGAATGTTGCCTCTCGCAGATATCTGAAATAAGTTTAAATTTTATTTAAATGTAATTTCATTTCAGTTAAAGCAACAAAGGTTTTATGTTTACGTTTTAGTTGTAGTTAACTATAATAACCATGCACGTTAAATAAAAATGAAAAATATTTTCCTTGCTAACTTGCAGTGCGATAAAACTTTTTTAAACTGTATTTTTAATATTTTATTTTTTATTTAAGTTATAGTTTATTTTATTTCGAGTAACAAAATAGTTTTTAATCAGTTTGATTTTAGATTTAGCTCTAATGAACACATAAGCATCTGCTATGAGAGACCATTGTGCTGCTGTAATTGGATGAATCAAATTAAATTACATGACATTATTTCATAAATGAGATTTCATTATTACTTTTAGGCTGGTATTAGACGCTGTGAGTGGCACTGGTGGACTAATAAATATAATAAAGCATTTAATCATAGCGGGATCTGTAACTGGCATGTCGTGTTTGATTTTTTAATTCTACCACCTAGTCTAAAATAAAAGTCTACGGCATTGTGAAGAATTATTCATAAGATTTTGTTAGGAATGAAATACTAGCTTTGTGCCTACTGCATACTTTTGAAAAACACGAATGCTTTTAAACACATAAAAATTGATCATTTATAATGTTTTTTATATATAACTTTGCATTTATAATAGTTTTAATCCTCAAATGTATTACTAAAACAGAAAGTTATTTTAAACTGTAATAATATTTAACATTAAACAAACGGAAGCAAAATTGCTTTAGCTTAACTTGCAGTTGCATACAGAAAATGCACATGTCGCGCACAACACGCGTGCATCTTGCATACTTGTACTATTTTTGCTGGTTTGTAAACACGGCACCGGTACCTCGCTGTGGACGCGCGGATCAAACTTTGCACGAAACTTCATGTTAGGACTCGTCACCGCTCCTCCAGATGAACCGAATCTCCGACTCCTTCTGATATTCCTCCCGGAAAGCTCTTCTGTCACTTCTCCTCCTCCAAAACCAAGCTTGCCGTTTCTCTTTACACTCTTCCCCGTCAGCCTCTTGTTTCTTGAAGTTCACAACAGAGTGGAAAAGGCAAAAACATCCATTTTTAGAAGGCTCGGGTAACACTTTGCCAGAACCGCTTCCCATTATAAACGCCATACAGGGTGAGACGTGTGAAAATAATAATCCATCCAGATGCTGTTAGACGGGGCCGACGCTCGCCTAAGTGAATAAACCTTCACAGAGCCTCCTGATGAATGCATGACTTTGAGCTGGTTCGAGAGCAGCTGTTGCGCACCTGCACGCGACGGCTGCCTTTTCAGCACAAGTGTAACAATTCACACCTGAGTGACGGCTGTTTGATCCACGGCTATTTCAGGGCCCTTTAAACAGCACCGTCATTGCCCTGTAACAAACAAAGACAGCTCGATCAACTACGAATGCATCCGTATATATTTTTTTTTTTTTTTTGTCGCAGTAAAAGTCGGATTTATATAGCTATGAAAAGAAAGGTTTTATCATATAAAGAAAACCAATGAAAATAATGCTAAAAAAAGATTAAATGGTTTGACGCGGACATCATTGCGAATCCTCGAATTAAATGAAATGCAATGCAAAAAAAAAAAAAAAGCATTTGTTTAAAATGATAATAATGACTTTTTAAAAATTCAACTCGCAAAACAGATCAGATCAAAAAGCACCTTTTCCTGAAAACGACCCATGAACCTTCATTAAGAAAAGATGGGAAATATATGGAACATTAATATTAATGATATATATTCATAGACAAATATCCACCCAATATAGATCATGTTCATTTTAAATGCATTTTCAAATAATCATTAAAATTTAAATGACAGGCTGCTGAAGACAAGTCCTACTTCACAGGAAAGTAAAATTTCACAAAAGATTTTAACTGGAAGTAGATTACCTAAAACAGATTTTATTTGAATTTTAAACATTTTTAGTTTTAGTTTTTCCATTTTAATTTTAATTTTTGGTAACATTTTTATTAATTGTTGTTCGTTGTCATTGTAATTTTTAGTCAGTATAGTTTCTATTTTTTTCATTTCAGTTTTAGCTATTAAGATGCAAAGTTATTAAGAACATTGGTTTATATTATTATTTATCATCGATTAGATCACAGAGACCGTCTTTGCATTTAATAATAACTTGTTCAATCTTGTCATTATACGTCCCTATCACCGTATTCGATATTGTTCAGTGCTTTGATGCAATCTGTACGTTAAAAGTAACATAAATAAAAGTGACCGATTGATTATTACAATTTATTTTTACTTTTGGATTTCAATGCGAACTCAAACACTTCTCCACACATTCTGCCAAAACTAAATCTGAGGAATTTTAGCCGAAACGTCAAATAAAACTTCACAAACTTCATTAATGAGTTATGAAAGAGCAACGAGCGCGTAATAAAATGCCTAATGCGGTCAATCACACTATATAAGTCGCAAAGACCCATCAGAACAAGCCTGAAAATTCTGTACAATTCAGACTAAAACGGTCGATTTTTTTTTTTGAAGTTTCATTTTTAGATTTCACAATTGCTGTGAGCTGTATCCTAACATATCTTCATAACAGCTGATCTTTAATCACAAAAAGCACAATGCCGTTTCCCATCACTTTTAAGTGCGCTATAAGTGAGGCCGGAATAGAACGGAAAAAAAAAAAAATTGTTCAGTCTGCGGTGCATTGAATCATATCGTCACGATCCTTACCGGATATAATAAAAAAACCATCTGATTTCAATATAATGACACTTTTAAATCATATTAATTCACTCATGGCCACAGGTATGATTGATAAAAGCCTGGATGTCATATTCGGTGCCTCCACTAGAGCGCAATATTGAGTTTTCTACGTCCACCAAACTTGATTGAAATAAATGGATGAAGAGCGTAATTAACTTGTTTTGACTGCTGCGATCATCCATCGTAATCCCCAGATAATCCAAACCTAATCCATTGCCTAATCTGAAACCTTAATTGCCATGGAAACGACACAATACCGAGGAGCCCAGCAATTATGGGCAGATTTACACTCATATGAAGTGCCTGTTGTGTTTTGCTTATGATGTCACTTTATCAGGCAGCATGATGAATGCAGTCGACGCTCATGACAAAGTGAATAATCAGACTCATTTATAATCGTTCAGATGGAGTTGGCGGGAGAAACTTGAATTACTAACCTTTGTCTGGTACGAGAACCCGTCGTAGATAAACAGAAAACGAGCAGGAGGGGGACTTCAGCATCCTGTTTTATGAAATGCATCTCTGTATTATGCTCATGACTGCTAGTGTAAAATCGATACGAGTGATCAAACGGTCTTGAGACCGAACGCTCCGGTTAAATGCCCCGATACGCTCAAGATGAAATAATTGAAAGCGGGTTTGTCTTTAAAAAGAAGAGCCGAGCCTGGATATGTTCTGAAACCTGGCTTGCTGTTTGCTGAATGTAGCATGCTACGCACGGCTCAATCAGTTTTCTTTAAAGTGTTAGGTGAAACAGTAGGATTTATTCGGTGATTAATTATGATGCGCGGTGTCCACAAAAGCGGACGGATCGTTTTTAAACATTTATGGTGTGATGTCGCTTCCAAACCACCAAGCGTGATAACCTTTGACCCCTTCTTTAATTATATATGTCTGCCCTCATTACATTCCTTCCTTAAATGCATTTTGACAGATATTCAACTCATTCAACATTTGAAAAATATATTTTCATATTTAAATGAAAAATATAAAATAATTAAAAATTAAAATAATAAATATAATATATATATATATATATATATATATATATATATATATATATATATATATATATATATATATATATATATATATATATATATATATATATATATATATATATATATATATATATATATATATACATATACATATATACATATATATATATATATACATATACATATATACATATATATATACATATATGTATATATATATATATATATATATATATATATATACATATATATACATATATATATATATATATATATATATCATATGCATATATACATATACATATATATATATATATATATATATATATAAGATTTATATATAATATACATATTATTTTTATTTAATTTTTATTATTTTAAAAAGTTACAAACTATTATAGTCCATCTTTCCATTGTTCTCTTTTGTCTCTTTTTTTACATTTTTAGTTTTATTTGCATGCACACATATTCTTACACATTCCTTATAATTTTTTTATAACCATTTTTTTATAAAATTGCTCGGGTGGGACGGGATGATGCATGTTGGCAATGAGCGAAGTGTCTTAAATCCTTTCAGCACCTTTAATACTACCGCACACGAACACAACCCGAATTCTACTGAAAATAAAGTTCAATGGCTGTTCAGACGTTGCTCTCTCTCGCCGCCGCGCTCTATTGAACCGATTATCGCACACACTCCTGCCGTCGCAAATAATCCACACCTACGATGTGTGTGTGTTTATTGCCTTCACCATTAAAGTTTACACTCCTCCAGAGCAGCAACACAAAACGTGATCACAGCTGCTGGACTACTCCTGTACTTACGAGTAGAAATAGAACCTAATGGAACATTTCTCTGCGCCTACCAATAACAATCCCAGTTTTATTAAAACCCAAATCCGAGTCTTACGGTCTTGGCAGCGAGATGATGAGGTTGCGTGAGGACGGTCAGAGAGCAGCATGGCAGACGCGTAACAAGGACTAGTTCAGCCAAAACTGGAGAGATCTGTCATCATTTATTCGCCCCCCATGTCGTTCCAAACTCGTTTTGGTGTTATTTTTCTCTGCGGGACTCAAAAGGGAAATTTGGAAGAATCTTCACATACATTAATTGTTTTTCAGGGTGAACTTAAAGGAATAGTTCACCCAAAAATAATCATTCTTTCTTCTGTTGAGCACAAAAGACAATAAGTCAGTGGATACCTTCAGCTTTTTTGGTGCGTTGGTTTGGAACAAGGATGAATAAACTAAATAATAATTATTAATTTATTTTATTTACTTCCGTGAACTCTCTCTTTAAAGCTTAATCTATTTCATGCAAAGCTATCGTCTTAGGTTTTATGGACAAGTATGATTTTTGTTCATTTTATAACTTAATAGGAACTAAACATTGAGTTCAGCAGAAAATATATGTGAAGATGGAAAATGGAAAAACTAACATGACATGGCTTTGAAATGCCATCCCATGTAAAAAAAAACCCCAAAACTCTTTAGTATTTCTTAAGATAAACTTAAGATCATCTAAGTGTACTCAACTGTGCTATTTGGAGACACCATGAATATGAATTAAAATGCACTTTTAACATATTACCCTAAGTTCATATCGATGGTGTCTCCAAATAGCACAGTTGAGTACACTTAGATGATCTTAAGACGTACTAAAGAATACGTTTTAGTATGTTAAGTACAAAATCGGTGTGTGAAAATAGAGCACTTTAATTACATTATGTAAGTGTACTTGTTTTTACCTGCCATAAGGGTGAGTACATATCGGCACGAGAGAATATATCACCTATAGTTGGTAGTTGGTAAGAAGTTGGGTTGGTAAGATTTATTTATTTTTTTTAAAGAACTAATGCGTTTATTTGATCACAAATACCCTAATACCTGTAAAAATATTATTTCAGTGTACGTTTAATTGTTTTCTGCTTTAAAATCCTATTTATTCCTGTAATAACGAAGCAGAATTTCCAACAGAAGCACGAAGGGAAAGTTAATTTGAAGAATAAATATTTTGTACCTTGCTGCAAAGCGTTAATAAAAAATAAATATAAATAACGAGCTCAAACTTTTGAAAAGTTGCACGTAACTTTATAAGAAACCGAGATATTAATATCTGAAATTTTTTTGGTTGACATTTTCCAGATAAGACATTTTCTGTGTTTGTATTTTTTTCTTTTTTTTTGAACTCAAAAGTGCTTTTAGGGAGAAATAAATAAATAAAAGCAGTAATGCTGGCTGAAGGCGCTGTCGTTAAAACCTATCCATTCATCCTTTGCCTTTAATGAACACTTCAGACTATATGATGTGCTCCGAGTCTTACATATTAGCAAGACTTGTAATTGAAGAATTGATTGCAGGCTCCGTAGTTCATTAGACATCAGCGGGAGGGGGGAAGGACTTATTTACCTTTCAGGTCTCTTCAAACTGGATGAAATCAATCACCCGCTCCGCCCACTCACCCGTTCTTCCCATCCATTTGCCCAGTTTTCGTTCTTTCCGCAAGGAGCCGCTTTTTTCTGGTCATCCCGCTGAGCTGCTCCTGCAATAAGGAGCTGGGACGCCGCCCCGGCGGCGCGGAAACTAAACTAGCAGAGACTCCACCGCCACGGTTTCTCTCGGGAGAGCCTGATGAATACTCTCATTTTCCAGCGGACAGTCCGTCGGAGGAACAGCGGGGTCGGAAGAGGTCAGCGGACAAATAACCCGCGACGCCTTGATTGAGCGAATCATGAACGCCGCACCAGTCGGTAAGAACTTGATTAAAGTGACGGATTGCGCCGCCCGCGTCCCTCGCTTTATGAAGCCGAGGAGACGCGCGCCGCGCAATTAATGGACGTGTCTCGCTAATTGGTTTCTGCTGGTGTTGGCCTCGGGCGGAGCAGCAGGAGAGGTGGAGAGGAGCAGGGCTATCACTAACGGCAGGCCTCCGTCCGCTTACATGTGCAAAGTGTCCGTATATTTTCATGATTTCTGAAGGAGGCACTGACTGGAGGAAGCATGCTGAGAATGTAGCACCGCACCGCAAAAATACATTTTAATTTTAACATAGAAAACAGATCTCTCAAATTGTCTTAATATTTCATAATATTCATGTTTTTACTGTAGGTCTGATCACATTGATTCAGCCTTAGTAGAGCATAAGAGGCTTATAATAACATATTTATACATCAGTTTATATATATATATATATATATATATATATATATATATATATATATATATATATATATACATACATATACATATTAATATATATATATATATATATATATATATATATATATATATATACATACATATACATATTAATATATATATATATATATATATATATATATATACATACATATACATATTAATATATATATATATATATATATATTAATAATTGGTAATTTAGTATTATTATTGTATCAGTATTATTAGTTTTGTATATTTTAAATATATAATTTTTTCAGTTATTATTTTAGTACATCAAGTTAAACAAAATATATTTTTTTTGTTCAATTGTATTTAATTTTTTAATGTTTATTTTATGAACCTATTTATTCATTTATTTAGGTAACACTTTATTTCGATAGTCCTATTTAAGCATTCTACTAACAGTAAGTAACTTTGAAACTACGTCAACTAGCAGTCATGAGAACATTAGTAGACCCTCTGCTTAATATCTTAACACTTTTATAGTAAAATGCCTTTTTTTTTAATAAATGTCCAGCTATTCTACCAACCCTAAACCGACCCTAACGGTCTACTACTGAGTCAGCAGACATGTAGTTGCAAAGTTACAGCTAGTAGGAGTGGACTATCAAAATACAGTAACGTTTATTTTTTACAGTATTTAGTTGTAGTTTTACCTAACCAAGCCATATACACTACCAGTCAAAATGTCCAGAAGAGAGAATTTCTTACGTTCACCAAAGCTGCATTCATCCCATTAAAAATAAAAACGTAACTGCAAATTTAATCGCAATTAGTTTTTTGGAAAAAAAAGGTACATTATCCAACTTTTGCATACACATTTTCACAGCAAAAAGACAGCTACAGCAGATTTGCAAAGACGGGTTTCCACAGGCTTTGTAAGAGTGGACTTGAAGCACACAGCCATCACTCACAGACGTCTGATATCTCAAGACGGTCTCTCAGCGCCTCGGTGACAGTAAAGGAAAACATTAGCTCGAAATGGCAAGCTAAGGCCAAAACAAGAGTACATATTGCTATCATTCGTCTCTGTGATAAAGCGGAGCACTTCAAAGGGGTTAAAATCAGTCCTCGCCGGGACGTCGCGTGTTGTGACGAACAAGGAGCGTTTTTAATGCCTTTCATTCAATAGCCTTGACAAGCTGTGACAGATTAAACCATAACATCTGAACCACGGAAACAGTAAAAGGCATTCCAATACCGTCTCCCCTGCTATATTTCTTTCACATCGAGAGAAAGTTTACTCAAAAGGGCTAAAATTAGTCTGTAGGGAACCATTCAATTAAACACAAGAGATATGCCACTTCTGCTCGAGCTTTCAGAAATCTAATATCCGTTCGGTACATCCATCAAGCCGCAGGGCAAACTTATTTAAGCGCAGACCCGTCCAGAGAGCAAAAAAAAAGTCTCATGCATTGAAAAGAAGCAAATTTAATTTGAAAACGGGGTTGTCAAATTACTTCAATTATACTGCACCCTGAATTTCCATCACACGGATTGCACCGAATGGATTACGTCTTCTAATTACTGAGGAGCTTTTCAAGGGGAATGATTTCTGTCACTTTGATGTGGTTAAACTCTGCTTTTCTCCTGCTTAAGTGCACTGGTTGCTACTTCTGTGAGGCACTTAGCAAGAAAGTAGCTTAAATGTTTAATCATCAAACATTAGCACCTTATTTAACAAACTTGTTTGAGGACCTTCATTCCGCTGCTCTTAATATCGCGGAACGGAAGCAGTTGGGCAAGACGAAAGCAACTGTGTTGGAACATGAAGGGAATTTATAATCGGCGGGTTTATAAAGAAACAAGCGCGAGAATATTTCGCCTGATTGTTTCTCCACCAAAGTCCTGAAATCTCATTTGCCAAATGGCACTTCAGGGAAGATCGGCACTTATTTCAGTCTGATACTCTGACTTCAGATGAAAAGCTCATCTTTTAGGTTTGAAAATTGCATTTAATTGCGTAGAAGTGATTTTGGTCAGAATAAAATGGAAGTGCTGCACAATTATAAATAATTCTCTCTCTATTCTTCCCCTCCCTGGCAAAGACAGGAAACTTTTTTAATGCTACTATGGTATGATAAAGAGCAAAGCCAGCACATTAACTCTTTAAAATTGAGGATTTATCAGTTTTTAAGAAAGCAATTAATTTTTTTAAATTACTTTTTATAAAAGAATTTATTTAATATTATTTATTCAATTTTTTGAATATTATTTATTATATATATATTATATATATATATATTATTATATATATATATAATATATATATTATATATATTATATTCATTTATTGGTATTATCATTTATATTTATATTTATATTTATATTTATTTATATTTATTATAGTAAAGACATTTGTTACAAAAAGTATCCTTTTCAAATTATTGCTTTCTTTTTAAACTTTCTTTTCATAAAGAAACCTAAAAATGGCTTCCACAAAATATAGTTTTTAAATATTTAGCATCATCAATATACAGAATGCATGAAAAGTGATGGGCCATGTTCAGCATTAAAAACAACAATAAAAACAAGCAAAAACAAGATCAATATTTTTATATCAGATAAAAACATCATGAGGCATATAAATATTTAAAAATAAATATATATATATATATATATATATTGCTTTCCTTTTAAACTTTCTTTTCATCAAAGAAACCTAAAAATGGTTTCCACAAAATATAGTTTTTAAATATTTAGCATCATCAATATACAGAATGCATGAAAAAGTGATATCAGCATTAAAAAAACAACAAAAAAAAAAAAAACAAGATAAATATTTTTATATCAAATAAATAATACAGGAACACCATGAGGTGATAAATAATTTAAAAATAAAAATAATATATATACAGTCTTAATTTTTGAGGAAATATGCCTTTATTTGGAGCTCAAGCTGCGCCTCACACACACACACACACACACACACACACACACACACACACAGCATAACATGACTGTATATTAGAATGACATATTGCCACGGCAGTCATTGAGAAAGCTGATCTCAGCAGAGTGCATCTTATCACTAGAGCACAGCCCCTCTACATTACATCTCATATATTTATCTACATCTCCACTTCCCACATATCATATTTATTTACACACCTTAACAAGACGGGAGGATGTCGGGTATAAACTCAACACCTGCAGTTATGCTGTTATGGCCCAAAGCGCAAAGTCCTTATCCGCATTCACTACCTCAGTAAACCCAAGCAGAGGTGACCTTTACACCATCATCTTAGGACTCTGACTTCATTCTGCTTTCTGTCTCAATCTTTTATGTAAACTACTGCCACTGAGTATGACATTGGCAGGCAAAATGCAGTTAACTATACATTTAGTCAAAAATGAAAAAGGTTTGGTGCGGTTTGACACAAATTGATCAAAAGTGCAATGTTACAAAATACTCATTTGAAAAATCTTACAACCCAGTCTCCACAGACAAATTATAAACCGTTTTAAACGTTGGTAATAATAAGAAAATCAACATTTTAGTATGAATTCTGAAGAAAATAAATGAAGAAGACTGAAAGCAATGATGTTGAAAATTCAGGATTGCATCATAAAAATAAATACATACTACAAAGTCGTTATTTTAAATGCTAATAATATTTTACGATATTTAAGTTTTCATTGTACTTTTGATCAGATAAATGCAGCTTTGGTACGAATTAGAGGCTTAAAGAAAGAAAAATCTTACCAAACCCAAAACATTTGAATGGCATTGTAAGCTATAATCGAAAAATGTTGATTATATTATAACTTCAACATGCATGAACATAAAATAAATCTCTAATGTGTCCAAAACGTGTTGAAACATTCTTCAAAATATGTACGTATGTCAAGTATATATATCTGGTTTTACTGAACCGTTGTAGTGCCAGGGATGTTTAATATACCCGAGTTGAAATTATGCGATTTGGACACACTGACAAATTTGCTTCAATTGGAATTTTTTTTTTTTATGAGTCAACCACATAAGCAGTAAATGCCTGCAATCCCCTGCAGCAGATATAGGGAAAAAACAAATCCATTTCACACTGTTAAGAGCTCTCAAAAAAAAAAAAATAAATAAATAAAAGCAAAAAAAAATCTAACCAACCAAACCCCTACCCTGTGGGTATCAACATGGTACTTTTTTATCCATTCAAGGGTGTGATGTATCGATTGGATGCACTGGATACATCTTTTCATTCACTCTAGTCTCCGCTCACTACCTCTGCTGTTGTCTTGTTAGGTCTGCACCCTAAAGTGTCCACTGTGTGATTCATCCGAAGTCTGTTTCATCCCTACATAAAGATGTGGTATGTGGTAATGTGAATAAAGCATGTGTTGTGGTATGTGAGGAATCTTTCCCCAAACAGCGCAGGGCTCTCTAATGCCTTTGAACACTTGAGAAACCACTCTCTCATGAAAGCCACAAGATAAATGTAGTGGCCTGTTGTTAAGATGAAGTTTTCTAGGTCAGGGAAGTGATGTGGTCTTGTTCAGCAAGCATCTTGAAACAAGCTGACGAAAAATAAAGGCAGGGGAAAAGAAGAAAAGCTTGTATTGCTTCCATTTCCACCTCTCAGTATTAAACACACATGCTCAGAGAGGTTTCTTGCCTGTCTTCTTGATTGCAGACTCTATTTGTTGGCGCAGCAGGTGCTGTCCATGGTGCTGAAGCACACTGGCGCAATGCAGCCGCTGTCCATGGTGCTGAATCCAGAAGCTCATCCTGGTAATGAATCCCATCCAATGGGCAATCTGTATCCAGCAGGTTCAGGGTTCACAATGTTATGTTGTTAAACCTGAAAGACTGAAAAAACGAAATGACTTTTGTTCATTTATTTCAAGAAAACGAAACAAAAAACTGAGTGTTTTAAGTTTATATCAAATATAATAATAAATAAATATAACATTCTAGTGGTCTACTTCTGTGGGTGATATTTTATGCAATGCTTTGCCATTTAAATTACATTTAAAAAGTGAAAAAAAAAAAAAAATATATATATATATATATATATATATATATATATATATATATATATATAATGCAATGCTAATTAATTCAGTTCAATTATTTAAGACTGCATTTGTAATTAATTTAGTTTTTAAATGTGGTATTTGTATTCAAAATAAAAACAATTCAGTTAAATAATTAACCAATTAATACTATATTTCTATTTTTCTTAAACATCCCTTTTATTCAAAACAAAAGAACATAAAATAAAATATTACAATAAAATAAATTAATTAATTCATTTAAAAATAAAATAAAATGTATAGAATAAAATTGTATTAAACGTCTAAAATACAAGCTCAGGTGATGATTTTTTTTTTCCGGAGTAAACACTCCTCTTTAAATAATTGCAATTCTGTTCATTTCTCTTTTCTGAATGATGTATTATGTACTTTCTTAATGCACTAATTTCCACTTAAATCATTTAATAATAATAAATTAAATACTAAATGACATTAAGTATGGTAAGGAAGGAGACTTGATGCCACTGAAAGCATATATGAGACTTAACAGCGAGGCAAAGGGGGTACATATGACAAAAAAAGACCCCCAAGAGAGAGAAAATACAAATGTTGTGGAATATAACTGTACTGAAATAAGACTAATTCAAATGCAATTAAGTAATGTTGCTGTTCATTTTTCACAGTCACCACACACATTTAGTGAAGGATTCAATGACAACTAACAAAAATAATGCAAATACTTGTAATTCATACACCAAGTTGTTATTTTGCTTGTGTAATTATAATAAAAGTAGGCTGAGGAAGTTTTGACAGCAAAATAAGTTGTTGTGATGGATTGCATGTGATGTAATACAATTAAAAGAAATTAAGGATTTGCATTTTAATGACATTATTATCATCAGTTAGACGGATTCATTAGTCTTTATTAGTTTGGTATCAGCGCAGACAAGTGCAGTCAGCAGAGCATGAGAAATGTAATGACATGAAAGCGCTTCAGTGTAGTGACAGCAACACACACACACACACACACGCGCGCACACACACACTTGGGTCCAACGGCACGTAGATATGCTGTGGGGTGTCGGTGCAAGCTGCAGAAACTAACTAGAGCTTTAAATGGAACTGTCACAACCTTAGATCATATCATACACACACACACCATCATCAACATATCACATCACTTCATATCATCTTGCCTTTTCTTGGCAGACATGGCAATGACAGCTAGCAGATGGGTCAGAGTTGTCATGACGACAGACCATCATGATCTGGTGACTCAGATATAACCGCGTGTGTGTTTGGAATGTATATGTCTCTCTTTTTCCTTCTCGTGGCCTCCCTCGTGCAAAAACACACACACACAGAGTTTTACTCTAATTATTAGGTTTAATTACAAGCCTTTTTTGGTGTCTGAACAGGGTTAATTAATGAAGTCAAAGAGGCACCCTTATTTTCCACGTTGATTATCATCAATTAATTTAGCGTACACACCAAGATAAGACAACGCCGTCTTCGGCTCATGTAGAGAATTAACTAAATCCCACCAGGAAATATTGCAGATTGGAAACAATGCTAAACTCTGAAGCCATATTTTCTTCGTAACTGAGTAAAATGTAAAACGAGCAGTTCATCCAAAGTTGAAATGTACTCACCTTAAGGCCAGGATCCGAACGGATTTGGATGACTTGAGCAATGGGTCCTCGGCAGTGAATGGGTGCCGTCGTCCAGCAGCCCGATAAAAACATTACGATAATCCACGTTATACAAACAAATCATTAATAAATACGTTTTTAACTTAAAAGCATCACTGTGTTTTCTGATGGCACTGATTCAAATGATGGAACGCTACATTTCTGCAAATCTCTTTAGATGAAGAAGCAAACCCGTCTTGATCCAAAAGTTGGAGGTGAGCTCATCTTCGCGAACTATTCCAACAAGCAACAACCATGACTATTAGCAGGTGCCAAAGCATGTTCATTAAACATAGCTATTGATTCGAAGACTATGCAGCGTGCAAATCATATGAATCGTAGCTTTTTAGATGCTGCGTTTTCATCTTTTTCGAAGCTCAGTATCTTCAGTTGTTTCTTTAGGAAAAAGAACACATCTAGCGAAAGTCTCTTTTCATACGAATCCGCGTCAACGCCGCCTCTCCAGTTTGAAAAGAACGCAAAAATCGAATTGAACTTTAAAATTTCGGCAGTTTAATTCATGTCCTTTTAGATCGCAAGCAAACAACAAACAATCCGAAGCAAATAAAACTCTTTATTTCCTCCAACTTTTCCCATTCTTTGTTGCTCTTTATTTTCATGCTGCGTTTGGAAAGCAAGAGGAAATTTCCAGGGCATGAAAGATGACATTGATCAAATGCATTCTCACAGTCTTTTCTTTATTGGTATGCGGTGAAGGCTCACGCTTGGCTGTGCACCAAAAAGTGCGATTTCTAATCTATCTGACAGCCAGCGTCTCAGCTGGCACATCACTCAGCACCCACGTAGTTTGCATCCTCCCCACTGAACGCATTTAACAGTGAGATGTTCCTCTCCTGCCTGCCCATTGATCATGTGGCAAACTCGGATTCTCTCGACTGCAACGTATTAGGGCCGATGACAAGCAGAAAATGTTACAAATGAGCTTGTACGCATTTGTCAGGTGGCGTAACAGTCAGGATGTACAGAAAAAGCATCTGTGAAGTGCTTTGTTTCATGTAGCGAGTTATTCTCTTTTTTTTCCCCCTCTCTGTAAGTATGCTACTCTACCTCACTGACTTCACGGACGATGTTGTGTTTTATGTATGCTCCGCCTCTTCTTTGATACGTCCTTCTCTTTGATTTAACTGTCTCTAATCTGTCGCGTGTAATATATCTCCCTCGCGTCGTCTTGCGTGTGCTCCAACTTACCCAGCAGGACAAAATATTCACAAAATATAGTTTTTGCCGGAGATTAAAGGAACGGCTCACCTCAAAATGCGTATTTCCTGACATGTTACTCACCCTATGGCCATTCAAAGTTTTAGATGAGTTTTTTATTGCATCAGATTGGAGAAATGTAGCATTACATCACTTCTCAACAGTTTATTCATTACAGCGAATGGGTGCCACCAGAGCAAGACTCCGAACAGCTGGTAAAAACATTACGATAATCAGCTAGCAATCTACACCACTCCAGTCCAATAATTAAATGTCTTGTGGTGCATTTGTAATAATAAACTAGTAATAAAACTTCAAACGGACGCTTCTGTGCCATACACCAGTCCATCGTGAATAATAACACCACTTAAAATGTTCTTAATGATAGATTTGTTTTTTATAAAGACACAGCTTTGCACTTCACAAAGATGTTAATTGAGGATTAATTGAGGATTACTGTGACGCTTTATCGGCTGTTTGAGTTCTGATGGCACCCATTCACTCCCGAGGAACCGCTATGAGCAGCATCATATACGACTTGGGAATGAGTACACTGTAAAAATCTTTATTCATATAGTTTTTCCAAAAAAAAAAAAACCCCAAAACATTTTGGCAGCTGTGGTTGCCAGAAAACGTGATTGTAAAAATACAGAAAAACTGTAAACACATTTATGGCCAAAACCGTACAGTATAAAACCGTAATTTACTTTTATGTAAACTTTTCATGAAAACCAGTATATTTACCAATGCACACTGCTATTAGAATCTGTTACCTTTAACATACTATACATACATACACAACAACCACTATAATAATGATGGTAAAAGAGAAAGCCACGTGAAGCCTCAAAGCTCATCACAAGCATATACTAATATACAGAAGGTGCGCAGAGTATAGAAGGTGATATAGAAGGGATATAATATATAGAAGGTGCACAGAGAACACACAAAAACCATCATGGTAACACCATCATGGTAACACATGGGACACTTACACAATGCAATTACTTCATTCATTACACAACAGAAGATGCGACATAAAGCCCAAATGTACATAACTGATACAATTATTTAAGCATAATACTTTCAAATGTGGAGTGCCATGCAGGAATTTCTTGAAAATCGTTTTTTGACTGTAAATTATACATCGATTTGACGTCTAACTGAACAATTAACAGCATTTTACTGTAATTTGCATGGACATGTCTGGTTAGTTGTTTTTCCCTATACATAGTTACAGAAACTTACCGTTAACCTATTTTCATTTTTAGGAGAACTTCCTCAATTTACATTGGCTTCATATCTGAGAGCAGCACACATAAAAGTGAAGCAGTGTTCATGAACAAATCAGCTGAATGACTCAATGACGTACTCATAAACGGTCATTTGTTACGCTTCTGAAAAAAATCGTTTTTTTTTTTTTAACAAATTAGTAAAGCAAACAACTAAGAGATGCACACATCAAGAATTAGTGCTCTTGGCAGAATCACTTAATAAATTATTTACTGAAC
This sequence comes from Puntigrus tetrazona, assembly GCF_018831695.1. Taxonomy (NCBI): domain Eukaryota; kingdom Metazoa; phylum Chordata; class Actinopteri; order Cypriniformes; family Cyprinidae; genus Puntigrus; species Puntigrus tetrazona. Next base: position 23,513,735 of record NC_056699.1, on the reverse strand, counting down.
AAATCTTTGAATCTTCGAATGAATCAGTTGACTGAATGGTAGCACACAGAAAACGTGAAGGAAACACTCCCACATCTATATGCAGACAAAACCATCTGGACACGCATCTATATCTACACACGGACATCTAAATATATACATTCACACACACACACACACACACACACACACACACACCATTATTTTTAATAGATAAATTGCCAGTCCTACTGCCCACCACTCTCGCATTTTCGCCTGACTTTGTGAAAGCATCTGTGGAAAGCTGCATCCCGTATTTCACAGTGGGCGGAGAATATGTCTGATATATTTCAACCCCACCTCTCCCCACAACCTGGAAGACGTAGAGAGCGAGCCGGAGCGAGGGAGGGGAGAACACAGATCATGATAAATAACCAGAAGAGGAATGAGCGTGTAGCTGTCCTCTTTCCGTGCCCCGAGACGTGTCATTAAGGTGGGGAGAGAGGGAGTTTACTGACACATTTTTGACAAATGTCCTTATAACTGATGAAAGACCATTTCATGCTGGAATCTTGTTTGGCAGATTTAATTGAGGAAGAGGGATGCACGCGAAACTGTGATTTTTTTCCTCCCGATTTAGATTTGTTTAACACCTACAGATTTCCCTCTTCGCATTGCAAAAACACATTGATATCTGTCTAAGATCGGCTCATTGCTTTCAGTGCCTCTATAGCAGACAGCAAGGACAGGGGTTTGCTCAGATAAAATCAGCCCTCATTTGATAGGAATTAGAGTCAGTGTCATTCAGCTGCTGTAAATGAACGCCTGCGGTTTCGGAGGCGCAATTCTGTTTATGATTGTTGCATAGTGGGTTGTGTTGTACTAGCGCATTTAGAGCAACCTTTCTTAAAGGGATAGTCCTCTAAAACCATAGCTTTTCATAAGGAACGGGCCAGAATCATTACGCTGTTCAATCAAAGTTGCCTTTAAAACGCTAAATGTTACCGGTTATTGCTTGTTGCATCATTTTAATACGCAGAAGTGTACTTAAAGGAATATTTCATCTAAAAATTTTACATTTACTCACCCTCGGCTGAGTTGTAGACGCTTTTGGTTCTTCATCAGAACAGATTCTGAGAATTTTTGCAGTACATGACTTGCTCACCACTGGATCCTCTGCAGTAAATGGGTGCCGTCAGAATGAGAGCCCAGAGAGCTGATAAAAACATCCCAAGAAAGCACAAGCAACCCACACCGCTCCAGTCCATCAGTTGACATCTCATGAAGTGAAAAGCAAAACAAAATGCGAAAGACATTTTTTCAATTCAAACTGTGACTAAATAAAAAGAGTCCTCTTTCCATAACATTGCTATTTTGGATCAATTATGCACCAAAAACAATAGAAATAGTCATTAAAACATTTCTGTTTTGTAATGATGGCATTGATAAAAAGTTGTCTATGAAATAGACTTCCCAGCATGACAACGCCACCTGAATAAGACTTTTAATTTGGAAACTCATGCCTCTATCAACCACCTCAGTATCACACAATCATAGCTGGAACCTCGAGATGTACGGTACATGAAAAAAAATGAGCTTTTCTATATATTTGTACAAATATACATATACATAAACATTAGAATGATCAAATTATATGCTCTCTGGTTTTCACAAAGGCACTACGGTGAAATCCAAACAATCATGGTGCTTAAGATTATCTGTCCCTTAAGACACGACTCCAGTAAATGTATAAAACAGCAAGCAACAGTTTTGGCCGTTTCTCACCGGCACAGAGGGTCCAATCTTACATTTCTTTCCATCATAAACACACCTGAATATACCTGAACTCTCTCTCTCTCTCTCTCTCTAATGTCAACACTGGCAATTCTTTCTTCAAACGTGCCGTTAATTTCCCCAGGCGCACGGCAGGGATTAGTACAGTGATCTGTCTTTGGGGTCATTCAGAGAAACACGTTAGAAGGATCTTTTGCTTTTCACTTTTATCTCTTCACTGATCTGTGGCCCTTTCAAACATGGTATAGCATGACTTACGCCAGACTGGAACCCAGCAGGAAATGGTTAAAGCTATATCTAGACACCAATCTTTGACATTTTGATGCTGGGATTCTTCTATCTAGCCGCTGGGAGTGAATGTTCAGGGCATGTGAAATGATCATGCTTCCATGAGCTTTTCAGGTCATAGACACAAAGTCAAGCCGTGGTTCATTCTACCAGTCTGGTCTGAAAGTGAACTAAAACAGGTGCCGATTGTGGGAATTCTACTTAAAGTTAAGCTTGCTATGGCTCATTTATTCCTGCTGGCTTCTGAAAAGGCATGCTTCAAAATATTTTCTGGTGTTACACTAATGAAAACCGAAGACAAAAAAGAAAAAAAAAGAAATACAATAAATAGCATGCAAAATTTGGGAGCCTGCCATAGGAGAAAAAATAAATAAAAAAAAATACAAATATATATATATATATATATATATATATATATATATATATATATATATATATATATATATATATTGGCATTACATTTTTTTATGACAAAATAATATCTTAACCTGAGAAAAAATGTTGTATGATTTCCATAAAAAATCTAAAAGCATTTCAAAAATGATTCTAAAAATGTTTCTTGAACAGCAAGTTAATAATTTCTGAAGGATTATTTGTCACTGACGACTGTATTAATGATGTTCACATTTGCATCACATTACATGCATAATACATACACACACACACACACACACACACACACACACAGAAGTGATTAAATCATATGCATATTTCTGTGAATACGCATATTAATCTTAAAAATTTCTGCTCTACCTGTTCAAAATATGTCGCTCTTTAAAACAAATAATATTAACAACGCACTTTAAATGCATTTTTCAAAAGAACATTTTTAACGATAGGCTCCATAATCATTTTTAATGACATATACTTATGTAAATCAAGATAACATTCAAATGCAATACATTTTTGCGACGCTCAAATGCAGTTGCTTTGTCCGTGTAATTAAATCCCCTGATTATCATATAGATTCAACCGTAACTAGCCAGCAGTTTACAATGCTGGAAAAAGAAAAGTTTTTCAGAAAGAGACTGGAAAAAATTATTTTTGCAATTCCGTTTGGTAAAGCTCCTGGCAAAGAAACTACTCAAAGAGACTTTAAAAGTTAATATGCATGCATCGTTTGCCCGTCACAACTCCAGTAACATAGTCAAGCGGTGGGAATGGGTCAACATTTCCATATCAGTCACTATCTCCATTTTCCACAGGGAAGAAATAGGCTCTGATGGTAAACTATTAAACTACTCGGCGCTCGTAAAGCGGTGAAGCTGCCCTGATATGCTTCTCTCCATTCTAATAAGATATAACAGAGAGAACGTTCAGAGACCGGCTGACAGCGAAAGATCTGTTATATTATGAAGGATTAAAAACCTCATATCATGTCTGTAAACCCAGCCGCCCTTGTCAAATGAGCGTACTCATTAAACATTCAGATTCTACATATTACAGCACACAGCAGGATTCAGCATGAAGAATGTGAGATAAGTTAATGCATGATGTTTAATACAGAAAGCCGTTACAACAGACTCCAACGGCCAGGACCGCGCTCTAACGCGAACGAATACTTAATTGTGATGTATTTAACACGGACCTAATAGTGTTAGCTCGCTGGAGATAATCATATCACATTAACAAGCTCCTGACATACTGCAGACTGCAGTGAAAACAACATCACATTAAAATCTTATAAGGCATAATGCTTTCGTAAACAAACCATGTATAATGTGGCATAAGATACCGTCTCCGTTCTAAAAGCTAGCCTATACAGACTATACAGTTTTTTTTTTTTTAGTATTTATCTTTAATGGAAAAGGCAATCCCAGACTGCATAATAATAATTAATTCAACACTAAAGAGTACAAAAAAAAAGAGCTAAGGTATATGAATCAATATATTTAATGAAAAGATTAACAAATTATTTATTTAACATAAATATTATCATAAATTAATTTAGCAATTGTTTTAAATATTTTTACCCTGAAAGCGTAAACCGATGAGCACATGAGCAAAGTTTAATTTTAGATTGAAAATGAGTTTAATATTTGCATGCTGTTATGCTAAAGATACAATACTTTAAACACAAACCTTTTGATTTTTTTTTTTATATGTAAACTAGTTTTAATAATTAATTTTAGATTTGTTAATTTCTAATAATTATTTAAAATGTTTTTGTTCAACATTTTTGTATTTAATGGTTTTTATTTTAATTTTTTTTCACAATTTAAAAAATGATTAGCAATCAAATTTTCCTTCACTTTCCCTGCTATGTGATTTACCGAGTGTCACATCTCTGGACTCTGTGTTTATGTTTTTCGTTTCATGCCATGTGCTCCCTGTGCCCTGCCTTTCCTCTGTGTTAATTATGTTATTGTCATCAGCTGTGTCTCGTCAATTACCCTGTGTATTTAAGTCCGGTGTTTTGAGTTCTGTTGGTCCGAGTGTCGAGGTCCTTACCTGATGTCTTTACCTGTGTTTATCCTGCCTGCCTGTTCTACCTGCCTGCCTTTTGTATCTTTATTTTACCATTTTGGAGATTAAAACCCATTTAAGTTCATTTACGTCTCGTGTGCTTCGTCCCGCGAAAGCGCGACCGTGACAGAACGCTCGGACCCACAAAAAGTAAATAGCGCGATTTTCCCCTTATTTTTTTTGTTTTTTGCCATGTTTGCCCAGTTTAAAGACCCAAACTTCCTCATCCGCCTGCTGGAGCAGGGGGATTGCTCTCTCGAGGACTATACCGAACTTTTCCTCGAACTGGCCAACGACTCCCGCTACCCGGACAGCTTTCTGTGCGGACTCTATTTCCGCGGACTTAACACCTCCAGCCAAGCGCAGCTGTCCGGGAGCGGTCCTCGAGAGACCTCGCGCCGCATACGTCGAGTGGGTGCTGGTGTCCTGCAGATCGTCAATGATGGTTGCGCCTGAGGACAACGACACCAGCCCCACTCCAGATCCAGAGCCTAGCCCATCCCTTCACCGCATGGTCGAGCCCCAGCCTGAGCCCACCACTGACACGGGGGCGGAGTCGAGCGCGACCACGGACCCATCGCCAGAGAGAGCGTCAGAGCCGTGGAGAGTAACAGGACCCGAGCCGTATACGTCAGACCAGGTGCGCGAGCCAGCAACGGAGCTCACCGCGATGAAGTCAGCCGTCTGTCAGGAGAGCGCGGAGTGGAGCTCCGCCTACTGCACATCGGCTGAGGATGAGCTGATCATCCACCTGGGGCTGCTGGATCTGCAAAGGGAGCTGGATGATGTGGACTTAGACTTGGACTTAGACTGGGCACCTCCCCTGTATCCTGAGTTCCTGTTCCCGTTCAGCTACCCCGTAAGCCCGCTGGTTCCGCCCAGCCGTCCCGTAAGCCCGCTGGTTCCGCCCAGCCGTCCCGTAAGCCCGCTGGTTCCGCCCAGCCGTCCCGTTAGCCCGCTGGTTCCGCCCAGCCGTCCCGTTAGCCCGCTGGTTCCGCCCAGCCGTCCCGTTCCAGTGCCCGCGCCACGTGCGCTCTGTCCCGCTCCTGTGCCCGCGCGACGCGTCGTTCTGTCCCGTTCCTGTGCCCGCGCCCGCGTGCGTTCTGTCCCGTTCCTGTGCCCGCGCCACGCGCGTTCTGTCCCGTTCCTGTGCCCGCGCCCCGCGCGCTCCCCCTCCAGTGCCCGCGCCCGTGCGCTCCTCCAGTGCCCGCGCCCCGCGCTCCCTCCAGTGCCCGCGCCCGTGCGCTCCTCCAGTGCCCGCGCCCGGCGCTCCTCCAGTGCCCGCGCCCGTGCGCTCCTCCAGTGCCCGCGCGCCCGTGCGCTCCTCCAGTGCCGCCTCAAGTTTTCCCACCCTCCACCCTTGTCACACAACGACGATGGATCCCAGCAGCCCCTGCGCTCATCCTCAGCTCTCCATCAGGAGCTCGCCACGGGTCTGCCGGTCTCCATCCTTGTCGAGGTGAAGGATCCCTCGCCTCGCCGTCCTGCCTCGAGACCCAGACTCCTCCTCGGCTCGTAGACCCGTCGGCTCCCCTGGGCTCCTAGCTCCCTCCTCTACACCGTGGTCCGCCAGTCCACCAGCTCCACCAGGCTCCATCGCCCCTCCGCCTCCTCCGCCTTGGTCTGTCGTCGACCATCCGTCGCCTCGATTCCTCTCCTCGGCCGGCCTCGTCCCTCCATCCCACCGGCTCTGTCAGGCTCCTCCTTCCCTCGGCTTCACCTCAGTCCTCAGTCGCCTGGCTCCGCCCGGCCTTCCCGTCCCCGTCTCGCGTCAGTCGCCGAAGCCTGTGGCGTCGCCTTGGACCTCCAGCGCCTCGGCGTCACCCTGGCTCTTCGGCTCTCCGTCTGTGCCTCAGTCTCCTCCACCACCTGCTCCCCGGTCAGGGCCCCATGGAGTCGATGGCTGTTCCTCCTCCATGGCTCCTCCGTCGGCTCCACCTCAGACCATCATGGCTGGGCTCTGGATCTCCTCCTGCTCCGGACTCCTCCTGTCTCCTTCCTGGCTCCTCCCTCCATCTACACCTCCTTGGACCCTTCTGCCTTCTGCCTGCCCCCTCCTGGGATCCGTCCTCCACCAGAACCTCCTCCCAAGACCCGGTATCCCCAAATCATAGTCATTTTGGTTTTGTTTGTTTTCATTTGTTACCCTTTAGGTGCGAGGACGCACCTTCCCGGGAGAGGGGTAATGTCACATCTCTGGACTCTGTGTTTATGTTTTCGTTTCATGCCATGTGCTCCCTGTGCCCTGCCTTCCCTCTGTGTTAATTATGTTATTGTCATCAGCTGTGTCTCGTCAATTACCCTGTGTATTTAAGTCCTGTGTTTTGAGTTCTGTTTGTCCGAGCGTCAAGGTCTATTCCCAAGGTCCATACCCGATGTCTACCCCTGTGTTTATCCTGCCTGCCTGTTCTACCTGCCTGCCTTTGTATCTTTATTTCACCTTTTCACGATTAAATCCATTTAAGTTCATTCCTAGCCTCGTGTCCTCCGTCCATGGCGCAACCGTGACACCGAGGTTGTTGCAATCGTCGTGGGATCGCTTTCTCCATTGCCTCAGCATTTAGCCAAAGAAAAGTAACAACCTATGCATCTCCGTTTTGATTCAAGAAAGCATTTGTGGATATTTTTGGCGCAAAAGCTCAGATCGATAAAGCCTACGACCAGTCGTTTACAGAAATAAATAAACCGTGAAAAGAAAACAGTTCATAAATGTTAAATCAAATATCTGGGAATGACATAAGATAGTACTAATAAGTAAAAAATGCTAAGCAATTTGGTACAGTCTCAGTAGTTAACATTAGTTCATGTATTAACTAACAATAAACATTTATTACATTATTAATTAATCTTTGATGATGTTAGTTAATAAAAATACAGTCATTCATTGTTAGTTCATGTTAGTTCACAGTGCATTAACTAATGTTTAACACAACTTGTGATTGTAATAATGCATCAGTAAATGCTAAAATGAACTAATTGAATTTAATATTAACATTGACAGACGCTATAGATGTTCTTCTCATTCTTAGTTCATGTTATCTGATGAACCTTATTTTAACGTGTTACTGTGTTTTACTGTTATTAATATTATTATTTTTTTGTTAACCAGACATTTTTTTAAACTAGTATTTCGGGGGAAAAAGCAAATCCTCAGATATTTCAGTCCGAACAGCTACTGACAGTTGCCTAAAACCCTGCTAAAAACCAGCAAATCAGCAGACCCTAACCAGCTCAGGCCAGAAAATCCACTCGGGCTGGTTTAAGCTTTATTTATTTCCCCGGCAGACGAAACCGAGATGTGCAAGCTCCGATCGGCGAAGCCCGCGATCATCCAGATCCAAAAATACGTTCAAAACCTTCTCTAACTGATATAAACAAATTCATAGCGGATCCGATATTTAATAGCAACAGCGCATTATGAGAGCCTTTTAAAACCACTGCTGTTTTTGACCAGGAACGCCAAATCGGCACCAGCTCAAACCGGTAAAAGCCAGCCATCACTTTACTAGCAGGTTTAGGAGGCGGCTGTCTATGTAGGCAGCTGAGGGTACAGCAGCTCACAGAGTTTTGGAACGGAGCCGCTGTATTGAAGCAGATAAAGGCAAGTGAGACGGAGAGAGAGAATTTTATTTGACAACGCACGCAGCGCTCTTCGATAATTGGAAGCGTTGAAAGGATTGAGGAAATTTTCCATATTCATAATTCAGCAAATGGTTTATTCTTGCCCAACTTCTTTATGCAACAAAACCCCAGATAACACGAAAATAGGCTTAAAGAAGCGCGTTTGGAAACGAGGGGTGAGGAGAAGTCAGCGCCTCAACTATTCACCTGAGCGTTATTATATAAAGGTAGCGCTCGAATTGATTTCAATCAGAGGTTTATTTGAATTTGCTGCTGAAGCTTTAGTCAAATAAGAATGAGCGTGAGAAGGAGACGCTTTAGGTACTCGGAATAGTGAGCAAAAGTGAATGTGTGAAGGATGACGGCGTAGCTTTGATGTCAAAAGTAATGAAGAAATATATACCAATGGATTCTCACCTCCCTTTGTGGAAAGTGTGCGAATCGCAGTAACTCGGCAAACTTTTGCACATTAGCGCCCGATTTGCGGAAGCGACCATGTGTGGAAATGAGAGGTCTTCGCCCATCGGACGTTAATCTGCGCATTAGCATCTGCTGGGCCATACGTGCACAGATAAACCTTTAACCAGGCCCATGGATCTTCATTACCGCATGCCAGTTAAAGCTGCAATTACTGCCAAATGTCTCTGTTAGCCAGATGCTACGTTTAAGTGTCACTACTGCAGGGATGCGTTTAGGTCAATGTCATCAAAATGTCTGAGCGCGACGCTTTCAAAGATGGTGAAAAATTCGGTTAGCTGTGCAGTCAAGAAATGTACGACGGTGACGAAGTGTGGTCTGTATGAATTTTTTTTTTTGTTTAGCATTTAGTCTCACCAGTGGATCCTCTGAAGCGAATGGGTGCCGTCAGAATGAGAGCCCTAATAGCTGATAAAAACATTACAATAACTGTTAAAACTCTTGTGAAGTGCAAAGATGAGGTTATAAAAAAAATACAATCTTTAGGGCATTTTAACCTATTAAAAATGGCTAAAATATGAATCCTCTATCCATAATATATATATATATTTTTTGCAGTGAAAAAGTTGTCCTGTCTGAATCAAGAGAGAAATATGCACAGATCAAAACAAGCGAAAACAGTCCAAAACTATTCCAAACAAATTATAATGTGGAAAACTACAGCAAATGGACTCTATCACTCAAGGAAGCATTATTATAGATTATGAACTTATATCTTGGCCAAAGGCGAAACAAAACTTCTTACAAACATGCATGGTTTTGCTTTAACAAGATGTTAACTGATGGGTGTTGTGGATCACTCGTGGATCATTGGGATGTTTGTCTCAACCGTTTGGCCTCTCATTCCGACGGCACCCATTCACTGCAGAGGACACGTTGGTGAGCAAGCGATGTAACCCTAAATGTCTCCAAATCGTTTCTGATGTAGAAACAGACTCTTTCATGGCCTGAAGGAAAGTACATTTTATGCAAATCTGAGTTTTTATTAGCGATGCTTCTTTAACATCCTCCTTTCGGTGTGAGTAGCAATTTGTGCAATTATTGTCAGAAAAAATATATGCACATATGAAGCTCTTTCATTTCCCACATAAATAGGCCCCATAGTGTACTGCCTTTTCAGATACCTCTTGGTTATCGACTCCTATGCACCTTCATGCATGTAGTGATTAAAACCTAAAATCCATAAAGACGCATGTCCATTTCTTACGGGTCGTCTGAGTTTTGTTTACCACTCAGCGCGCACACAATACAATCACAATGAAATGCATGCATCCCATATTTACACTCGCTCTTTACGGTTTCTCATAACTCAGAGCATCTGCGTCGGATGCCAACTGTGAACGAAGATACATTTGTTTTCCAAGGGATGAGTAAGATTATGCTCTATTTGTCATGTTTTATGAAAGTGGTTCTGGATTTCAAGCTCTGCTCATTCTCAGAGCTTCCTCTTCAAAGGAAAACATGTCCCTAGGTAACCGTTGGCAACATTTTCTGCAAAAAGGGGTTTTCTGTGTCGGTATTATTGTATTTTTGCAGCTCATGCCTAATACTGAGTGAAAGGTCATTGGAGCAAAGACACAAGGTTACTGATATTTACGAATGAAACCCCTCATGGTCAGCCTTAAAAACACTCAATGAACATCCATTTTTCTCATACACAAACTGATATTCTGAGTAAAACACTACAACACCTATTAACCATGTAAAGCCTGCAATGGCACTTTATTATGCATCAAAAAAGATGAAATTTGATAGATTGCAATGTAAGATATTATACTTTATAATATATGAGACTATGCATATAAATTTAGGGGCAATAATGTTATATACAACAATAAATACTCAAAAATGTTATGGATTTTTATTTATTTATTTATTATGTAATGATAATCATTCAATACAAAGTGACTTAAGTGACAAGGTTGTTATTGGAAATTATAATATAAAATTTTTATTATATAATATTAAATATTTTTTTATATATTTGTAATTATCATTTAGTTTAACTTAACTAAAATAACTACAATAAGATAACTTTTATGCATAAAAATGTATTAAGAACAGCACTGTCGTCATCCAAAATAAAACTTTTGTTTACATAAGATATATATATATATATATATATATATATATATATATATATATATATATATATATATATATATATATATGTGTGTGTGTGTGTGTGTGTGTGTGCTGTGTATATTTATTATGCATATATACATACATATGCATGCACATATTTCTGAAAAATTTGATTTTTATAATAGATGTATTTATATTTATATATTATATGTATTTATTTATAATATAAATTATATAAACATAAATATTTAAAATGTACGTGTGAATTTATTTACGCACAATAAATACACACAAAAGTCTTATTCCTTTATGTGATTAATCGCATTAATCATTTGACAGCACTAATTAAAACATATTACGGAAACTTAACGTCTCTCGTTACGTATGTAACCCTCGTTCCCTGAAGAAGGAGCGGAGGCGTCACGTCCGGATGACCGACGAGGTGGGATCTCGCCAGAGACCAATCTACGCCGAGTGTATCTAAACAAGCCAATTGAAGATTGGCATGCGCTAATCGCATCCAGCTGCCGCTGATCACAGCGCGTGTATAAATAAGCAGCGGGTGCAGCGCATATTCAGGTTTTCGCTGAGGAGCCGAGCTAGTGACCCGGCCCCTTCAGCAGAGGTGCAGCACCGTGGCGGCGGGACGTGGCGTCTCCGTTCCCTTCTTCAGAGAGCGAGGGTTACATCACGTAACCGAGGCGTTCCCCTTTCGGTCGGTCACTCCGAGTCACGTCGGATGACCGGACGGTGGGATCCCTACCAAAACGCCATGGACGCTGCCTCTTCCAGTGTCCTGTGGGAGCCCACAAGCCCCCTCAGTCTATCGGCGTAGGCCGGGGCTCAACCACAAGAAGCCAGCTACTTTTGTAACACTACCCATTCGTAAGACTGGAACACTGGGAAACGTCCCACGTTCTAGTGAACAGGGACGTGCGGAAGTCCAGCCTTCCCGTAGGAGGTCTCGGGCGAATACGCATATGGACAGTATTTCAGTTTGCATATGGAAAATTGGAGGTGATTGAACCCTCTTAGAGCAGGCAGAAAGGTCTGCCGGGAAACACTGAGGGCTCTAAGGCTATGCCGTGAAATACACACATAAAGTCCTCTTGGGGTACTTTACATGGCTCCCAGCCCTCACCGGTTCTCACGGATTCGCCGAGAGGGCCTGGCGCCGGATGCTCCCGCAACATCTGGCTGCGAGGGAATGGAGGAGCTCGACAGGGTCTACTGTATGGGCGCTCTGGAGCGGTTAACAAGCCGACCGAAGCCGGGCCTCTCAGTGCTTCTACCAGTTTGAGGTGAGAACACGGGAGGATGCCGGTTCCACGCGTAGGCTATAGAATCTAGCAATCGTGTTGGGGGTCGCCCAGCCCGCAGCTCTACAATCTGTCAGCGAGGTGCCACGAGCCACCGCCCAGGGCGATGCAACACTTGCTGAGTGTGCCCGCAACCTGAAGGGGGCAGGGCATACCCTGTGCTTGGTATGCTAGGGTAATGGCGTCCACTATCCAGTGAGCCATCCTCTGCTTGGAGGCGGCACTCCCCCCTTCTGCCGGCCTCTGTGACAAGCGAGCTGGACTGAGGTCCTGAAGCTTTGTGTCCGGTCAGCGTAGCATCGGAGTGCTCGGACGGGACAAGCAACGTCAGGGCTGGGTCTGCCTCCTCCAGGGGCAGCGCTTGAAGGTTCACCACCTGGTCTCTGAAGGGGGTAGTGGGAACCTTGGGCGCGTGGCCGGGCCGTGGCCTCAGTGGTACCTGGGAATCCGCGAGCCCAAACTGTAGGCGCGAATCGTCGACCGAAAAAGCCTGCAGGTCCCCTACCCTCTTGATGGAGGCCAATGCGAGCAGGAGCAATGTCTTCATAGATAAAGAACTTTAGCACAACTGCTGGCAGGGTTCAGCGGAGCCTACTGCAGTGCTGTCAGCACTACAGACAGGTCCCAGAGGGTACTGTTGGGAGCCGTGGAGGATTCAACCTCCTGGCTTCCCTCAGGAACCTGATAATCCGGCCATGCTTACCCACAGACCTCCCATCTATGGGGTCATGATTTGCAGCGATTGCAGCCACGTAGACTTTAAGGGTGGAGGGAGACAGCCTTCGCTCCAACCCTTGCTGCAAGAAGATAAGCACGACTGATAGGAGCAATTCGGGGGTCTTCACCTGAGAAGAACACCACTCGACGAACAGGCTCTACTTCAAGGCATAGGCCTGTCGTGGGCTGACACTCTAGCCGAAGAAATGGTGTCGACTACCTCTTGAGGTAGGTCACCTGAAACCTCCGCATCCCATCCAGGGACCAGACATGGAGTTTCCAGAGGTCTGGACGCGGGTGCCAAAAGTGCCCCATCTCTGAGTCAGAAGATCCTTCCTCAGAGGATCGGCCAAGGAGGGCTGTCGCGAGGAGCACAAGTTCTGGGAACCAAGTCTTCACCAGTAGGGTGCTACTAGCAAGACCTGCTCCTAGTCCTCCTGACCTTGCACAGTGTCTGTGCAAGAGAAGGCTCACTGGGGAAATACATACTTGCAAGGCCCGCAGCCAGCTGTGTGCCAGTGGGCAATGGGAAGTCTCTGGAGGCAAACAGGTCTACCTGAGTGGCTCGGAAGCGTTCCCAATCAGCTGAACCGCCCGGGGATGGAGTCTCCATTCTCCGGGTAGTGCCTCGCGACAGCTGCTCGTCGGCTGCCTGGTTGCACACTCCTGGAATGTGAATGGCGGCGACCTCAGAACTTCCGACTCCATAGGAGGAGGAGGTGGTGAGCTAGTTGCGACATCTGACGGGAGGCGTAGACCACCTTGTTGGTTGATATGCGCAGCGGTCAGTATGTTGTCTGTGCCGGACTGAAGTACATGCTGGCCTCGAAGGCAGTTCTCGAGACTGCCTAGAGGCGAGATGTACTGCCAGCAACTTTAGGCAGTTGATGTGCCATTGCAGTTGAGAGCCCGTCAAACCCCTGACACTGCATGCCCGTTGTCACGTGGCCCCTCAGCCGGTGGTGGAGGCATCCGTGAAACCACAGCATACCTGGAGACCTTCTCCCAGGGGCACTCCGGCCCGAAGGCGAGAGGTCTGACCACGGGGTGAAGGTTTGGCGGCAGGCGGTGTTATTTGAACCGGTGAGTGCCACTTTGCCACGCCACCTCGGGACTCGATCGTGTAGCCAATGTTGAGGCGGTCTCATATGGATTAGTCCCAGCGGCATCACTGTGGCGCGGCTGCCATATGCCCCAGGAGCCTCTGAAAATATTTCAGTGGGACCGCCATCCTGCTCTTGAACATATTGAAGCAGTTCAACACCGGTGCTGGCGCTCCTCTGTGAGGTGTGCCATCTGATCGTCGAATCCAGCTCCATCCCAAGAAAGAGATCCTCTGCGTTGGACAGAGTTTGCTCTTCTCCTGGTTGACCTGAAACCCCAACTGGCTGAGGTGCTGTAGCACCAGATCCTGTGTTCGCACAACTGGGCCCGGGACTGAGCCAGTCATCCAGTTGGTTGAGAATCACGAGCGCCTTACTCTCTCCCAGTGGAGCAAGGGCTGCTTCGCTGACTTGCATGAAAGGCTGGCGTGGCGACAGGGAGAGCCGAAGGTAGGACTTATGCTGATATGCTCGACCTTGACGCCAACCTCAGGAATGGCCTGTGGCATGGAAGAATCGACACATGAAAGTCGTGTCCTTCAGGTCGATCGCTGCAACCAATCCTGAGGGCGGAGCGCACTGAATAGGCGTTTCTGTGTCAACATCCTGAGCAGGAGTGCTCGATTCAGGACTCACAGATCCAAGATTGGTCATAACCCACCGCCTTTCTTGGGCACTGAAGTATGGGCTGTAAGCCCCGACCTCTCTCGGCTGGAGGAAGCGGCTTTGCTCGTGCCTTCACTAGAAGGACAGCAATCTCCGCCCACAAGACAGGGGGCACCACGCATTTGTTCACTGACATATAAGCGGATCCCACTGAACAGGGGGGCGCCGGATGACGCTGAATCATATGGCGAAGTCGAAGGGTTCGCAGGAGCCACGGGATAGCCTGGGAAGATTCAACCAGGCATCCAGAGACCGAACTAGCGGCTCGAGCGGAACCACCGGCGTGCAGGCGATGGGGCAGCGAGGGGAGTGCAGGGACCCGGCTCGGGCGTCTCGTGGCCGGTCGAAGCGGGGTCTGAGTGTGTGCAACTCTTACCTGCATCCCCGCAGAAGTGAGGCGGGTAGGCTGTTGGTTAGTCCTCCCAGTCTTCCCACTGCTGCATATTAGCCCAAGGAGGCGTGAGTGGCGCGGAACTGGCCCGCTCAACTCCTCGCTCTCCTGGGGACCCAGAGACAGAGAAAGCCGCCCTTGTCGAGGGTTTTGGTGCGGCAACATTCTCTGCCCGGCAGAGCAGCTCCCTCCATCCCGGATCTGAGGGCCTCTTGCACCTGCGCTTTCCTCCAGGTTTGGCAGGAGCCTGGACAGGCTGGGTGGCTGCCCTGCTGCCAGCTCCACGGTGCTGCCTAGATGGGGGCTGCTGCGTTGACTGCACGGGAGCGGTGGCGGCAGCAGGGGCACCCTCGGCGGCAGGCTGGCTGAGGTGGGCCGTCGGCGGCTGGGTGAAGAGCAGCAGCTGCGCGCCGAGGCAGGATGTTTCTTACCTCAGTCTGCTTCTGGGCAGCGGAGAACTGCTGGGCAAAGTTCTCACTGCGTCGCCGAGAAATGGCGGTCTGGGACATAGGGGCATTCAAAGGCGTGTCTTGTCTACCTCGCGCATGTCGACCAGACACAGCCACAGATGGCGTTTCTGGACCACCGTAGTAGCCATCGCACAACCCAGAGACAGCGTTGTGACAGCCGTCGCTCGTGGCGGCGAGGTCCATCCACGATACAGAGTTCTTTCAGAACTTCCAGGTCATGACCACCCCTGTGCAGATCCTTCAGTGCGCCAGCCTGATGAACCTGCAACAACGCCAAAGCGTGTACTGCAGGCGCAGCTTGTCCACAGGCCGCACAAGGCACTGCCGTTCAGAGCGGCGAGTACCTGCAGGCCGGGAGGAGCACAGGATCCACCGCACTAAGCGGAAGCGGCATTGGGACACAGCTGCATCCCAACTGGCCGCTCCACTGGGGCGATCACCGTAACTCCTGGCTGTGCCACTGTCGGAGGGTGGTGAAGGAGGAGGAGCCACTGGGGCAGTTTCTGGCAGTGAAAGGTGCTTTCCCATCCCAGTAAGCTCCTCATGCACTTCCGGAAGAAAGGTACCAGGGTGGGGGCCCTGAGAACCAGCGCAAGCCACCCTTAAATACCAATCGTTCAGCCTCGAGGGCCGGGAAGCAGTGGAGGTTTCCGCTGATCCGATCACCTCGGCTTGGCCTGGGCAAGCATAGCCACCATTCTCTAGATCTGTATCCAGTACATTCAACGCCTGGTAGCGCAGAGCAACCGGATCTTCACTTCCAGAAATGTCTGGCTCACCTTCCGATGCAGCGATTGACTTCCCTGATCATCAGGGGCCCAGAGGTACAGCTGATGCGTGAGAGTCAGACTGCCCTTTTGCAGCTCCACTGGTTGCAGAGTTTAGCTTTTTGTGTCCTTGAAATGGAGGCCCACCTGTCTGCAGCCAGAATGAGAACCAAGTCGAGGCAAACACAAGCTCCGCCTCCTTTTTCAAGCGACAGAGCCCGCCCATCACTCCGAGATGACCATCTCGCGAGAAATGATTCATCACAACCGCCACCTCAGCGTGCTAAGCCCAGGCACGAGGCAGCGATTGTGACCATCACCTAACACCAGGTAACAACGCGTCCAGAAACCTGCGGTGTGTGCGTGGTCTGAAGCAAAATTATGGCTGTCTTCAAGGCGCGTCGAGTTTGCCAGGCGTAGCGTCGTCTTTAAAAGAGCGCGCCGCGAATGCTCTTTTAGTGCTGCGGCAGCAGGGGATAGCCGTTTGCACACAAACAGGGAGGTGAGTGCAGCCTGATTGTGGCAATCCCTCGGCCGCAGGAAAACGACCTCCCGCTGAAACGCCGTACTCAACACTCGTAGATGCGTCTTTGGGAGGCGGAACAGTCACGCTACGGCTCGAAGCGAAAAAGCTGAATATCGCTGCACCCGCTGCTTATTTATACAGCGCTGTGATCAGCGGCAGCTGGATCTGCGATTAGCGCATGCCAATCTTCAATTGGCTTGTTTAAGATACACTCGAAGTAGATTGGTCTCTCAGGCGAGATCCCAATTCGTCAGTCATCAGCGTGACTCAGGTAACCCGACTGAAAAGGAACTAATGTTAAATGAAAAAACGTACCTGCAAAAAAATAAAAATAAATATCCGCAATCATTAATTAGTGCTAAAAATAAAAGAAAAATGACAAAATGGCATTAAAATTTTAATTAAAACTTAAAAGACAAACATTAAACCTTTAATTTACTGCATTTTATTTGCAATGAGTACTATAATAGTATATAATATAGTAGAATAACACCAAATGATACTTTCATATAATTATGGCTACAGTGATATTTAATAAATAAATAAAAAATTCTGCATATATTGACAGATGTGAAGCAAATCAGATGTCTAAGTGTTTTCACCAATATATTTATACATTTAATATTTGCATATAAAATTTCCATCCATTTTGATTGCAGTTTTAATAAAAACTAATAAAATATGTGATGCATATTTGTCAGTCATAAATATTTTTTTCATTAAATAAATAAAATGTCAATTTATTATTTTGCTATTATTCGATTTTAAATAATCATATTTTTAAAATGACCCCCATTGCAGTTTATTGTGAAAACATTAAAATGCAAAACATAAAAGTATAAAATTAAGTTAAAATGTACAAGACATTGTATTTATTGACGTTATGCATATGATCTCCTCCCACCGTGGTTTTGTTTTTGCTCTTTGCAGCTACACAAACAAATAATAAACAATGCTAGATCCCACATTTGCATAATCTGATTGGAAACGACATAAACTATTTTTGTCTCGATTTCTTTTTCTTCACACAGCATTTCATCTCGAACACGCTCTCGCTTGACACTTTTGTATCCATGGAAACCAAGTACATGATGATAAAAACATCATTAGTGTCAAAACTGATCACGGTGCAAAAGACTTCAAAACAACAGACAGTTGTAATTTGCAGGAAAAAAAAAATATATATATATATATATATAAAAGCTGTTGATGATTATTAAACTCTTTCATTTATTTTTTGATATATAAATGTAATAAACGGATGAATTTCCGTGTTCTAAGGTTGAAACGATAAAATATAAGCTAATTTTTAAGCACTAAAATGAAAAGGGTAGGCAGTGATATGTAATCTTCATGCGTAGAAATCACAAGTGCTTTAAACAAACAAGTAACAAACTCCGACTTTTAAAAGACAGACAAAACATAAAAGCATTTTCTCACACAGTTTCAAAATAAAAAGCACAACTGTAGTTGAAGAAACCGTGCGGCTTCGATGAAAGCGTTTGTTTCCGCATAGCGTCCCAGTATGTTCCAGACCGCAAAAACTAAAACCCTAGCTAGTGATAATTAAAGCGCCACCGTGGGAGTACCTTTCATATATCAAAGATTTGATTAGCGCATTCGCGAATCCTCCGCAACCGGGAGAATTTATGTATTTACTGGGCCTGCGGAGCTGCGCGCTAGAACTCAGCCTTGAGCTAAATATAGATTCCCTCATAAATAGCAGCTATCATTCACGCCGTATCAGAGTGAAGACATCCACCTGTCATACCGCGTAAGAACTCCCCAGTCAGTGTGTGAAGGACACCTCGTGTGTGTGTGTGTGTGTGTGTGTTAACGTCAGCCAATCAGACCCAGAGTTAACCCGCTCTCTCTGATTCGCTGCTATATGTTTTTTTTTTTCCAGTCTGAAACAGTGTTTTTAGAAAGGACTAAACAGATCTAACCGGGCAAGCATGTCACGCGTTCAAGGCTGCAAACACCAGGGTACCTTGGTGCTTCTGTTTATAGAACGACTTGAGAGCCTTGCGATGGCATTATAAGTTGTCGCCTAAGGTTTTCCTTGTGTACCTGCTCGGTTCGCCTCCAGCACACCAGCTGTGCGCATTTAAGCCTAAAGACAAGCGAAATATCGTTAGAAACCTCGAAAAGCACGCCACCGTAGCGCGGATCGGAAACACCACAGACGGGAATCCATTATCTCGATGTACAAAAATACATTTATTTGAAACGATTCCAAAATGACAGTAGTTTTCCATAGAAATATCCAAATAAAGATGTAACAATAACCATGAGTCATGCAGCTGTAGATTTTGTGCGATGCGGGAGATAAGTATTACAATTATTTGTTGATTTCTATCACACATAAATCGTATGGCGAGTTTCTTTTCCGCCAGCTTTATTTTGCTTTAATGTCTATAGTGTCGTGTTATTGTTACAAAGTCATGATTTATTTTACAAAGAGAGTGTCAGTAGAGCCGAATAAAACCTGATGGATATCATACGACTCCACCGAATGAGGGAGAGAGGGCTCATTAGCACACAATGGCATTAAATAAAGAAGGCAGAAGAACACAAATCGTTGTTAAACGTCGAAGCGAGTACAGTTCTGTTTCAGAAAGAGGTTCTCGCTAACCTTAGACAACAGGTTTAAAACAAGCGCTCGGCTCCCCAGACTAACCAGAACCTTCACATCGAAGGTGAAAAGCGCAGATTGAGCGACAAAATCGCGCCAATCGGAGCGTTTTCTTGTTTGACATACAGCTGTGGAACTCGGTTTTTGGACCAATGAGATTTCTCTGTGCTCTCAACAATATATGTCGGCCTAAAATTGAAGATCTATGCATTTGAATTGCATGAAAATTTATTTTCATTTGGAGTGCACACTTTTAACATAAATTAACATCTTAATGTGATTCATATTTGCCATAAATAGGTTTTTTGCACACACTCATATATATATATATATATATATATATATATATATATATATATATATATATATATATATATATATATATATTATCATATATTTCTTTATTTTTACAATGAATCACTTAGAGTAAGCATAAACCTGTTCATTTTGAAAACAATAACATTTGTTTAAAAGGGCACATATACAGTATTTTATGACTAAGAATTACTTCAGGTTTAAAAATAAAAAATAATAAATTAAGATTAAAAATATATGATATGATGATATGCCAAAAAAAAAAAAAAAAAAAAAACTTGGTAGATGTTTTTCTTAAAACAACATTTTTGTCTTTACAGTTTGCTAAGAATCAGCATAAACCTAATCTGTAAAAAAAAAAAAAAAAATACATATATATATATATATATATATATATATATATTTATATAGGAGTAAACCTGCTTAAAACATGTATTTTATTAATGCAGATTAATATATATATATATATATATATATATATATATATATATATATATATATATATATATATATATATATGAATCGTATTAAGTTCATTAGTTTATATTAAAACTGCGTGATATAAATCGTTTTTAAAATGTATAAGAAATTCAAATACATATATCTTAAATTTAGTCTGTTTCTTTTACAGGCGGATGCATGAAAACCCACATCCTTACAAAACATTTGAGCTCTATCTGTTTTTCTTGGCTTGGACACGCTGTTAGATTAAGGTGAGGGTGACTAAAGATATGAGTACACAATGAGTAAAAAAAAAAAATCAATGTCACCATTAGAATGAGACAACAACAGTGACTAGTAGAGATAAAGCGAGACGCTAAGCTAACCTGCGAGTGTTAATGAGAGCGTGTTTAGCAGCTTTCCCCCGTTCCCTCGGCTCAGGGCCTGTGCTAGTGGAATTGCATGCTGACTTCAGCATACTGTAGCGCCTCTGAGAAGTCCAGATTAAGAGTAAAGCACTGTTTCATGTCACACAGCTTCAGACTGCGCAGACATCATGCATTAAACCAATCTCTGTAGCCCATTTTCAGTTCTTTTATGGTGGCTAAGCGTATGGGTAAAGCATAAACAACATGCCTGTATGCATCTGGAGAGACTATGCTCATGT
Organism: Puntigrus tetrazona; assembly: GCF_018831695.1. Classification (NCBI taxonomy): domain Eukaryota; kingdom Metazoa; phylum Chordata; class Actinopteri; order Cypriniformes; family Cyprinidae; genus Puntigrus; species Puntigrus tetrazona. The sequence goes on along the minus strand of NC_056699.1, from coordinate 23,493,029 downwards.
TTACAAATGCAAAGCTGTTTTTAGAGGCTCTAGAGTCGATAAAAAGGGGGAAAAAATTGCAAGTTAATGCCCCAAAAAATGTCAATGCAAATGTGGCCTAGATCTGTAGACTTGAATATGCACTTAAAGATTGGAGTCGGTAGGATTTTCTATATTGTTTTATGAAAATACCAAATTAAAAAAATGAAATTACAAAAATAATAATAATTTATTCCTGTGATATTGAAGCTGAATTTTGAGCATTACTTCAGCATCACATGGCTCTTCAGAAATCATTTTAATATGTTGTTTTTATGCTTACTTAATATTTCTTATTGTGATAAGTGTTAAAAAGAATTGTGCTTCTTAATGTGTTTGTCAGAACTGTAAAAAAATGCATTTCCTATATATATATATATATATATATATATATATATATCTATATATGTCTTTATATATATATAAAATATATGAGTATATAAATAAAATAAAATGTACTGACCCCAAACATTTGAAATCATTTTAAAATTAATTTCTTTGAAATACCTTAAATATCATGGGCGAAACAGAAGTCGGTTTGTCAGATTCTTCTAGAAGCTTCATAATTGAAAGATAAGGTCCTATTGGATTGGAAATCAATCCATGTTAAATTGTGGTTAGTCTGGCTGGCATATCAGTCAACGTTGGGTCTGAGATGATCAAAACAAACATAATAGTATGAGATCTGTTTCAAAACCTAGTCAGCTGCCTAAGTAGGCAGCATTTAAAGACAGCATAGTGCTCCCAACGCAAACACTGCCGCTTGCTTTATTTCTGAATGTAACAACTCCCTCATTTCCGGCAGTAAAATTACATTTAAAATAATAATTCAATGTTTTCATATTAATTTTAAACCCATTAATGGCCATTTAACAATTTATCTCATAGCATTATTCATGCAATTCTAAGCAATGTTATGGCCGCGTTGCAAGCCTTAAAAAGTGTAATAAATTCTATTTTGTGTTTCAAAATAGCTGCATTTTCATAATGTCTGTCAAATGCTTTTCTCATTTAACGCAATAAATTTCACGGGATAATTTCTCAGCCCACACTGATGGCATTAAATACAATATAATAAATATAATAATAATGATAATAATAGTGAGCACTATGCTGTTTGAAGATGTATTAGAGAATCACTGTTCACGTGAGAAGCACTACTTTACGACACACACAGATGCTGCCTAAGTTTCTAAACATGACAGCTCACTAAGTTTCAAAACAGAGTATTAACACACGATGCGTGCGTTGTTTAAAATGATAAAAACAAAAAGCACAACGATTTCAACATGTGTTAGCACTAGTTTAATGCCAAGTAATACTTAGGCACCTACCGTTTCGATTTTTGTTTCATAATTTACATTACATCTGACTTCTCTGTTTCACAGACAGAAAAAATATCTCGAATAGAGCTCCGTATGCACAAAACATATTTAACGTTAGCGGCGATTTACGCGCGATGTTTTGGTTTGTAATATGTCATTAATTGAGTAAAACGGGAATTAATTGCTTGGGGAGTTATTTTGGCCAAAGTCACTTGTATTCTGATATATTGCTATACATTTACATTCACAATGAAATCTAAGAAACCACCTGCTTTTTATTCATGAATTATATTCATTCCGTGTGACACAGGCAATCAACTCCAACACGAAATGTCTAACCATAGACTGAAACGCTGCTCTCTATAGGTTCAACTTTAAATCTGAGGTCAAAATCCAAAATGGCAACATTGAAGCATGATGCAGTACGTCTTTCCTTTTTTTTGTGTGTGTGTGTGTGTGTGTGTGTGTGTACAATGAATGAATAAAAAAACTATTTACAGCACTGGCTTATCTACAGCACATCAATGAACCACATTTTAGATTCGAAACACCCCTTTCTGAAATGTAAAGCAGACTGTGTCCAGTGAACTTCAGTCTTCACTATTGTATTTACAGTATGAGGATACGAAATGAAATACACTTGCTGTATATACAAAGAAATTAAAACTCGAGACCTACTGAGAATATTGTACAGTTCAATGGTTTTTTTCAATCCCTGGGAGATGAGACACCTTAAAAATGTATGCAAAAAAAAAAAGGCCTGTGTTAACTTAAACTGTTAACTTTAAAGGTGCCGTATGTAGGATTTTGACTCTACTAAAGCATAAAAATAACATAATATGTTTGCAGGTATTTAAGAAGCATGCTAAGTTAACATATTGGTTTATCAGAAAAGCAATGCTATTCTTCTTTGAAAATGTGCGTTCCGGCCTCTGTTTTGGTTTGTGAAACCCGCCCACCGCCGGTTTGCCCAATCGTGTTTCGGAACCCCCCGGGTTGCCAGTTGGCGGAAAACAGAACGTATTTCTTTTCACTCATAGAAGCTGGCAAATGAAAGGGGTCTGAGCGGGTACCTGGCAACCTGCGTGAGTAGGAGGGGCAGAGTTAAAAAAACTTCTCTCAGTATTTCTCCAATACTTTGTTCGACCACTCGTCAATCCTACATACGGCGCCTGTAACTGTGCTAACTTTAACTGCTAAACTGTCATAAATTAATTTTCAATTATAAACGATGAATACACGTTATTCAAAAGGCATTCTTATTTGTAAGGCATTCACTTATGAAGCAAAATTATTCCGTAAGCCGTTTATCTATTAAAAAAAAAAGCCAAAATAACAAGCTGAACGTAAAATAACCACATGGAATGCACATGGACATATTACATTTGAGGAGCTTACAATAAATTACATTTAGCTGAAGGTATGGTAGAATTAAAGTTAAATTTTCCAGAAAGATATCAAGCTCTATAGAGTCCATGGATGTATATCAAGAGATTTATTCCACAAAACATTCTCAACGTTTGATATTTCATGGATTTTATCTAAGTTCGAGCTCCAAAAAAAGCTTTACTATAGAGATGTGATTCTTGATAGTTACCGTATATTCTCGTTTTATAGAAGTACAAAAAGCTTGCCTTCAAATTGACATTTTATCACAGTGCTTCTGGAAAAGTATCTCACTTCATTCACGTTTTAGTCCGTATCTTTTCCGGCTCGATCAGTGAGATAAATGTGTAATTAAAAGTCGAAATGTTTCAACAACCACCAATTTAGAAGAATGCGGAGCAAGATCGCCACGCTGAAGGCAAAGCTGTAATATAGAGAGGATATAAACACTGTTGGCTTTTTTTGCATGCTTCAGCTGCAATTTTTGTTCCTCGGTTCAAGTTATGACAAATATAAAAATGAGATGACCTACTGAAGAGATTAAAAACCTAAGAATTAAGTTAATATAGTCACTAAATGCACTCTTCACAATGTGTGAAAAATCGGTTCGAACAGGTAAAAGAACTTGGCATAAATAAGTTCTGACCCAAACAAAAAAAAATTTTTTTTTGATAGTAAAAGCCACTTTTTTCCCCTCTAACTAACTGATAAACCGACAAATATATTAATAAGAAAAAATGCATCGGAAAAGTGGCTTTCCCCCCCCGACTTTCCCTTACACTTTACTGTTCTGCAATATTCAGAACAAAATATTTGGAATTGTTGGTAAATAATCCTAATTTCTCAACCAGGCATGTTTTCAGTAGTTAAATCTATTCTTATTTTCCACACAGATCGTAACAAACAAGACACCCATGCAAATCTGAGCTCCTTAGAAAACTATTAACAATGACAGTGTTTTGAAATTACAAAAAAAAGCAAAAAGGAAAACTGTCACCCTTTAAAATTGTGATACCTCTGTACACATTATTACAATATGCCTCCGCCTTCTTTCTTGACGTTTTCAGACACTCGTGCAGTTCGGGATCTCCTTGTGCTTTCGTGAGGTGTTGATCACACCGCCTACTATCCCAAAACACAGAAACGACACATTAGTCTTCAGAATTCAACTTCAGCGAACAACATTGTCTGTATTTATCGTCTTAACCTTTTTCTTGACGAGCTTTTAACTTCGACGGCTTCCTGAAACGACGCGTTTCTTCGACCGGGCCTACTTTTCACCATTCAGTGAAATCTCAAAAGGATGAAATCGGGTCTCAACGTGACTTCGAGTTGGATGAATGCTTTGCTTTGAAACGCGTAACATTACAGAAGCGAAATGCATAGCGAATGCCTTTTACGTTATCTTAAAATGCTTGATTATACGCTCGACTATATATTACTCAAGTATAAATGAACAAACTAGATGTTTCGGCATCAGAGTCATTAAATATTTATCCTCACGAATGCAAGCAAAATGAATGTAAAGCAGGCTAGAAACGGAACCATTAAGTAAGAAATCATGCAAAAAAACCGAATGTTTCATCCTCCTATTAAACACCCACAGAAACAGTGGCGGGATTTATTTTCTGCGTGGCACCGAATGTTGCATGTTTATTCATCACAGTTGTTGTTATCACGCTGACCCCAATTTGACCCCTTTATAGTTTAATCAGTGCTCTTTTATAATCACTGCTTAACAGCACCAATTAAATATTAATTTGCAGTTATTAAGCAATTACACGATCACAGACGCATCCACTTGGGAAATAAGGACACTTGGGCCCACTGTAGATAGTTCTCATTAGCATGCATTGTGTGTCCGATTATACCTCTCTTGATTCCAAAAGCTGTTTTTTTGGTCTGATGGTTTTCGCTGTGTAATTCTAAAAGCTGAATGATTCATATTTTAGCGTAAAACACAAAGCTTGCCACAGCAAAAGTAGTTGTGTAACAGCTCGCAGATATGTGACTCGAATAGTCCTGAGGCAGCAAAAAAAAAAAAACAACTTTCCTTATGTCATTTCTACTTGAGAGCTACTCAGATACTACAAAAAGATACATATTCAGAAAAGCAGCTGGAAAAGTTGGTATTATGTTCACTAAGCTCCACCTATTATGCCCGTATTATGGGCGATAAAAGGCCCCCAACAACAGGTTGACATGCAAAAAACAGGTCAAAAAACACTTTTAATGTCTTATAACATGCATTTATCTTTTAACCTTATTTGTTCAATGACTATAAACTCGATACATTTTTCCAAACCCCTCCGGTGATCGGTCGATTTCATTTAAAGCAGTGTTTGTGAGCTTTTAAGGCTCCAAAAGTGGCACCTAGTGGTAAAGAGTGAATTAGCGGTTTCATTCAGACCAACGTGAAAATCGTGAAACAGCTCGGGACAAAAGCGTGAATACGCGGTGCACTTTTAGATGTAAAACTTCGCTAGATGTTGTCATTCGCTTAGCGTTGAGTTACACACCGCATGAAAGGTCATTTTCACAAAAAAATAATAGTGGCACTACATTACTGACCAGCATCTCTTGTTATGTGCAATATCAGAAAAGCAGTTTTTTTTTTTTTCTGAAGTACTGTACACTGAAGGAACACTGTGTTTAGATGGAATTTTAGAGAAATTATATATTGCATATTGCTGATACACACACACACACACACACACACATATATATATATATATATATATATATATATATATAAAATGCATATTCATGTTTACACCATAGACCAGGAGAGAAAGTGAGGTCGCGCTTTATTCAGCTTTACCGCACTTGACTCACACGGGAAGTAGGTCTATGTTTCCAAAGAAGTGTGTTTTTGGTTGTAAGGAAAGATAACCTTGTTAAGCTTTCAAAAGCTTTTCCCGGCATCACATGAATAGTGGATGCCTTTGTTTTTTCGGGGCAGCAACGGAGTTTCACAAGCGTGTTTGTTGATGAACGTATTACAAACAAGGCCCAGTTTGATGCTAGATTTGCACATCGTTTAATACTGAAAGATGGAGCGGTCCCAGCTATAAAAGATCCCGGTCATGATTCAGAACCTGCAGACCGAAAGCTAAACATCGCCTGTGTTTTGTTGGCAATCGCCACACGTGCTAATCGCTGTTTAGCTCCGCCTCCAGAGAGAGAATCGTAAGGTCGTATCTTTTATAAATATGATGAAACTAAAGACTTTTTTGAGATACGAATGAAGCAGTACTACTCTATAGGTACTCAGGATCAACATGAGATTGGGTGAAACTGTGTGCTGTTCCCCCTTTAGTTTAAAGCTTAAAATGACCTTTCACGCAGTGTGTAACACAGAATGAAAACATCCTGAAAAGTTGTAAATCTGAAAGTGCGCGTGTATAAAGTTACTGTCTCTCAAAAGAAAGAGTGGACTGAATCACTGAAACAGTCGTTTTCAAAACGAGTCCCAAGTCGTATATTTGCATAAATGCATATTTTAAGACAATGAAAGTGTTTTTGACCTTGCATGCATGTCAACCTATTGTTGGAGACTGCAAAACCAAAATATTAAACTGTCATTACCATTTAATATATATATATATATAGTGAACGTTTAGTGAATTTTAAGCTAAAAAATGCAAATGATCTTTTCTCTGAAGTTTTAATGTCATAATTTTTTTCAAAATATAACTCACGTTTGGCACGGGCCTCCAGCTCTTTTTCCATCAATTCTTTCTGGGTAGAGAACTCGCTCAGGGTGATTTTTGGCGTGGCGTCATTCTGGCCCACCGTGCTGATCATCTCCTGCTCTTTCTCGTGGTTCACCTCTGCGTAGATGTTAATCCAAGGGATTTTTCTGCAGAACAAGTTTTTGTTGGAAAAAAACACAAGCATTATGCATATAATATTACACAAGCCTTCATTTCTGATCCACTAATGTGAAAAGAAAAAAAAATAACATGCAGGCTGTGCACAAGCAACTTGATAGTACAACAAGATGTAAAATATGGTGCAACTGTAAGAACAATCCTTTATTGTATTCCTGAAATAATGACATATGATAATTGTCTTGCTGAATATATATTTAATAACTTCTGGAGAAGAGGTTGCCCGAGCAATCAGAGGTTCTGAGAAGACGCTTGTCTTGATAACACTTCATGGGACAACCCAGAACTAATTATAGATGTTTATGTTATGTAATACCCTGAAATTAAATGGCATGCTTTTCCAACACGCTAAGCACACTGTATTAATGTGTTTGCTATTTTACACGGCCACTTTATATTTTTATGAATTAGAATAAGTGTCTTCATTTTTTTTTTTTCTTTTCAAATTACTATTAATTTTGTGAGCTAATTGCTTTGTTTTTCCAAGTGTAACATTTCCATAAATATGTTTCCTTTTAAATTACTTTGGGGTGAAAAATTATATCCATTATTAATGATTGTTTCAACATTTCCTGAGTCTTTTCCATTTGAATTATTTTGAGACCCAATAAATTATTCAAAGCGCTACAAAACAGTTTTCCAGTAGAGGAACCATGGCTGCATATTAAACAATTCATTGATATTTTCCTGCACTTTCAGGAAGCAGCACTTTTTATTCCCCATGTTTCTATATCCGAACTAATAACTAGATTTTACAACTGGCATGAGCAAAAATAGCACTCTCAAAACATCCCAGATACAAAGGAAAGTTGCCCCCGATTCCATCCCATCAAATCGTACTTTATATTTCATCTTTATATATAGATAAACAGAAACGAGAACTTTGGTGTGCATGAAAAAGAAATCAAGTTCAATGAATCTGTTTGCAAGGATGTACCTCTTAAATTTGTAGATGAGAAATACAGCTAAACCCAAAAACACCACAGACAGAAGCATCAGCATAGCAGAACTGCTGTGTCTCGGGATGGAGTCGACCAGTGGAGCTGTGACAGAGACAAACGCACTCTTTTAATAAGAAAATCAATAACTTTCATATCTTCATATGCACTGCCATTCAAAAGTGTTGGCTCGTAAGATTTGATTTTGTTTGTTGAACGAAATTAAGATTTTTATTCAGCGACGATGCATTAAAAGCAATCGAAATGGACAGTTAATACATTTATAATGATGTCGATTCCTCAAAAATCCTTAAAAAAAAATTTCCACAAAAATCCTATTGCGTCCACTAAGAATATTGTCGGTTTGAACAAAACATACCAGTCTAAAACTGAAGTTTCTTGCAGATCTAAGACCTTTTATCGCAAGTGAATCATTACAGATCATCTGCTGTGACGTTATTTCCACAAAACCCCCTTCGACTCTCTCAGAGGGACTTCTGCCAATTGTTGGCATCCCTTCAAAATCGTTCACGGGAGCCTTACACCCACTGGCTGTATATTTCCCCGTGACTATGTTGTGGAAAGACAGCCCCATGAATCCTCTGACCTTTTCAGAAAGAATCCTGAAAGCTTTCCAGAACTTTGGCCACAAAAAACGGGCCAAGGAGGCAGCTAATGTTTCTCTGTAAAAGTGGATGGGTAATAGCACAGACCATGAGTCATACATCAGTTAGAGAATTTGCTCACTACAAGTTGATGCTATTATCTCTGCAAGGAATCAGCAACAATTACCGAGTTATTATAGAAAAATAGTAAAGAAGCCAGATTATATGTGACATATACAGTAAGTGTTACATATGATGGTAAATAAAACGGATAGTACTTAATGCAGGAATTGATTTCACTTTATTTATTTATATAACAGAGTAAACAGAGTAAAAATAAATTAAAAATATAAAATATAAATAAATATATATATATATATATAACACACATACACATACACATATATACATACTACCAGTCAAAGTTTGGAAAAATTTTGAAAAATTTTAAAGATGTCTCTTATTTTCATCAAGGTTGCATTTATTTGATCAAAATTACAGAGGAAAAAAGTTAAATTGTGAAATATTTTTAGCATTAAAAATAACAGGTTTCTATTTTTTCAATATCATTTATTTCTGTGATGCAAAGCTGAATTTCCATCAGCGCTTACTCCAGTCTAAAGTGTCACACGATCCTTCAGAAATCACTCTAATATGATGATTTATTATTAGAAGCAGAATAGAACATTTATCAATGTTGTGATGGCAAGTATTTCATTCTTTGATGAATAAAAAGTTAAAAGAAGAGCATTTATGAAAATTAAAATTTATGAAAATATAAATCTTTGCCATCACTTATTAATTTAACGCATTGTATATTGTTAGAAAGGATTTCTTTTAAAATAATTATTATATATTATAAATATTTTCACAATATATATTGTATGTGTGTGCATTTGTATATATATAATGCAAACAAAAACTTTTATTTTTTATTTTAGTGAATCAATTAAAAACCAGTGAGTTCTTAAATCTGTTAGATTGATTTCAACTGACAAAAAATATTGGTTATACATTTAAAAATGTAATTTCTTTAATATCAAATCAGAATTTTCAGGATCCTTACTCCAGTCTTCAGTGTCACATGATCCTTCTAATATGCTGATTTGCAATAACTGTGATTGCAGTTAAATAATTTAAAAGACATCTTTTGCAAAATAATAAATGTCATTACTCTCACATTCAAGATTCAATTTGCCTCATAAAAGTATTGATTTCTTTAATAAAAGAAACAAGACAGGAGTGTAAGTTTAAGACTTAGGATTGTTTCTTCTTTTTAAACCAAACGGCACAAAAAGCCATTAATTCCCATCGTTTTGCAACCAGATCTGAATACGAACTGGTTCTCGATTCCCAACCAAAACAAAAGGCCGGAAAGCTCCATTCTTGTCAGGGCTGGCTGTTTTTTCTTCTTTAAAAGTGGGGAGATCTTGCAAGCCATGATTGCTGGAGAGCAATTATCCAATTATCTTCCATAAGGCTTTCAGCATCACTGGTGGAGCATAAAAGCCCAATCTTTCAACAATATATAGTGCTGACAAGCTTCTGGTCTCAGAAAAAGCAATCAACGTAATTACCCAGGAGCACGGAGGAACAGTATATAGCACCCAACAGAGGCTAGAGAGGAGATCTACTGAAATGCCACTGTGAAAAGTAATCAAATATAAGCTGTTGCACACTACAGATGTCACATAAATCATATCAAATTAGCTACATATGGTATGTTACTCAACAATTTTGTTACCTAAAGTTAATTGCGTGATGTAAACGATGACCCGGGAGCCGGGTTTCAACTCGAACTCCACAGAGATCTGATTCAGTGCGTTGACCAAGATTTCTGAAATCTAGGATGAAAACAGAAAAATAGTTAAATAAAGAGCTGTCACCTGCATTGCCTAAATCAAATAAATAAAAAAATAAAATAAATAAAAATGTAAATAAAATAAAAATACAATTAAATTAAATTAAGCGGTAATTGGTAAACGGTAAATATATATACTGCCCAAGTGACAGCTTTTTGTACCTTTTTATCTAAGACTGTTAGCCCGTGCGCATCCATAAACAATATTTTGCAGTCTTGTTTGTTTCAAATACAGATCCTGCCTTGACATAAAAGTAGAAATTATGCACATTTTAATCTATAATGTCAGACTTTGACAGCCATGAGTGCGACACACATACCCGACCCTCGTCTCAAGCAGGATGAGTGCCAGTGAATGCCCAAATGATTTGCTACAGCTCTTTCTGCAGCTTCAATGACAATAAAATTGGCCAAATAGTAAAAAGTGTTGTTATTCTTAAGAGTGCAATTTGCCAGTTGTGATTACGTCTGTGAGATATTCATTTCAGAGCTTCATTTTGTGAAATGGGAATGTCAGTAGTGTTAGTGTGGGGTTGTGACAATATGGGATGTGGATCAGAGGGTTTAAGGGTTTATTTTAAAACCCTAAACAGTTATAATGTCTCCACAAGAACCATTATTCAACATTTTAGCCCTCAAAATTTTTTATGTAGAAACCCTCTTGTTGTGACACGTCCTTGTCATGTAAGCCTAATTAGACACTGGTCTTTCTGCTAGAGATAATAATGCCTTTAAGGTTAAAGGAAAAAAAAAAGAAAATAGGTAATAGGTAGAAATGTCAAACAATCCCCTTCAGAATATTTTTGACACGTCGTCTCTTTCCGCAGTGACAATTACTTTCATTGTAGCCCCGGGTAGAAGCTGCTCTTTTATTCTGATAAAGGTCCATCATTCTCAAGCGCATTTCAACCTTGACCATTAACGGAAAGCCATCAAATTTGCATCTAACCTGCTCCAGATCCTCCTCTGTCCGTTTCCTGCCATCCGATTGGTTCCTGGGAGGAAGTAGGAAGAGTTCGGCCGCTGTCGGGATGCCAGGAAACACGGCCACCAGCAGCTGCTCTTCCGGGATGTCAGCGACCTGGACAAAACGCCAATAATTACAGGAGGCTCGATGATTTATACGTTACCGTCTCCAGCATTTACGAGGGTTACATTCATTTTAAACGAGGCTGATGGCTTCCAGTAAATCAGATTTGATGTATACAGAAGCGAAAGCCGGCCAAGAAATTATGAGACGCATAGCGGCGGAGCAAACGGTTCTACACTCGTTGAATTCCTAAAAACCTCAATCAATATCTTAGTCAGAGATCCACTACAAAGCCCAAAGGTCTAGCCATTACGGGCTGCCGCGAAGCCAATAAAGGAAAGCCCACCTTGTATTCTCCCAGAGATACTAACCAAAGGCCATTTCCCTCATAAAGAGGAAATTACCCGACCCCAGGTAAATAATCTTTGTTTTATCTGGTACTACTACGCAGGGCTCGACCGGTTATAAGACAATAGCTCAGGAATAGACAGCCTAAGCATAATTTACAATGAGCAATGCGCCAGAGCCAAGCAGCCTTGCGAATCAATACTCCGAGTCTAAGTTTGCACTCGCTTGCTGCAATATTGGAGAAAGAAAGCCCTGGGGCTCATTGAAGGATTCAGCCTATGTGCAACCGCTACTGATATTCCTAATGATTAATGCACATCTCCAAACTCCAGCCTTTATTTCTTTCTCAACGCTAGATTAGATTCGACACACACTCCGTCTGCTTGCGAATTAGGGTCCAAAAAGGCAATTAGACAGCAAAAGAGAGGCATAACGTCGCAATGCTCTTAATTACACCCTGCTAATAGCTTAAGAGTCATTGTTGTAATTAAATCGCTTCTTGTCAAAACATTCCCTTCCCAGACCGAAGAACTGCGGAATAACATTAAAAGGCACAGATGCAATAATCCATTATAGCAGAGGACAAAGTTGTTATTAAAGAGGTTGTTTAGACATCTGTTGTGTTTTCTGTCATTGTAGTTCATCTTTCCCTATTTAAGTGCTTGGCTGTGTCTATTATTGACTCTCGATGCAGAATGCAAATAAAGCTTTACAGGCAAATTTAAACAATTCAACACAGTATTTTTCATTCAGATGTATAGCGCTATTAAAAAAATCCATTATTGTCATCTTTACGGAGAGCATCCATTGTGTAAATGCTTATTTGGAAGCCAAGGCACATCAATGCGAAAGTCCTTGGGCAGTTTTTAAAGCACACTCACACTCACAGATGAACAATTTAATGAGAATTATTACAAAGTGAGAAATGTGCACAGCATGGGCTGTTTTTTTTGTTTTTTTGCTGGAGAATGTGCCAAAGTGCATTCTGGTCATGCTGAGAGTCCATATTAGGTAAATATGTCTGGATGTGGTGCAAATGGAAACGCAGTCAATCCAGTAAAAGAAAGACACAATCAGTGTATAGATTTGAAGTTTCGTCCTGTTACTGCAGAAACTGAATTTAGATTTGCACCAAATTTAGACATGTTTAATTAAAATGACATACATATAAATAAAAATATATATAAATATATCACAGTTTAGGGTCAGTATGATTTTGGTTGTTTTCTCACGCTCAAAATTACAGTAAAATATCAACATTATGAAATGCTAAATAAATAAGCATTTTTAATATATTTAACTTATATTTTAGATGATATGTTTCTGAAATATCTGGTGTCACATGATCCAGAAGAAATTATTTAATATTGTGATATTTGACGCTCAGCGACATTTCTTATTATTATCATGAAAAGTCAATTCAAAAGTCTTTAATTTTTAATCTCTAAGCCTTTAGTCACATTTGTTCACGCTAATGATTTCTTGATTTCTTGCAAAATAAAAATACAAAATGTACACTTTACGACTTACAACTTCCAAGTTTTCTGAAGTCAAATTTCTTTAAAAATTATACTCGTCTTGGTAATGCCCTCCCTCCCCTGAAATGCTACTCCAAAATAATAACAATAATAATAATAATAATAAAATTAGCCATTATTAACCATTTTGGCACTTGTGCATATCATTGCTCTTTGTAAAATGTTTAAAAAGTAAAAAGTTTAATGGATCATTGATGTCACAAGCGCTAAAGCGTATTTGTTCCGACTTTCCTCCCATGATATCCTATTCTCTCTATACCACACCCATCAATAAGAGTGTCAAAAAAGCCTAAAATAATAAACAAAAGTTGGTCCTTCCTTCGGGTATCAAAGTGTTTGTGATTCAAGTCCTGTGCTGGCTCGGAGGCACCGGCTCTGCCTTTAACCCCTGCTACTGAAACCTTCTATTCTCATCTCCTCAGGCTGTTATAGCGATATCGCCCCGGTGCACCAGAACAGACAGCCGCCTCCACTCACCTCTCCTGCCCATTGCCTCAAACAGCCGTCTTAAATGGACCTTGACTTTGATTATGTCTGAGCCTGGCTCTCCCTCTCTTTTTAATACACTGAGCTGTTTATCAGCGGCAGTATGGATAAAGTGTATCTGCTACCTCTAGGGCACCACGGGATGTGCTTTAATTGCGAGAGGATAAATGAAAGGAACGGGAAAAAGCCACGAGAGCTCAATATTAAGCTATTAGGCTTTGAACTTGATGTTGAAACAAAGAGGGGAAAAGTTGGAAGAGGACAGTTTTACTTCTGGTGAATTCTGGGTAAAGCCAGGGAATCTGAGGCCGGAAAGATAATGAGAGAGAAAGAGCACATGCAGAAGACGGAGGTGCGTTTCATTTGAGCAGATGTGAGATCAGTAGCCTCTTTGTGCTCTGCTGGTCTGACTTTGTTCTCAGGCAGATTCTGAGGCTCTGTTCTGTATCAGGGAGTTAAGATTTAAGTTTGATATTTAGGGATTGTTGTATTTTTTTGTCTGAAACGGAGAGAGAATATGGCTGGTTTGATGAGCACAGTCTTCTTAACAAAACAGGAAGCTGAAAAATCATTGCAAACTAGACTAAGCTGGTTTTATGATCTTTAATGGACTATTGGGTGGTTTTAGATGTGGTTTTGAATGTTCTGTGTTCAGTTAAGAATCCTGAAAAATATGTATCACGGTTTCCACAAAAATATTAAGCAGCATAACTGTTAATACTAATGATATTTATTTATTTATCTATTTATTGAATGGCTGGTTTATAGACTAATATTTATACTTTAATACAGCAATGCATTCAATTGAAAAAAAAAGTGACAAAATAAATGATGTTAAATCGTTTTTAAGTTGTCTGTTCATTAAAGAATCCAGAAAAAGTATAATTTTTCTCAAAAAAAAAACATTAATCAGTCATCAAACTGTTTTAAAATTGATAAAACATTTTTAGACTGCATTCTGACATCGAAGACTGTCGAAAATAGCTTTGCCATCACAATGTATTTTAAACTTACACCAATATATTTATTTATTTACTTCATAAATGCATAAATCAATAAATCCATAAATAAAGACTACTCAAGCGTAAGAAACCTTTCACAAGATCTTTCAAAAACCCTTAACGACCACAAACTAGCATAATAGGTCAATTATTTGGGCATAAACTGATAAAAAGTTACATCTTCAACACTGATGATGAACCATCAAGAACAGGTTTATGTCACCACTGAACATTCCAAACCTGTCCTGCTCTATTATTAAGTTAGCACATGCACAGTCAGTCGAAACCACTGGGATACGGTTGTATTTGATGGACATTTGATATTGAGCTGTGACGATCCCAGGGTTGCACGGACAGCTCAGGTACACGTGTATGTGCACAGAGACCGTGTAGTGTCAATGTATCGACCGCCAATGGCTTCAATCTCTCCATCAGCTCTGAACACTCGCTGAATGCGGTTTAATAACTAGAGATTCACTAGGAATTATGCAAATAGATTAACACCGCCCGCGAACCTGTGTCCGGTGGACTACTGTGACCTGAGTGAGTTCTCTGCGATTTACTACTAGATCAATACGATCCAAGCATCCGAACTGTCTCTTCAAAAACTCTTTCTTTGTCGACACGCTTCTAGTAATATGCCCCGTTACAACCGCCGCCGCGATCATCTCCTCAAAATGAAGTTTAATTCACAGCCTGATTTCTTTGGGCAGTAATATTGCGATGTTAATTGCACCAGGAAAATATCACGACGAGGTTTGATATCTATAATAAGCCTAATTTACATATAAAGGGCGTGTGTTTGCGCTGAAATGGAAGACAGTGACTTAATTTAAAGCGCAGCACAGCGCTATTTCAGCGCATTTAGCACCAGGTTAAATGGAATGTGGGTGTTTAGCAAATAAGATGCAGATTTTGGGATGCAATGAGACAAAGTAAACCATTTAATGTCTTAACTTGTATTCCATGTCCCGCATTGCAATGAAAATTGAGCTTTACCAAATTTATTCTGGTTGTGGATTGGTAAGTGAGTTTTGGGCTCGCTCTGTTTTTGGGCCATGCAAACAAGTTCTACAGGAGAACTTTGTTTGAAAGCAGAAGGGTTGGCTACGCCCGTGTCCCGGCTCTGATGTAATCGGCCAATCACAGCGTGGGGAAATGGAGAAGCGCCAGATTGCGATCTTCTCCTCTTCGAAAAGAGATAAAGGTACCCGTCTGAAAGAAACTCCTTGTTCTGTGTCTGAGTCCTGTTACAGGAACTTTGTTTACTTTTGCTTGTGTGTTCCAGGCAAGGACCTTCTGCACCCGTTTCAGGGCCTCATCTGCGTGTTCCAGGTTTTAGGACCCTTTGGTGCTCCAGGAGCTGATGTTTCAAATGCATTAATAATAATAAAAAAAACAAATAAAATCAATCCATTTTATACATTTATTTCTAAATATTTAATGTCTGCATTTATTTAATCCCCTGTCTTTATTTCACAGTTATGAGCAACTGACTTTAACCTATAGTTCCTGTATTTATTTAGCAATTAATTTACCCTTCATCGAGGAAAAATGCAAAAGCAATGTGTAAGGGACAAAGACAAAGGATAGAATAAAGACAATGGGGGTATTTGACCAGAATCTGTAGGAGCTACACAGATGAGCCAAGAAAAGACAGCGAGTGACAAGACGGATAGAATAAATTCCCACTCACTTGGAGAACAGCCTTCTTAATTACCCGACCCACATCCTGTCTCCACTCCGGGATGTCGGGGTTGGCCTCGTCCAGATTAGGAGAGAAAGATAAAAAGCGATTTGAAAGAATTCTGTCACAGAGGAAGAGAGAAGCAGAGACAGACCCTTAATTCTTTCTCTCATAAGATGCCCAACACCTTCTATCTGCTGTGATTTGTTCCAGATGATTTAGTCGAGCTGTAGCAGAGTTATCATTACTGACAGGTATGGAAAGGTTAGCGCTGATCACAAAAATGATTACAGTCTATTTGGCAGTTGCCAGAAGGGAGTTTTATGACTAGCTTGCAGTGTCAAGAGACAATTTCCTGTAATTCTGAACACTCTGAAAGCTGCAATAATACATTTCATCAAGAGGTAGGGTTATTTATATATACAGTAGATTGTTACCATAGAGAGAAAAAGAAAAAGTGAACTTGAAACATAAGATTGTATATGTATGCAGCATAAGAAACCTCACTTTCAGGATCTGTCATCTCACATTTTTCAAATAACATTAATGTGACTGCATTTAGCTATATGTAATGTCTCGTATTGATTATATAATGCTAGATTGTTTGTACTCCTTAAAAACAGTGTTACAAATTAAATAGATTTTTAAATGCTCGATGCTTAATTGTTATTATATTATTTTATTATATTATTATTTTACATAATTTTTATTGTGAGTATTTGCAGTAGTTTTTATTAATTTATCTAAAAACAAAACAAAATATTATTATTTAATTTTTTAAATAATTATTAAAAATATATATAATTATATATATATATATATATATATATATATATATATATATATATATATATATATATATAATTATAAAAAATTAATATATATTTATATATATATATTATATATTTTTAAATATATTTTTAACACTTATAAATATATAAAACAATATATATGATTGAAATTGAGTGTAAAAAAATAAATAAAATTAAGTAAAATATAAAAGGCATAGTGAAAATAAATGATGAAAGCATGATGTAAAGTTTCCAAGAGATTTCTAATGTGACCTTGCCATAAAAAAGTCAAAATCTAAAGTGCAGAGCCTGCCATCAGTACCATGTGAACACTCACCCTGTATGGCGATGTTTCTGGTGTCCTGCAGTATAGAGTCTCCTGATGACACCTGAACAGTGACGGTGACCATGCCCTCGGTGCTGAACGATGGTAGGAAATACTGCTGTCCAAGCGTAATTATGGGCTAGCGCCACAAACACAGGACACACAAAACAAAACGATCAAACTTCAATCCATTTTTCGATATTCGTAAGCTAAATGCCTTTCTTTTTAAAAGCGAATAGCACCAACAGCTTTATTGATGTTTGGGGCCAACGAGCATAAACTAAAGAACACATCTAAATACCACGACAAGAACAAAAACTACATTATTAACGGTTCATTGCTCCTGTTCTGTTTATCTTCTACCGTAAAATGTCTCAGAGGCCTTCGCCCGACAAAGCGAGGCAGAAAATCCGTAATTAGGAGCTGGTTGTACCTCCGTGTTGTTCCCCAGCCACCAGAAATAGGTGAGCGTTCTGAAATGAGAAGGCCAGACCACTGCTGTTAGGTTCACCTCTTTATTCTTAATGACCACATACGGAGCCAGCAGCTGAATATGCTCCACGGCCTGAAAACACACACACACACACACACACACACACACACACACACATTCAGTTCGAGAACAGCAAACAAGGGGTGAGCAAAAATTTTATATTTCGCAAAATCAACTAGCCGCCGGGATGAATAACTAGTAGACTATTTGGTCTTGTATAATTAGGCTGGTTTCGGCTTCACCTGACCCCGATGGGATGCTGTTCAAAGCGCGGCTAGACGGAAAGCAAAGGGATTGGAAAGCGGGGATCTTGCGATCCGTTTTTAAAAGTTCGAAGCGTTTTAAACTTGGCACGGCATCTTAAAAATGCAACGCTCGCGGTGGGACATTCAAAAAGAAAATTAATTAATTAATTAATAAAACAGTGCTTAAAAGTCAGTCGACGAGGAACTTTTCCAATAGAGTTGATGGGCTAACTCTTATGTTAAATGAAGTATCAGCGTGTCCAAAATACCGTAGATAAATAATTTACCAGACAACCATTGTGATGTAGCAAGTCGCACGAACACACGAATCGATACTAATGATAAATAAATACGAATATTACCCCTGCCATCATTCATTCACTTATTTGAAAGCTTTCCCCGCATTGTTTACTCCTCCCGGGTGCGGCGCTTTGGCTTTTAAATAGCCTAACCGATGTTTATTAAATGATTCTATTCCAGTATTTAATGCACATCAGGAAATAAAATTTAGACCTAATTGCACTCATCTGATCACACGTGCCCACCCCTGTTTGTTTGTGAAGAGTGGAGCTAAAAGCAGTAATTAAGCACTGCAGTGTACTACACCTGTGGAGTTGAAGGACACATGCAGATTTTGGAAGAGCAACTACGAAAGTCACCTACCTAGAGTATAGCGCTCAGTCTGTGTCTAAGAGATGTGTTTATTCAAAGTTTGCAAACCAGTGGCCAGCCACTTTATCAGCAGTGTGGCTACCAAATGGACGCATCGTTTGAGGAAGATTTATTTAACATAGCAGACAAATACAGGCGCTTATTTGTTGTGTGATTTGTGTTGACGGTTAAACATAATAATAACTTGACACTTTTAGTGCATTTAAAAAAATAAATAAAATCTGCATTAGTCTTGTTTATCTTTTTCTAAATATCTTTCTTTCACACATATATACATATTTTACATATTGTCAGTGCAGCAGCATTATTACACATTATTACATATATAGATATACAAATATACCAAATTATTCTTACATAAGCTAAAAAGCAATATAAAGTTCAGCTGTACTCAATATACGTTAATAATAATCTTATAATAACTGCAATTGACATATATATATATAAGCTTGAGCTAACTGACTTGAGAGGTTGAAAAAATATTTAGAAATAAGTCTCAACTTAAACAATACCACACACAAATACATTCATCAAAGATGCTGTTTTAAATAATTTTTATACTAAAAGTCAAGACAAAAATACTACAATAATGTTGTAGGCAAATGGGAATGTATTATAATGCAGCTTCCAAACTTGATGTAGACTAAAAATACACACTGAATAGATACTCATCGCGTGCATGTGAGTGTGTTTTTGTGACAAAAAAATAGTTTAATGACATGGGTATGACAGTTACTCCGAGGAGAAGGGGTTTATGAGGACATTACGTGTGTGTGTGTACAAACCTACCACGTCACATGCAGGTAGAGGGATGAGGTGTCGAACCCGAGGCTGTTCTCGCCAGCGCGCTGTGACTCTGAAGATGCCGGCGCTGCGGTACGCGTGTCGGATGCCCTCCTGCGTCAGCTCAGGTTGGAGTAGGACACTGCCGTACCGTCCCGAAGTCCAGCTGAATGTTTGTCCTCATAGAGTCGCCCTAAAAACAACACGCACAGCCGAGCCTGATTATTACAACGACTCTTTAGCACACTTCCCTTAATCACCGAGTCTGGCAGCTGCGACCGAAAACAGCTGCAGGTAACGTCACCGCTCTGCTCCCACAGACACCGGCCCATCTGTTTTCAGACACAAGCATTATTTTCAGCCCGGAGTTCGTTCCTGCGTAACTCTGCCTCATATATGAGATGAGATGTGTGTGAAGAAACCGCACGCGGGGCCGCTTATTTACAGAGAGAAAACAAAAATGAATTACCTCTCAGCATGTATTTCCAACTTCCCGTGAGAATCCGTCATAATTACTTTTGATATGTAATATATACTTGATACTCTATATTGTGTCGGTTTGGCTCACTCAGATATCCTGATGGGTCAATTGCAATTCGCAGCAATCATAATTGCTGTTTTCCAGATATGATATTGCATCGAGGAATAAACCATAAATATGACTCATATGGCTCTGAGAGAGTCTGCTGTAAAGTATTCTGCCATTCTGTAAGATAAAAAAACATAATAATTGATGAAACAATTATTTTATTATTATAGCCATTATTATTATTTAAAAATTTTTTCAAGTTGAATACATGGTGGATTCACATGAAGGAAATCATCCTCAGTACATTACACTTCTTATTTATATTGAATCCAATCCAAACAATAATAAATGCAGACTAATAAGGCAATAACTATGGCTTAAAATGGTATATATTTTAAATTACTAAATACAAAAAAATACTAAAATACTAAAATTACTAAATGATAAAATATTGGCATATTATACTTATATACTTATATGGCTTCATGGAGAATGTTTTTACATCAGAATACCAAAAGAAATAAAAACACAAGACATCTGACTTTGTATGGACGATATTTAAATCAAATATTAAGGTTAGCAGAACCTTTTTAATATTAACTAATAATAATAAAAATAATAATGATGATTTTATTAAATATAAAAATTATAATCAATAGAGAAACAAATCAATAAAGAACTTTACTATTGCTATAATGTTGTTGTACTGAAAAAATTTAATTAATACTAAAGACTAATAATAATGAACAATATATTATTATTATTATTATTATTATTATTATTATTATTATTATTATTATTATTATTATTATTATTTTAATTGCAAAACTTTAACATTTCAATAATTATATTTATGGCTGTCTTAACATAATTGGTTTCAAATATTAAACTGTGGCACTTCACCATCAAATAGCAACCCCCCACTTTTCTGCATAACATTGTTGATTGAAAAATATCCGTACATATGCATATATAGTCCCTAAGGGCATGTCATTCAAGACCCAATAGCAATCCACGGATATCTGGATTATATATATCTTCTGCCACTTGAAGTGCCTCTGGTGCAACGCCCGAAACATCTGCCCCAAAACCACCCATTAGCGGTTATAAATATAAAAACTGCTAAACCAGCGAGCTGAAAACATCAAAACAGAGAAAAGAAAGAAGGGGATCAGGAAGTTGAGCTGAAGTTGAGTCCGTGCCTTCAACCATTCCTTTTATCCACCGTCCTTCAGGCTCTACATCTGGTAATGGGTGCAAGTGAAAAAAAACGCTAAATCATACGTATGCTCGTGTGTGTGTGTGTGTGTGTGTGTGTGTGCAGAATTCCCAAATCCATGCTTACGCTTCTCCAAATCTCCCTCCTTTCTCTCTTTCCGCCGTTAGCACATTGTAGCCTAATGCTATTGGGATATTAATTTGTAACACTGCATTAGCAGCACATGAAGGAGGAGGAGGGGGGAGGGGGGTGTTTATGCCCCGCATAATGACAAATCAAAGCTGCCTGGTTTATTCCTGTCTGTTTGCTTTTAGGCACTGCTGACTGTGAAAAGCAGCCCGCCTCTGTGCGTTTCTGCGCAAGCATGTGCACCGGGTTGCTTTTAAGATATTTCACGCCACTTTGTGCAGAAAATCACAACTACACTGTGGGAGGAGAAAGGAAAAGATGACTGACGGGAAGAACAGTTTGTATAATGACGGCAAGGACACGATTTTGTGCTGAGCTCACGGGGTTCACGCAAAGTCCTTTCTCGGGGAAGTCGGTCCACGCAGCTTTTCACTGCAAGAACATAAGCGTGAGTTAATTATTAGCATTTTTATTTAGTTGTGCGGTAAAAATATCAATACAGGATGAATACGATATGCAGAATTTACTGGAAATAAATACTGACAAGTTTGAGATCAGAGAATTTATTATTCTATTAATATAAAATATTATATTTTATATATATATATATATATATTGTATTATAAGACATTTATAATACAATATATATATATTGTGTTCCTTTGAAACGTCTCGGTTACGTATGTAACCCTCGTTCCCTGAAGAAGGAACGGAGACGTCACGTCGGATGACCGGCGAATTGGGATCTCGCCGAGAGACCAATCTACTTCGAAAGTGTATCTAAACAAGCCAATTGAAGATTGGCATGCGCTAATCGCATTCAGCTGCCGCTGATCACAGCGCGTGTATAAATAAGCAGCGGGTGCAGCGCATATTCAGGTTTTCGCTGAGGAGCCGAGCTAGTGACCCGCCCCTTCAGCAGAGGTGCACCGTGGCGACGGGGCGTGACGCCTCCGTTCCCTTCTTCAGGGAACGAGGGTTACATACGTAACCGAGACGTTCCCTTTCAGTCGGTCACTCGAGTCACGCCGGATGACCGGACTTAATTGGGATCCCTACCAAAACGCCATGGACGCTGCCTCTTCCAGTGTCCTGTGGGAGCCCACAAGCCCCTCAGTCTATCGGCGTAGGCCGGGCTCAACCACAAGAAGCCAGCTACTTTTGTAACACTACCCATTCGTAAGACTGGAACACTGGGAAACGCTCCCACGTTCTAGTGAACAGGACGCGTGGAAGTCCAGCCTTCCCGTAGGAGGTCTCGGAACGAATACGCATATGGACAGTATTTCAGTTTGCATATGGAAAATTGGAGGTGATTGAACCTCTTAGACGGGCAGAAGGTCTGCCGGGAAACACGGGCTCTAAGGCTATGCCGTGGAAATACACACATAAAGTCCTCTTGGGGTACTTTTACATGGCTCCCAGCCCTCACCGGTTCTCACGGATTCATCGAGAGGGCCTGGCGCCGGATGCTCCGCAACATCTGGCTGCCGAGGGGAATGGAGGAGCTCGACAGGGTCTACTGTATGGACGCTCTGGAGCGGTTAACAAGCCGACCAAACCGGGCCTCTCAGTGCTTCTACCAGTTTGAGGTGAGAACACAGGAGGATACTGGTTCCACACGTAGGCTATAGAATCTAGCAATCGTGTTGGGGGTCGCCCAGCCCGCAGCTCTACAATCTGTCAGCGAGGTGCCACGAGCCACCGCCCAGGACGATGCAACACTTGCTGAGTGTGCCCGCAACCTGAAGGGGCAGGGCATACCCTGTGCTTGGTACGCTAGGGTAATGGCGTCCACTATCCAGTGAGCCATCCTCTGCTTGGAGGCGGCACTCCCCCTTCTGCCGGCCTCTGTGACAAACGAGAGCTGGACTGAGGTCCTGAAGCTTTGTGTCCGGTCAACGAGCATCGGAGTGCTCGGACGGGACAAGCAACGCCAGGGCTGGGTCTGCCTCCTCCAGGGCAGCGCTTGAAGGTTCACCACCTGGTCTCTGAAGGGGGTAGTGGGAACCTTGGGCACGTAGCCGGGCCGTGGCCTCAGTGGTACCTGGGAATCCATGAGCCCAAACTGTAGGCACGAATCGCCGACCGAAAAAGCCTGCAGGTCCCCTACCCTCTTGATGGAGGCCAATGCGAGCAGGAGCAATGTCTTCATAGATAAAAGAACTTTAGCACAACTGCTGGCAAGGGTTCAACGGAGCCTACTGCAGTGCTGTCAGCACTACAGACAGGTCCCAAGAGGGTACTGTTGGGAGCCGTGGAGGATTCAACCTCCTGGCTTCCCTCAGGAACCTGATAATCCGCCATGCTTACCCACAGACCTCCCATCTATGGGGTCATGATTTGCAGCGATTGCAGCCACGTAGACTTTAAGGGTGGAGGAGACAGCCTTCGCTCCAACCCTTGCTGCAAGAAGATAAGCACGACTGATAGGGCAATTCCGGGGTCTTCACCCTGAGAAGAACACCACTCGATTTAACAGGCTCTACTTCAAGGCATAGGCCTGTCTCGTGGACGGCACTCTAGCCGAAGAAATGGTGTCGACTACCTCTTGAGGTAGGTCACCTAGAGCCTCCGCATCCCATCCAGGGACCAGACATGGAGTTTCCAGAGGTCTGGACGCTGGTGCCAAAGGGGTGCCCCATCTCTGAGTCAGAAGATCCTCAGAGGGATCGCCCAAGGAGGGGCTGTCGCGAGGAGCACAAGTTCTGGGAACCAAGTCTTCACCAGTAGGGTGCTACTAGCAAGACCTGCTCCTAGTCCTCCTGACCTTGCACAGTGTCTGTGCAAGAAGGCTCACTGGGGAAATACATACTTGCAAAGGCCCGCAGCCAGCTGTGTGCCAGTGGGCAATGGGAAGTCTCTGGAGAGGCAAACAGGTCTACCTGAGTGGCTCGAAACGTTCCCAATCAGCTGAACCGCCCGGGATGGAGTCTCCATTCTCCGGGTAGTGCAGCTCGCGACAGCCTGTCGGCTGCCTGGTTGCACACTCCTGGAATGTGAATGGCGAGAAGCGACCTCAGAACTTCCAACTCCATAGGAGGAGGAGGTGGTGGGCTAGTTGCGACATACGACGGGAGCGTGAGACCACCTTGTTGGTTGATGCACGCAACGGTCAGTATGTTGTCTGTGCAGACTAGTACATGCTGGCCTCGAAGGCAGTTCTCGAGACTGCCTAGGGCGAGATGTACTGCCAGCAACTTTTAGGCAGTTGATGTGCCATTGCAGTTGAGGGCCCGCCCAAACCCCTGACACTGCATGCCCGTTGTACGTGGCCCCTCAGCCGGTGGTGGAGGCATCCGTGGAAACCACAGCATACCTGGAGACCTTCTCCAGGGCACTCCGGCCCGAAGGAACGAGAGGTCTGACCACGGGGTGAAGGTTTGGCGGCAGGCGGGTGTTATTTGAACCCGGTGAGTGCCACTTTGCCACGCCCACCTCGGGACTCGATCGTAGCCAATGTTGAAGCGGTCTCATATGGATTAGTCCCAGCGGCATCACTGTGGCGCGGCTGCCATATGCCCCAGGAGCCTCTGAAAATATTTCAGTGGGACCGCCATCCTGCTCTTGAACATATTGAAGCAGTTCAACACCGAA
The DNA here is from genome assembly GCF_018831695.1 of Puntigrus tetrazona. NCBI lineage: Eukaryota > Metazoa > Chordata > Actinopteri > Cypriniformes > Cyprinidae > Puntigrus > Puntigrus tetrazona. The sequence goes on along the minus strand of NC_056699.1, from coordinate 23,468,130 downwards.
TTGGCACGCTCCTCTGTGAGGTGTGCCATCTGATCGATCGAATCCAGCTCCATCCCAAGAAAAGAGATCCTCTGCGTTGGACAGAGTTTGCTCTTCTCCTGGTTGACCTGAAACCCCAACTGGCTGAGGTGCTGTAGCACCAGATCCCTGTGTTCGCACAACTGAGCCGGGACTGAGCCAGTCATCCAGTTGGTTGAGAATGCGAACGCCCTTACTCTCTCAGTGGAGCAAGGGCTGCTTCCGCGACTTGCATGAAGACGCGTGTGGCGACAGGAGAGCCCGAAGGTAGGACTTGTACTGATATGCTCGACCTTCGAACGCCAACCTCAGGAATGGCCTGTGGCATGGAAGAATCGACACATGAAAGCACGTGTCCTTCAGGTCGATCGCTGCAACCAATCCTGGGGACGGACGCACTGAATAGGCGTTTCTGTGTCAACATCCTGAACGGGAGTGCTCGATTCAGGACTCACAGATCCAAGATTGGTCATAACTCCACCGCTCTTCTTGGGCACTATGAAGTATGGGCTGTAAGCTCATATCGGCTGGAGGAAGCGGCTTTATCGTGCCTTCACTAGAAGGACAGCAATCTCCGCCACAAGACAGGGCACACGCATTGTTCACTGACATATAGCGGATCCCACTGAACTTGGGGGACGCCGGATGAACTGAATCATATAGCCGAAGTCGAAGGGTTCGCAGGAGCCACCGGGATAGCCTGGGAAGATTCAACCAGGCATCCAGAGACCGAACTAGCGGCTCGAGCGGAACCACCGACGGCAGGCGATGGGGCAGCGCGGGGAGTGCAGGGACCCGGCTCGGCGCCTCGTGGCCGGTCCGAGCGGGGTCTGAGTGTGTGCAACTCTTACCTGCATCCCGCGCAGAAGTGAGGCGGGTAGGCTGTTGGTTCGTCCTCCCAGTCTTCCCACTGCTGCATATTAGCCCAAGGAGAGCGTGAGTGGCGCGGAACTGGCCCGCTCAACTCCTCGCTCTCCCTGGGGACCCAGAGACAGAGGAAACCGCCCTTGTCGAGGTTTTAGGTAGCGGCAACATTCTCTGCCCGGCAGAGCAGCTCCTCCATCCCCGGATCTGAGGGCCTCTTGCACCTGGGCGCTTCCTCCAGGTTTGGCAGGAGCCTGACAGGCTGGGTGGCTGCCCTGCTGCCAGCTCCACGGTGCTGCCTAGATGGGGCTGCTGCGCTGACTGCACGGAGCGGTGGCGGCAGCAGGGGGCACCTCGGCGACGAGCTGGCTGAGGTGGGCCGCCGGGCGGCTGGGTGAAGGCAGCAGCTGCACGCCGAGGCAGGATGTTTCTTACCTCAGTCTGTTTCTGGGCAGCGGAGAACTGCTGGGCAAAGTTCTCCACTGCGTCAAGTGGCCGGTCTGGGACATGGGGCATTCAAGGAACGTGTCTTGTCTACCTCGCGCATGTCGACCAGACACAGCCACAGATGGCGCTTTCTGGACCACCGTGAGTGGCCATCGTGACAACCCAGAGACCGCTGCAGACCTTCTGGCCGCCGTGGCGCGAGGTCCATCACGATACAGAGTTCTTTCAGAACTTCCAGGTCATGACCACCCCTGTGCAGATCCTTCAGTGCCTTGGCCTGATGAACCTGCAACAACGCCAAAGCGTGTACTGCAGACGCAGCTTGTCCACAGGCCGCACAAGGCACTGCCGCTCAGAGCCGGCAGTACCTGCAGGCCCGGAGGGAGCACAGGATCACCGCACTAAGCGGAAACGGCATTGGGACACAGCTGCATCCCAACTGACCGCTCCACTGGGGCGATCACCGTAACTCCTGGCTGTGCCACTGTCAAGGGTGGTGAAGGAGGAGGAGCCACTGGGGCAGTTTCTGGCAGTGAAAGGTGCTTTCCACATCCCAGTAAGCTCCTCATGCACTTCCGGGAAGAAAGGTACCAGGGTGGGGGCCCTGAGAACCAGCGCAAGCCACCCTTAAATACCAATCGCCCAGCCTCGAGGGCCCGGGAAGCAGTGGAGGTTTCCACTTGATCCCGATCACCTCGACGGCCTGGGCAAGCATAGCCACCATTTCTAGATCTGTATCCAGTACATTCAACGCCTGGTAGACGCAGAGCAACCGGATCTTCACTTCCAGAAATGTCTGGCTCACCTTCCGATGCAGCGATTGACTTCTGATCATCAGGGGGAGCCCAAGAGGGTACAGCTGATACCCCACACGGAGGGTCCAGACTGCCCCTTTGCAGCTCCACTGGTTGCAGAGTTTAAGCTTTGTGTCACAACGAAATGGAGCCCACCTGTCTGCAGCCAGAATGAGAACCAAGTCGAGCAAACACAAGCTCCGCCTCCTTTTTTCAAGGCGACAGAGCCCGCCCATCACTCCGAGATGACCATCTCCCCGCGAGGAAATGATTCATCCACAACCGCCACCTCAGCGTGCTAAGCCCAGGCACACGAGGCAACGATTGTGACCATCACCTAACACCAGGTAACAACCGCGATCCAGAAACACACGGGTGTCACGTAGTCTGAAGCAAGACCCACGCTGTCTTCCAAGACGCGTCGAGTTTGCCAGACGTAACGTCGTTTTTAAAAAGACGCACCCGCGAATGCTCTTTTAGTGCTGCGCAACAGGGGATAGCCGTTTTGTACACAAACAGGGGTAGTGCAGCCTGATTGTGGCAATCCACTCGACGCAGGAAAACGACCTCCGCTGAAACGCCGACTCCAACACTCGTGAGATCGCCTTTGGAGCGGAACAGTCGCGCCGGCCCGGCGAAAAGCTGAATATGCGCTGCACCCGCTGCTTATTTATACACGCGCTGTGATCAGCGGCAGCTGGATGCGATAGCGCATGCCAATCTTCAATTGGCTTGTTTAGATACACTCGAAGTAGATTGGTCTCTGGCGAGATCTCAATTCGCCGGTCATCCGACGTGACTCGGAGTGACCGACTGAAAGGGAACATTTATCTAATAATCGCCTTTACACAAAAATATTAAGCCACGTGAAATATTTCTTGAGCATATTAAAATTATCTCTGTATTACACTGTAAAAATATGAATTGAATTTACTACATTTTTTCCGTAAGCGTGTTGAAATTTTTATTTTATTTTTAAACTTTATTTCAGGTGCATTTGACTAACTTTCAACAAAATATTTTATTTAAATAAATTTTATTTTTATTAAACAAAATGTCCTGACCATTTTCTAAAAGATGAAATAGAAATAAAATACTATTATTATTGTTATTACTATTCTATAGTCTATATATATATATATATATATATATATATATAAATTTTCCCCAGTCATTTTCTTACTGCAATTTTTTTTCCCCCTTTTTAAGCTACAATTAAAAACAACATGGATAGATATTTAGCAAACTAAGCTCATCTCTAAACTAAATCTCTTTCTGTCATAAACTTTCTTCTTCTTTCTTTTTCAACCTTGAGCTACTTGCTCTGTCATATAAAAAAAAAAAAATACCAGATCTTGTGTTGCACCTTAAAGGCATTAAATATTAAGGTCCATTTGATTTGCCTAAGAAACAGCCCCGGCTCTGACCCTCATGAATATAAATAGATAGAATTCTTAGCCCATCTCACTATCTGCTTCCCACTCTCTTTCTCTCTCTCTCTTTACTAGCTCTCACTCTCTTAATGAAAGGAATAAGCCCTCATTTCCTCATCTCATCATACTGTAATGTGACAACTCTGCTGTGGTGAGACGCCTAGGAGAAACACTTTACCTGGAATGAGCGTGCGAGCATGTGTGTGCGAGAGACAGAAACCAAGAGAGAATACGTGTGACCATGTGTGCACTGCACCTCAATGAAAAGCCATTCCCCAGCAGGCTTGTAATATGTATCCGGCTTGCACCACACCATCTGTACAGAGTGAAGCCTTTTCATCTGCCAGAGCTCCGGCACAGCTCGGAGCAGAGGACACCAAATTATGGAAAGTTTCCAGAATGTCAAATGACCTATGTGGGTGTAAACGGTCACATATAGAGCCCGATGATAGTCTCATTTAGTCGACCTGGTCTGAGAGTCTGGTCCACCAAGAACACAAAAAAATAGCCTGACCGTCATCTAAAGTTTGTTTTAGCGGCGGTGTCATTAAAAAGGGGAGGTTAATACGAAATAGCTAAACAATAAAAACGCTTTAAATTGCAGCACAGCTGGCGATAACTGAAAAAAGAAAAAGAAAGAAAAAGAAGAAAGGAATATTTCACCCTCAAATGCAAACGGGCAAAAGGGGTTTGTTTCTTTATTAAAAAAGATTTTTAGCATTGCATCACTAGCTGACCGGAGAATGGGTGCCGTCAGAATGGGAGTCCAAACAGCTGATAACTTCACAATAATTCAAACATTCAAGTATTTATAAGACTCCATTCAATCAAGTGTGAAGCTGTGTTTATAAGAAACGAACCCATCGACACATTTTTAACTTAAAAGCATAGCGCCATTCTAAAATGCAAGTCCTCTAAGCATAAAATTGCTTTCTCCAGTGAAAAACTCATCTCGTCTGAATCAAGAGAGACAAATGCACAGACCGAGCACTGTTTGCAAATGTAAACAGTCCAAAACATTCTTAAACAAGCATGCCGGTGAAATAAAAAGACACAAAGGGACAATAGGAGATAGAGAAAGCATAATTCTGGATTATGGACTGGTATTTTGGCCAGTTAAAATGCCTTAATGATGAATATTTCTAACAAACATGCAGCTTTTCACTTCACAAGATATTAACTGATGCTCTGGAGTCGTGTGGATTACTTATATATATATATATATATATATATATATATATATATATATATATATATATATATATATATATATAAAACTTTAACCTCAAAATGTAACAATAATTTGTGAACCTGGCTTTCTAATATTAAGACTTCTGTTCTGTGCATTTATGCAAATTACTTCATATTTAATGAGTTAATCATAACAATAATAAAATAATAAATACAAAACTTGTAACGCAAAAAAGTTTACCTGGAAAAGTATGGTGATCTGTTACTATTTATATCTATTACTACGTATTAGTACCTATTTAGCTTGGATATTTTGCCTTAAAATGTAACCCTTTACATACCTTTTGTTGTTAATGTTAATATATATGTATACACACACACACACACACACACACACAGTATCTTCCAAACGATGCCTGATGTTAAATCCGAGTCCTGAAGCAAAACCAGTTGAGAATGACTTCTTCAGCTAACAGACATAATAAACTAATCTCGTGATATCCGATCATTGATAATCTGCTCACATAGAGTTAGCGCATCAATTTAATAATTATTACTGTATAATTTAGGTCTTGACTCAATACCAGGCCCGTAATTATAGCTTCTGGCCATGCTGCATTTTAAAATGATCAGATCACCGAATCCTATAATTTGACTATGATTTTCCATTAGCTGAGTTCATGGGATTCAGATGACCCCAGTGATGCTCTCACCTCCTCTAGGCGAACCAGGAAGGTCACATTGCTGCCCATGTTGGCTGTGAATTTGTCGTCACGGGTTGTCAGGACTAAACCTCGCTGGGGGCGATTCGACACTGCTGTTTCTGGCCGTACATCTCCTTCACTCCTTTCATTGCAGTTATTCGCTACCACTTTACGATACCTGAAACACACGAAGAAATCTAAAAACTAGTTTGGAATGCGTACTGAGATGATTTGATGGTTTGATGTTATCTAACTCAATGACATTCACATTGGGTCACTCTATTTATCCATTTGAATACAGCAAGCCTGATATATCCGTTCCGGGCAGCTCTGGTTTTTTTGTTACTGGATGAATTGGTTTTGGCCACAATTTATGTGACAAAATCTCGGAAAATGATAATCGCGTTCTTTCTGTCTTTTTCCTTGTCTGTAATTTCGCACTCTTGCTCTGAATGGATATGCTTTCTGACTGATGTTGGTTTTAAATTAGGTTTAAATGAAGTCTTTCCATTACACAGTGTTATCTGTCCAGCGAGGTCTCTTTGTATGGATTGTCTGTCTGGAAAGTTGTCGTAAAGACGGACGCCACAATCTTCTGAAAGTTTAAAACCTGCTCACGTCAATATGGCTTGTGCCTGCTCATCAGCACAGTAAGTTTAAATCATGGCTCACTTAATTAAAAATAACCACTTTCCTAAAACGAGATTGGTTTATTGCTAGTCTGATTGAAAATACTACAAAAAAATGCTCTCTACTTTATCCCGGTGATCACAGGAATAATATATTGGGAAATATATACTGTAAAGTAGCTGTTGTATTGTGGGATGCAGCTATTGTTTTTCTTAATAAAAATAAAATGAAATAATAAATTAATTATTGTTTCAATATTTTTCCTATAATTATTCAGTTTATATTTATGAATAAGATTAATCTATATATATATATACATTGTAAAATTCGCTGGTTCACTTGCTTTGGTCCGGACCAAATACAATGTTTATTTCTTCTGTTTTGGTGCGGTTTGCTTATACACTGCCTTTTTTGCAAGTGAACCAGATGTAGCAAACACAAAACCTTCCCATAAGGCAACTCTAACTATGTTCATTCAAAAGGCACAGTGCTTACTGCAAATGGGTTGGATCAAGGTTGGATTACATTTGCACTTATATGAACCATACCAGAGTTCGTTTGCAACCGAACCAAGACCTCAGCGGGGTCTCGGTTCGGTTGTTTGGTGCGCACCAGAGCGCGATTGCTGTATTTACACCTGCCTAAAAGGTCCAAGGGGAAAACGAACTTGAGTTTGTTTCGGTTGAAACAGACAAGACAGGTGTGAATACACCCTAAAACACCACCATAATGAAATATAAAGAGTCTGCATATTGTATACAGATAGCTTACCCTGTGCTGTTGAGGTAGTTTTGCCCTTGGCTGCAGCTTCGAGACAACGTGGAAGGGTTGAACCAAAACGCAGGCAAACAGTTTCCATCCCCTCTTCTCTCAAAACCATAATCACTACAAAAAAAAACAACAACAACAAAATCTGATATAAATGGCATTTCTTTATCTTCGACTCCAGGTATCAAATCCATCCTTAAAAACATAATGTCTCTCCAAGTATGTTTGACTAGTTTCATACAAGGTCATCACAAGTTCAGATCTCATTTGTGACATTTTCTAATGCTGCTCCCTGATGCCCATCCTGTAAAACGTTCTCCTAACTACCTGTACATCCTTTCATTCGTGCGCAGCGGCACATCTTGTATTCAAGCATGTCCCTCTTTTACGCCCTTGAGACAATTGCAGCCATTGAGATGTATTAATTCTGGGATGACAAATGTCTTTTCTGCTCTGAGAGCTGCAGGCGTCAACGTATGTCCTTAACGTCTTTCAATTCTCCCTTTTCCCAGATGCCCTGGAACCTGCTGAGGCGAATGTCTATTCATATATCACCGGTGACTTTGATTTATCAATTAATTACTGAACCACAACAAAACCCAGCAGACCACACGGTCCCTTTTGCCATCACACATTTGGGTTTTTAATTATGAGCAGTTCCAATCCAGAACTCAGATTAGAGTCAAGCTTTAAAAGATATTTGTTTTCTAGTGCTCAGATTATTCTTATATGTAATTATATGATTCTTAGTAACTGTCTTTTATTTAAAAAGAAAGTTAGCTGCCAACCAGTACCCAAGGAAGGTATGGCTAGGCATCATCTATGTAAAAACGCTAGAGAATATAATGCTTTTCGAATCGGAATCAAATACAATGAAAACAAAAGAGGTCCTAAGATTGAACCCTGAGGTACTCCAGTTACTGTATAGAACAAAATGTAAAAAAAAAAATTAAACCACTGTTAATTGTCTCAAAGGTCAAGCTTTTTACACTGGGTTTGTATCAGTGTAGTTTCATTAATATATGTGTTTTCTTGTTGGTTTAATTATTTGATGTTTTATTTGTCAGAATTTATGCACAGCACTTGTGTCTGCACTGGCTTTCTTAATATGATTTAGAAATAACTGTGACTTGCCTTAATTTTTAAAAACTAAAAACTATGTCCATAAAGAGTTTATGATCAAGTGGAATGTGTGATATTGTGTGATAGTAATGATATAAAACGGTCATGATATTTTTTTTTACGTTTTTGGAGAAAAGTTGACTTGCTAATACAAGTTAACATTCGATTTCCTTTGATCTTACATAAGTGAGAAAAAATTGAGTTTCTGAATTACAGTGTGCGAAATACTGACTGGTTTAGTAATGACACTTAATAAAGCTGCTCTCGGATCATGACGTACATATCTACGAAATTAAAGGAAACCTCTGGTCTTTTAACTATAATTTCTAAAAAAGTTTTCTGTGACACTCTCATTTACATCATAACCAAACTGAAACTCAATAGTTCTGTAAAGCCGGTCAATGACAGGCGATCCTTTCTCATAAAATACACACATATATTAGCTTAATAAATATTTACAGTTTACGCATGCTTAAAAAATCTGTTAATTGTTAGCTACATACTGCAATTATTATCATAAAAGGTAAAGGCATGAAGAAATCCTGATTACAGTCGTCTTTGCAACAAATGCATTACAAATGTTATTTTGTTCTTCTGTTAGTATCACATGTCTTATATCTGCAGTTAGACTGTGTTTTTAATCCTCACCCCACAACTTAAACCAATAGAAAATATTAGATAGGCTCTCTGCATCAGAGCTAATGGAAAGAGACAACATATTATATTCCACAGAATAATTACTCTGAATACCATATCACAAGCTGTTTTTTAGCAATTAAAAGTTCTGTGAATCACAGCAAATTGGGCAGAAGTTGTTTTGTTTTTCAATCATGTTCCTATCTTAAAACCGCAGGATGAAATATGTACCGGTGGGCCGAAATGATCTGGACAATGAATACATGAAAATGAACCATCACGAGAGTTAATGGACTTAATTAAACTGCTCGAGTTTTTCCTCATTCAGAAACGAGGCTCAATGGAAGAAAAAAAAAAAAAAAAACCACAGCTTGGCTGTATTTGGTTAATTTAAGATAAACAGAAAACTGGGTAAAATTCGAAAATGAATTAGCATGCAAATTAAATCTGTTTAGTAGTTTGTCATGTCTGTATCATCCAGACTATTACACCTAAATCACACAGAAATGCATTACAAAAAAAAAAAAAAAAAAAAGTGAATTATGAATTATTTCTTTAATTTGTTTACACACATAGAGAGAGAGAGAGAGAAAGAGGCAGAACTAATCATAAGTTTATTCAAACTTTAATTAATGGCCTGAAGTTAAAAAAGCCATAAAGAACTGCAATTCTGAGACGGCGTCTGAATGCTTAGTGCTCATTTGAAACACGCAGGTTTGAGTCTTGTACGCAACATGTCCTAATTGCTCATTTTCTTCCCTTTCTCAAGCGCCTGTCAAAAACAAAACAGCAAAAATCACATGTTCCTTCACAACTCCCCTGATAAAAAGAAAATAAAGTAAATGTTTTCTCCTAAACCACATGCTCTGGCTTTTTACATAACTTGGAAAGTATCTATAGGACAGAAGTTGAATTACTTATTTAGTTATCAAGAGAAGATTACAGATGGCAGAGGTAATAATTAACATTAAAAGAGTCTGGCAGCGATGTATTATGTGCAAAGTTCAAAGGATCATCGATAATCAAGATAATCAACGTATAGTTAATACTGAGTCCAACTCACGAGCTACTTTTCTGCTCAGATTCATGATGATTGTGCAACCTAGCATTTTTCTGTGATTACACTAAAATATCAACAAAATTAGGCAATGAAGATAAGTGGTATTTGCTAGAATTTTCTGGGATCATTTTATTATGAAACTTATTCGTACGTATTATTTATAAGGCTACGCTTCTCGCATTGACAGTAAAAAGAAAAAATATCATGCACTAAAAATCCCGCTTTTGTTCATATTTTAGAAGCAAGGGGTCCGTCCCTTTCATATTCCTTTCAACAAAGCATTGCTTAATGAAAAAAATCTTAGAATCAAAGCACAGGGCAAATTAAAGATGTACAATAAACCTGCATCCTGGGGATTACTTGCATTAAGAGAAGGCAAATGAAGACGTATCTGAAAGCACGTTAAGATGGCCAGATTTGTAACTGAACCGTTTGCTGCGAAACGAGATCAAACGGAACAGGAGAACGTACTGCAGACAAAGTAAGGATACACTGTGTGTTGCTGGAAGAAGATAAAACACTTGGTCTGTGAATGTGATAAATGATGCAGATCCCGAGGTATTTATATATACTTTAAAAGAACCTCCAGACAGACAACAACAGACTACGATGATAAAGAACCTCGATCTTCTCTTCTTCTCTTCTCAGCCCCGCGGCCTTTAAAAGCCCAGAGACTGTCTGAATCATGCATCTTGATCCTCAATAAAGCACCTTTCCCACCTACACTGACCCTACAGAGGGGGTTAACCAGTCCACTGGTGTAGAAGCACTATGTCTATTCTGAGATCTTTGAAAACAGCTCCCGGATCGCCAGTGAACAGAACACGAAGGCCACGCGCTTTTATAAATACCTGTGATCCCACCTATAGAGCAGAGCAGGACACAAAACTACAAAGCTCAAGAAAATCTAGAACGCACTTTATGTTTGCAAGCGTTTAGGGTCTTGCTCTGTTTGAAACGTTTGATATATTGACTCAAGAAATAAATATGTGATGTTGTGTATTGAGCATTTGTGAACTGGTTTACACTGATTTAATAAGTTTATCACAAGAAAAGTTATAAAAGTTTAAGAGTATACGTCTCACAGTATAGGCTCACCAAAGCTGCATTTGCTTATTTACAAATAAGTAAATAAAAGTTTGTAGAATATATGTGTGTATATTATAAAGAAATACATAAAGCGTGTATTTTGAAAGTATTTAACATGTATATATTAATATTATATATATATATATATATATATATATATATATATATATATATATATATATATATATATATATATATATATATATATATGGTGTATTTATATGTGCATAATAAATGCATAATAACACTACACACATATTTTATGTACACAAAAACGTTTATTGTGGATGCAATAAATTATTTCCGAGCACTAAAATAAATTAATACAAATATAGTAAAAATACCAATGTATAGTTAAATGTTATTGCAATTTAAAATAACTAATTCTTTTATTTTAATGCATATCTATTATTTAGCATCATCACTCCAGTCTTCAGTGTCACATGATCCTTCAAAAATCATTTTAATATCTGCATTTGCTGCTTAAGACATATTTCCTATTATTATCAATTTTAGAATCAGTTGCTGATGCAACAAAAGATGCAAAAGAGCAGCATTTATTAAAAATACATTTTTTTCTTTACACAGTAAATGTTTTAATGGCAATTTTGATTCATTTAATACATCCTAACTGAATAAATGTATTAATTTCTTGCACACGGCTCTACCGTTCTGTTTCGAGCAAGCATGAGGTAGCCAAACTTAATCATATTAGTCGTAATCTCTGATTATGTTCAGACCAGCCAGTTTGTGAGACCGTGACATGCAAAGTGAATGAACCATAATAAAAAATTAAATATCTAAATTAAGATCACATCTAAAATGATGATCAGCACATAATTAGAATCAGTCTACTTTTCAGACCTTCTTTAATTGGAGTCAGATCAAATTAATAACACAGTCAGTCTAAAGTAAATTAAACCATCGAGACAATTCTTATAGAATCAGGAGAAAAGATACACCTGCGGCAAATCACTGATCAGTGGTGCTGTTCACTCACCATTCAAAGTCGTGCGCTCTGCAAATGCAGGGCTCTGCAGACAGGATCCTGGAGTTGTCCCATCCCACCATGCAGTAGTTTCCAGGACGACGCTTCATGTAGATCTGCTTTTGACCCATTATGCACGGCTCACCCTAAAAAATATACATATATATATATACACATTTGCAACCTACACTGCAATTTAGAAATTGTGTTTTTGCTTGTTTTTTCGTTTTACCTGGTTATGCAGGTGCCAGGTTTGGTAGTCCCCCTCTGTGCACCTTCTGGTAAATATGGATTTGTAGTCAATTTTGATAAGCTGCCATTCAGAACGATGACTGAAGTGCCCAAAAAACCTGCCGATTGACAGAGAAATGTCTCATTTTCGTCTTGCTCGCTCAACAGACGGGGAGACTTTCATTAGCTGGTCCAGACGTGTAAGCATTAGAATTAAACTTTGCGGTACATCTCCACAGGCTGGATTGAGTATTCCTGTGTTACTTCATTAGCTGTGTCTGAAATTGCTCCCTGTATCCTATAAATTGTACAAAATGGGGTTTGTAGCATTATCTGAAATCAAAGTGAGCAATGCCCTGTGCAATTCATTCTCTTCCAAATGAAGTCTGATATAATATACTTTCTTGGCTACAACACACACACACACACACACACACACACACACACACACACACACACACACACACACACACACACACATAAATCACTTTAAAGCTGCAGGCTGTCCTTTTCTTGGTTAAAAATGATCCAAAATCAATATATGAGTAAGTATATAACAAGTCAGTGTTCAAAACTATCACCTTACTTCGCAATGGTTTGCTCATAACGTTTTCTAATAAGAGTTGTGCGGTAAATTTGAGCACGGAACCGTTATGTCATGTCTATAAACATAAAAAATTAAGTCCCGGCTACTAGGTTTAGCTATGTGAGGATCCTGCAGGAGGCGGATCATTTATAGCCTTCTCTCACAGCAGGTAGAATATGTAAATGTACAAAATTAATGGCAGATTGTAATGCAGAAAGGATTACGTGTTTATAAAACACATGTGAATGAAACGAATGAAAGGGAGCATGGTTTGCTTTTTGGTTAAAGTAATTTCTTAATATTACATTTGAATGGTGTGACAATTGCAGATAAGACTGCAAATTTTTTTTTTAAATACACACTAATACACACCATATTCATAGTCACGCTGATGTTGTTAAAATCAATCATGTCACAATCATGCATAACAACAATAATTTGCACAGTTTGATGTGATATGATAATCGATCATTAGATTAAAGGACCATTGGTAGCACGATTTATTGTACTGCTTTTTCCTCAGCTAGTCAGAACAAAGCGTGGCAGACTTGTAACTTACTTATTTGGGTCATATATTAAGATTATATATAGAATTTCTGCAATTCAAGTTTTTTTAAACATAGATGGTAACAAAATGGCAAAGCTTACGGACCAAAGTTTTAAATAAAATAATCAAATACTTAATGCGATTCTTATTAGCTGTTATTTAATATTCTTATTTTAATCATTGTCAACATGCTAAACAAACTAATTTTTGACAAGGACTATGAAAGCACTTAATGAAGTGAAGTAATATTCAAACAGATTCTTAAACACCAGAAGAAAATAATATATTAAAAAAATATTAAAAATCTACAGCTACCTACAGCTCTGCAGATCCCTCCTTTATAGTTTATTTTTAGTCCTTTTTATAGTTTTTTTTTTTTTTATTTGTGTTCAAAGTAATAATTAAAAAGTATGATACAAACCTATTAAACTATACACCAGCGCTGAGACATAATGAGTAGTGCTATTGGTTCACTGAGACTAACAACATTAGCTTAAGAGTCTGATTAATTAACCTTTCCTCACGAGTGTATCTCTTGAACAAACAGGTTTTTAGAGCTCAGAGGAATCTATTCTTCTGTAATAAATAGGACATAATGAGGACACGCAGGCTGTGCGCGTGTGTGTGAGAGAAAGACGGTGGTCAAAAACAAATCTCTATAGACTTACGTCATGATCTGATTTTCTGCACCTGCCTCCACCAGAACACCGTCGACGAACAGCGGCATGGCTGAGAAACTGTGACGTGTCCACTGACGACCTTCATCAAAGCTGATCCTGCAAAAGGCATAGAAATCTTCAAATGACAATGAATGACAAAACTACAAAATACTAAAGAATGTTGTGCATATAGTGCTGGGTAGATTGAATAGCAGTCCGTCATTAACTTCAGATTACATTTAAAAAATATATATATATATATATATATATATATATATATATATATATATATATATATATATATATATATATATATATATATATATAGATTCGTAAAATAAAATAAAAATTTAATCAAATAAAAAAATTTAAACATTTAAAATAAAACACTTTCTAAAAAGATATATTAAAAAAATAAAGCAACCATTAACCAACACAAGAGAACCAAGCAAATGTGTTAATTGTTAAATAAATTTTTAAAAATCTAATAAAATAACTCAAATAAAAAAACTCAAGTTTTAATTCTAAATTGTAAGGTAATACATAAAGAATTTCATTAAAATCACAGTGAGCATTATGCACAATTTAATGCTACTGTGCGAATGTAATCACATAATAAATAAAACGACTAATTTTTGATTACAGGTACTTAATTTGAGTCTGATTACATAATCCAGATTACATACAAATTTGTTACTACTCAGCACTGAACGCAGGTGTTGACAGATGATGACAGAATTTCCATTTATGTCTGAAAAATACTGAATAATCTGTTTTAGAGGGAATAACATATAACCAAAAAGTAGAGATACATAAATAAGTGCGATAACGAATAAAAAGAGAAAGAGGGGGTCTACGAAAACCAGACGCAGCATGAAACAAACTAGCAATGTTTCGAGATCCTAACATCTACAAAAGTGGGAGGGAACTGAAGCAAGTAAACCTGGAGAACTTTCTGATCATGATACTTTCTGACAGCTTATCAACATCATTTCAAAGGTGCAAACAGTAGGCTAGCATGTGTGACAAGGTTGCGACGGTGCACAACCGCACTGCTTCCAAGTAGTCTCCAGTCTGCTAAAAGCAAAAGTTGGAGGTAGTGTTGACATGTATCCATTAAGAGAACATACAGTCAAGGCTGTTATTTGAAGTCATACTTGCAGGAAATGACACGACTGCCCTCCACAGTTGTGACTCCACTTACCGTTTCGCTTGAGTTGTTTAAGAGAACTAAAAAATGAAGGTGCCACACTTCAGTGGGCCTAAAACTAAAGCCAAACGCTTCGAGTGATAAGAGAGAAAAGATTTGAGACTCTGGAGGATTAAACATCACTGAAGCAAAACCAGGGAGGGCCAATTTGAAGAAGGAACCAATGTGTGAACTCGGGGGGATAAGTGGGAAGCTTTAATATGGAACACTTCCCATGGAGCGCCACGTAAAAACTGATTCCAATCTGTTATTTGGCAGCCTTCGCGTCCTGCCGTTTCATTTTTGTTCGTGTGGGGAGCGTGTTCGATCTACACCAACCCAAAGATTGATTTTTTTTTCCCTCAACGATCTTAATAGCACAGAAACAACCCTGTCAGACAGATGGAGTGCCGACCGAAGTAACTGAAGCAGGAATTTCACCAAACCAGCATGAATAAACCTGGCAGAAGCAAGCTTATTTTCACCTACCAAAGATGTCTGGTGGGCACAGTGGGCTGCTTCACGGCAACCAAAGCTCCACCTTTGTCCAAAAACCACACGTTGTGTTCTTCCTCAAAAATCTGCATCATGGGAAGAACAACATGGGGTTATTTTCATTTTATTGCACGCATAGGCTCAAAAAGGCACTGTGTTGTGTGGTAAATCTGTGTGAACCTTTCTCACAGTCATACAGTAGCTGTTGTGCTCAGGTTTACCCTTTTCAGTTTTGCAATAAAGCCCTACAGAGATGATGTATTTTTGAAGAACAAAACCTAGCCAGAGATAGCAATTTAGCAATTATATTGCTCTGAATGAAGTTTTTTTTTTATGGGTTTTTTGGTATAATGCCTTAAAAGGGGTCCTATAATGCTTTTCAGTTTTTTTAATTTTAGCCAGTGTGATTGATATGGCGATATTAGCCACGTTTCCATTTCCCTTTAGATTGCGCAAATTAAAAATGCGTATTGAAAATATGCCTAATGAAAATGCGCAAATTTCGCGAAAAGCGCCTTAAAATCACAAATGAGGTGGTTTTTCAGGCAATTCAAAAAAGGAACAGGTCACATATGATCATTCTTTAATGTACTACAACCTCCAAAAAACACTTAATACATGGGGTTTTTCCTGTTATAAATGCTCAAGACAGTTAATGACCAGTCCGGCTCTGATACAACCATTGAAGCTGAAACTCTAGTTGATGCTTGTATGTATTCCAGCCACATCACGCACGTTTCTGCAGTGGCCCTGTTGCCATGATTTATTGTGAGAGGCAAAAGGTTACATTTAGCACCATAACATTGTTTAATGGAAACGGCATTATTTCGCAACGATTTTTTTATCGACATTTATCGCCAAAGTTTTGAGTAAATCTGTAATGGAAATGTGGCTTTTGACTCCATCTAACTAATTGACTACTTCTTGTCAAATATCCACTTAATATCTCGACATCAATACAAGTTAACTAAAAGCGAGAGTTTAAACTTGAACAGTTAACACATTGAGGAAGATATTGATGTGTTCTTCTGTGTTTGTTTAGGTTTTTCCATACAAGTCTGATGACATGGCGCACGTTGAGTTCCCAGATGAATGGTATAATAAATGCAAACTCACAACAATATGCATAGATGGAGTTTGCGATGCTGCACACATGTAAATGATAACAGTTTGTGTGGAGCAGCATTTACTGTGAATAAAACGCACCACTCAAGCCCTACTCAGGATATTTTTGAATTTTATTCTATGACTTAAAATACACAATCGCTCCATGAGGTTACTTGGAAACCAAAAACATTTTTGCTATCAAGCGGCTAAATGGGAAGTACGAACCAGTGTGAACCAGCCATACCTGTCTCCAGTTATTGCCCGCATCTGATGAAATGAACATCGCCACATTATTGTAAGACAGCTCAGAGCCAATATTTCCTGGGAAATGAACCAAAACCAAAAAAAATATTTGTGTTAAATAATGAAACGATGTCGAACACCAGTACAGCACATTCAAAATTCATAAATCAACAAATATGTATTTGTACTTGAATAAGCTGCTTTTGTAATTGAGGTCAGGCGGCACGGTTCAATATTTGCTCAATCCATGTTCATACAAACTCAATATACTCACAACAAGCATACAAACAAACTCAGTTCTGACTGGCAAGTTCATGAGCCCGCAATCCCGACGCGCAAGAATATTGGACAAAAAAATTGGTTGTTTCAAAACAGCAATGAGGTTTTGAGGAAAAAAAATAAGTCTTGATAATGTTTCACACTGTGCTCAGAATTACCAAGGCACAAAAGTGAAATGAAAAATCAAGCGCCACAGTATGAACTCAAACACTTCTTATCAAATGTCTCATCCAAGACTAAATGATTTGAGATATGCTTCCCATACTAGCTGTATATCTCCATACTTGTACACTGTCATTAACTGTCTCATCTCGTTCATTTTAGAACAAAGTTACTTAAGTATTACAAAAACTCTTTTTCACCTCTAACGACTTTTTACAGAAGAGCGAACAAAGAGACAGATGAGGCACGACTGCCCCAACTTCTACTCTCGTGCACTATAGTTTTATGCCTACGCACACAGACATCATGACTAGCGTAAACCACCCACAGTCGCCTCCGGTGTGTGCTGTTGCCCTGTTCTAAGACTGTCACAATGAACTGAGGGGAAGTGATTGTACGTCCTTGAGTTACCTGTGAGAAATGAGTTTGTTTCCTTCAAGTGACAACTCTTAACAGCAAACCCGCCGGGATTGTGAAATGAGAGAGCTGTTCGTGTTTAAAAGAACTTTCATATATTTTAAACGAGGGCTATTTCAAAACTGATTCGTCGCATCACTACTCATTATAAGTGTATAGTTAAACTATGTATCGACACTGATTATCAGAAATGTTAGAAATTAAAAATAAAATTAAATTAAATAATTGTCGTTTTTTTTACTGTAACGATTAACATGAATAACTAATTAACAGTTAAAGAAGAGTTCCAAGGAATATTAAAATGAAACACAACATAACAAGGCATGATATTATAGATGGTTCACCCCAAAAAATTTAATTTACTGAGCATTTGTGTTTTTCCAAACATGAATTTTTTCTTCAGAACAAAAGCAGTCCTTTTGAGAAAAACAATAAAGAAAAAAAGCCTATTATATTTCCCAGAGAACACCGAAAATCGTATTTGTTTGGGAACGGCATGAGGGCGAGTAAATAATTTTCGTTTTCAGGTGAACCATCCATTTAGAAGCGTGATTTAGGTTGATTTGCTCATAAACAAGCCGAGTCGTACTCCAAATTACATTTCCAGCTGGTGCCAAAATCCACTTTCACACCAACTAAAAACGGACCAAACGCTGACTGCAAACAAAAGTGAGGGCCTGCAGCAAAAAACTCTGTCATGAAAGCATTCTTAGTGACCAGCCTGACGTAACAAGCGATGTTTAAAGTTTCCAACAAACATGCCAACACACCCAACAGTGGCCGAACATGACAGTCCCACACGCGCCGTTCGTGTTTTCATTTACCTGTAGCCACGATGACTCCCGGCGCCGAGCTCTTGGTGGAGATGGAGCCGGAGAGGTACGGGTTCTCTGACATCTGCAGTTGTAGGTGCAGCGAGCAAAACGGCTGAGCAGAGAGAAAGTGACATATCCTCCATTAGCCACAACAAAGCTATTATGTAGCTGTCAATCAAAAGCAGCCGACGTGATCCCGCAGGCATGAGAAAGTCTAAGACAATAAGCGCACGAGTGCTGCTGCGTCGGCCATAACGCGGGCGACTTTGTGCTTAATATTACACAATTCATAATACAGAAACAACTCCCATAATTCATTGTCATGACCCTGGAGAAACGTGGATAACGCTGGGTGATATATTGCATACAGGATACCGTTAATCTTGCCGTCGGAGATCTGCGTGTAAACAAAATAACACAGCTCAGGTAAATCAAGACGATAAATCTACAAAGCACACTCAATCAAGTTAATATCAAGGAAACACAAACAGAATTTAAAAAACTATAACAGTTGTGGAAATGATTCTATGTTCAGTTTTAAGATGTTCCAATATTCCAACCCGATGTGTCTTATTTTAAACCGTAAAGGCCAGAAGATAGAAAACAAAGCAAAATGGAGATAGCAATCTTCATTCAGCAGGTGTTCCATTATGAACAAAGAAGATGTCTGGCAACCAAATTACAGAGAGAATAAATATCGCCGTGCAATGTTAACGGCTACAGATAGACGGCGTTGGCGGTAATGCTGGTGTTGAGCCGTGCCCACCGTGAAGAGTTTGGTAAAATATTACAGATTTTGAAAAACCTGTTGACTTCTGCCATTAATCTAAGTTATAACGGAAGTAAAAAAAAACATTCATTTCTCTTTTATTTGGTTCCATGGCTGATTTGTGTGTTAAACTGTATTTTCCCCCATTATTTTAAATCACGGTGCATGCCGTCCGTTCCTCATTCATTTCTACTCACTTTGCTAATAAATGTTATATGTTTTATTCCTCCTTCTTCGCTAATTTTTAGTTTTATACTTTGTTATTGGATATCAGGCATAAGGTGTATTCGTTTTGTTAATGTTCTATGTTGTGTTTTGACTTGAATTCAAGCAATTGATGTCGAATATTGCCGCTAATGTATAAAAGCCAAAGTAAAATGCTCATGTTTTTTTTTTTTTTTTTTAAGTATAGGCTATTTAAAAGGGAAGGAAAGAGATGGAACGAAGGCAAACAGCTCGTTGCCGAATTGCAGCAAATTTAAAAGCTGAAGTAAAACACAAACTCAAACGACCCCCCACCAGGGTGATACTTGTATTACCGATGTTGTCACACATCGATTTACCAGTGAGGACATACACTTCCCATGTGGAGCGAAGATAAGTGGTCTTCAGGAGGAACCCCCCTATTCACCATCATGGATAGCACCGTAACAACAGTGGAGTCATTCAGGTTCCTGGGCACCAACATCTCTCAGGACCTGAAGTGGGTCACTCACATTTACTCCATTGCTAAAAAGGCATAAAAGAGTGTTCATCCCTAACTTTCATTTGGATCAGCTTCCAAATCAGATATCAAGAGACTGCAACAGACAATCAGGACTGCTGAGAGAATTATTGGTGCCCCCTCTGCCCAGATCTTTCCATCTCCAGAGTGAGGAAAAGGGCTAAGGACATCACACCCAGGCCGCTCTCTCTTCGAACTCTTGCCTTCTGGTCGGCGATACAGAGCAGTGTCCACCAGAACAGCAAGCCACAAGAACAGTTTTTTCCTACTGGCTATATTCAGCCTCAACAACGAAACTTTCTAATTATACGTTGTCCGTCACATCTGACATATTTATACACAAAACCCCAAATTTGTAGACTTGTAAACGGCACACTTTGTAAATAACATATCTGCACAGGTACACAGTGTACACAGTGAGGGATGAATTTCTGTCGTCAAGATTACACGTTTGAGTGGTATTTCTGTTACACTTTTCAAAGTAGGAAGTTGATTTCCCGGATTTGGAAAGCAGCATAACACGATAGTGGGACTTGTCAAAACTAAATCGTGCTCATTATGATCTGCTGTCTGCACTGGAAGCAGCCGATGGCACATGGCAGATGCTCCATTTCAGTTTTTATCACGTGGTAAAGCCGCTTAATAGCAATAGCAATTGTTCACTACAAAATAAAAGTTTTGTGCAAGTTTATAATACACTTAAACTATTTTAATTGTATACATCTGAGTACTGAGCTACTGTATACTAAGCATGTACTTACTCGCATTATGCATAATTTATAATAATTTTATCATGATCAAAAAGTAACATGTCGTCAGGACACCTTAAAATACAGTGTTATCAAATATTTTTTCTTGCCAGAATCAGAAATGAAACAATAGCTATTTATTGTATTTTGACTTAGAAAACCTATACTGCCAGTTTAATTCTTTTTTTCTATAATGTATGTGCAGCAGGTCAAAATGGGGCAAACTTGCTTGCTTTTTTATGTATTTATTTGCATATTTATTTTTTTAAAAAAAAAAAAATAATAATAATAATAAATATATATATATATATATATATATATATATATATATATATATTAATTAAAATGATCAAAAGTGAGAGATGCTAGTAAATCATTTTTCAAGTCATCATAAAATAATAACATAAAATGTAACACAGCCTGACATAACAAACTTTTGTAAATCGTGAAAATGATTATGCAGTGTAACTATTTACAGCATGGATGATAAATGTTTCTTAAGCAGCATATCAGACTGATTTCAGCTTTGATCACACGAATAAACGAGATTTTAAAACATGTTGTATCTTGTAATATCCAACTTTCGAATGGCGTGTATGAAAAATGTATAACAATATCAAAACAAATTCAAATTAGGATCCGATTTCTTTTTACCGCTGCTGAATTGCAGCCTCAATCTTCCAGCCGGTTGGCCTGCGCTAGTAAATACTCAGAAATAACACGTAGCTTTGATGCTTACAAATGTAGAGAGCCTCCAGCCATAACTTGTAGAAGTATGTGTTTGGTTTTGTAATAAAGGGTAGGTGTGATGTTTTATTACTGAGTGCAATAGCGGGTATCATGTACTCATTTATCCAACACTAGAAAGATAACAACTTGAAGCGCTCAAATGAATAACAATAACATATTGACTGCGGTTTCCACCAAAATACGGACGAATAATGCAATGTAATCATGTTTGGAGTGCCCTCTGTCGAGACCGCTACCCTTACCGTGAACGCTAATTGCCTTTTACAGTCATTACCGGCAAAAGACAGGGATTTGACTTTAAAGCAGAGAAACAACTCTCCTGAGACCTCCAACATAACAAAACCAGAATTATATCTGCTCTCCGTGCACCACAAATTGTCCTTTTCATCCCCTCAATAGGTGGCTTGACATTATTACGTGGACGGCAAAGGCAACAGGATTTGGAGACGGTAATGGTAAGGATTATAGGAGGCTAATGAGACTTTGACTGTTACGGCCTCTTCAGTCTGCTGGTGCTTTCTGCAGCCTTTGGCCTTGATGTTTTTCTTTTGCCTTTAAGCACGATAAGGCTGCTAAATATTAATGATTCTCTATGCATATCAATACGTTAAAAATATTTAACATTTACAAATATTAAAAAGGTATAACTTTAATAGATCTTATATATCATTTTAGATTAGATATATAATAGATATAATAGATTAGATTATTTAATGTATTTAGTAATGATAACAAGAACAAATGGACCAATTTGCATTCCTTCTTAGAACATATATATATATATATATATATATATATATATATATATATATGTGTGTGTGTGTGTGTGTGTGTGTGTGTCTAAGAATACAAAATATATATACATAAATAACTAAATAATCCATCCAACTCAAGTGTTTCTTACCAGCACACAATGAATAGGATTTCCTGCCAGGTCAGTAGCGGGCGCCTGCAAAAGCCTCCAGTCCCGGCCCTTGTTGTACGTAATGTACGTCTTCACCTGGTTCTCCACCTTCCTATTAGCGATGAGCATGCCTTCAATCCCTGCTACCTGGGAACAAGGGGGAAGAAATACGATACAAATATGAACATGAACATCTACATTCAGCGTTACAGTGCTTCGGACTGTCATCTAATAAAGTCTCTTAATTACGCAGACACTAGCACCCACTCCATGCCCAAGCTCTCTGACATGCTATTACTCCAGCTGACAAGCATCTAACCCAGTGCCAGGCTGCTCATCCTCGGCTTAAAACAAGCCCAAACTTAGCAATACTGAATGGTGACAGTGGTGCTAGCGACCCGTTTTAAATCGCGCCCCGCTAGCGAAGCATGCTCTAAGCCAGGGTCCGAGTCTGTAAGTGGCACTAATAGGGACTGCATTTGACAGTGTCAGAGTGACGGAGCCGCATCGAACGGACACGGCTAATGAGGTCCCCTCCTCCGCTGGCCAGACGTGTCAATCACAGCGGTAATTATTTATTATCCTTTAGCTTCCATCTCTCCGTTCCAATGTTCTCCCGGAAGAAGATGGATGTACTGGTTGTGTTAGAGCGGTTCATATTCAGCATGCTCTGCAAATCGGGTCATACTTCAGCGAGCGGATCAGCTGCTCGATCGTGTTTACAATGAATTCATCAGGAGTCCATGTTCATCGCTGTAAACAATCAAAAGAGCAACTGAGCAAACAAAGCAAATATCTCTAGCATGAAATGCTTCTGTTTAAAACAAGAGTTAAATGACTGAGAAGATCTTGCTGTGTGAACTGTTTGGAGTGCATCGTATGCGATGGTAGAGTTTGCAAATGGGAAAACAGCGGCAATTGTGGGAAACAATGTTCTACATTCACTTATAATAAACTGTTAAATCAGATGCAAATAAAAATGCGTGAGAAAAACTCGCCATAGTTTACATTTAGTTTGATATTTTATGTAAAGCAGTGACTTTTTTTTAATGTTCATAAACCTATCACACCTCTGTGTATATCGTAATTTATTTATTTTAATGTTCTACAAATACATACATATATAGTTTTTATACATTATATATATATTTTATGTAAATATTATTTAACATGTTTTAAAATGTAATTAATTGTAAGCGTAAATTCTGCTCTGCATGGCAGAATTGATTTGACCAGAAATATTGTAAAAACTGTAATATTGTATTTAAAGTGTTTAAAGTTTTTTTTTCAGAATGAACTGAATTGTACTTTTAGTATCCTTCAGAAATCATATAATATTTGGTGCCTAAAACATCTATCATGATTCTTATTATTATCATCAATGAAAAAAAGTCGCTTAATATTGTTTTTGTGGAAATCGTGCTTAACATTTGTGTGAAAATAATTTTTTTATTTTATTTTTTGTAACGTAAAAATCTTTGCTGTGACTTTTGATACATTTAGTGATTCCTTATTTGGTAAAATATTAATGTGAAAAAAAAACAACAACTTTTAAACAGTAGTGTATATTTGAATTCTAGCGTTG
This sequence comes from Puntigrus tetrazona, assembly GCF_018831695.1. Classification (NCBI taxonomy): domain Eukaryota; kingdom Metazoa; phylum Chordata; class Actinopteri; order Cypriniformes; family Cyprinidae; genus Puntigrus; species Puntigrus tetrazona. The sequence continues at coordinate 23,444,175 of NC_056699.1, read as the reverse complement.
CCAAGGTAAGCAGTGCGTATACTTTGCATACAGGGCAGCAGGTTGCTGATGCCAACACCAACAAAGTGTGTGCCAGAATCAAAATACGCATTATCAATCATTACCGTTATAAAAAAAAAGAATACATAAGAGTAAAGCAACTTCACTTCTCGCTGATCAATAGAGAGATAAATATGACAAACGCCCAGTCACAAACCACGTTTATACTTAGGCTCCAACTGGAACTTCAGTAAAAAAAAAAAGCCAGGTTTCAATAAGCATTAATGAAGGCTGCTGCAATCTATTAGAGATATGGATGGACTGCTGATTCAGTATTGGCAGGGTGAGCGTGCATTGAGCCAGCCTTGGCACAGAAGTGGGGAGATGCATCATAACCAATGCATTAATGAAACCATTCTTGCTTGCACTCACTAATGGAGACTATTTTTAGCTTCTTGGACAAGGGAAGTGAATGTTTCATTTCTCAATTTTTTTGTGCTCGGTACAGGCTGCTAATTTTAAAGCAATATGATATAGTATATGCTAAGAGCGACCGTATTCTGATGGTAATGTCTTACTGTCATGAAGGAGGAATGGTTTCCTTGAACTCAATTGGCAAATCTATTCTTACAGAAAAACTACAGGCAGTGTGAGAGTTCTAGCCACAGACAGCCGGATCGATCTTGAAATATTGATACTTCCGATACTCAAGTTTTCTAGAGAGAATTTATCCTCCCAAAATAATGCTGATGGTAAAATTGTGGTAGACAATAGTGAGTAGCGATATTATTTAGAACAGAAATGAATGCAAACAATAAATGTCTAGATAAATAGATAGAGACTATAAATGCTGTACACTTTCATTGCTTTTTTAGACCACTGTACTGTACTTCTTTAGACCAACTATTTTTATGTAATATTTTCTGAAAGATATAAAGTTAAAGTAAAGCAAAACAAAAAAAAAAGAAAAAAACTAATTTAATTACATGTGATTACACTTGAATTATCCTAAAACAAAACCTACTTCACTTTAGTATTTTATACTTGGTACAAAAAAATAGTCTAATAGCCTAGTCTTATTAAAAGAAAAATCAGAACAATGCCACTGACCTAAAAGAAGTATAATGCAAATTACCGCTGAGAAATGTTTAAAGAGCAGAGGAAGAGAGACAACAGGGGAAACCGATAGAGAGAAAGGCACTTTCTTTCAATTAGTTTCACATGTCGTACGTTCTTTTCTTTTATTAGCTTTTATAAGAGTTCCGATTCTCTCTAAAAAGTCTCAGATAAGTCCTTAAGACTGATGCTTGTGACTATAAAAAACATTCTCAAGCTTCTTTAGATCATAAAACAAAAACAAAACAACTTAAATTCACTGCATAGAAAAATGAGCTTGAAGCAATTAAGATAATTGGATATGATTCGAATTGGAGGAATGTACTTTTCTGAAGTAACAGTATTTCTAAACCAAGCTTAAGTCGGCTAAGAAAACCAGCTATGCTCCAAAACACAGCTAAACTTGAGCAAGATTTTCCAGAGGGAAACAAGTTACGATATGTCTTCTTGGTACAATGAACTCTTTTATCCCAAAAGATCAAGGGAAACTTCATTCCTCGTGATAGGATCCCTTTAAAAAGGAGTCATACACAAAACACGAGCAGTTCTCATTGAATCAGCAATCTCTCTGCTCGCCCCCATCGACAACATTTAAATACAACTCAATTTATCTCTCTGTCTTCACTGCTATCGTTCATTTACGCTTGCTAATTCCCCAGAGGCTTAAGATAATGTGGGCTATGCTTGAGTGCCAGGGCGAGAAGTAGCGTCTGACATGAATTCTAATGCAGAGCGAGGAGTAATGAGCATCTTGCATGAAGCCGTTGACTTGAAGGCTAATGTTAGCTTGTTAACAAGTTAGTGATGAAGTTATGCCTCGTAAAGGTCGATCATGCTGTTGCCTCCGAGCCCGCGGCTAGTCCTGACGTTCTCCAGGGCCAAGGTGAAGTATATGCCACGAGTGTCAGATATGTACAGGTTGTAGGTATCGTTCTGGTTCCACTCCTGGACGGCGGTGAAAACCTGACCTTGATCTGTGCTCACGATATGCATGTCCTAGAAAGCAGAAAAAGAGGAGAAAAGTCAGCTGAGGGTGAGAAAAAAAAAAAAAAAGCAGAAGTCATTAGCGAGGACCCCTGCTAGTTCTCGGTGGGCATGATCTACAGGATTACATGTTTGGGCAGGGCTCAGTTGAACATGTGTTTTAATGTATACCCAACTGACCAAAGCAGGCCAAGTGAAAAGATTTTGCACTTCAGTTCTTCAACAGGAATGTGCAGAAACGTGCTCTGCATTAGCAACTGGAAAACTTTACTTTCGACTGATCATTCATCCACACCGGTAGGTGTCAGTATAAACCAATGTGTCAAAACCACTGGGTTAGCAAAGTAATTAAATAAATTGTACATTGTCTAGTGTAGTTTACTTTCTAATCTAGTTGTCTAAGTTAAAATATTTTTTTTCTAATCCAGCTAATGCATTTTAAATTTTTTAGGTAGTGTCTTACCTTGGGCAGGGAGTATTTGGGGATTTTAATGCGTACAAAAGCTTCTCTTTGATAGGACACATAATAGCTTGCTCTGCCAGTGGTCGTCACCTACATAAAAAACAAACAAACAAACAAAAAAACACCACATATTTCACATATCAAATAACTGGCATCAACGCTGAGGAAATCTATTGACAAAAACTATTGATTTGTCTTTGCACTTTGAAATAAAAGTTTAGAGGTGGGTGGTATGAGCAAAATCTTATATCACAGTATGAGTAAATTTATATAATGCTAATGATGTCATTGAAAATCTACACCCTGATGCTGCCTTTGTTAAAAGTAACTGGGAACTCATAGCTGGGTTAATATGTTTGGGTAAAGCACGGTTGTTCAAATATATTCCTGGAGGGCCACTGTCTTGCATTGTTTGGCTCCAATCCCACTTAAATACACCTTGCCTAACAAAGAACAAATCAAGGTCTTGAGATTCACTACAAACTTCTAGAAAAATGCCAAAAGCAGGATTGGATGCCCCTGGGTTAAACTAACCCAACAGGAAGGGTTGTGGATGTTAACCTGGTTAGTAAACTTATGTTTTGCAATGTTTCTACCATAGCATAGTAGAGTATCTATCACCATTTCTTCCAGCAGTATATATTGTCATAGTGTCCAGCCCTAGCAGGATTGCTAGGTCTGTAAAACAAACTCATCCCAAAACTAGCCCAGTTGCATGTTTTACAGTTTTCCAATTATTTGATGATACGCTCTGTAAAAATCTTGTTCCAGTGGGGAAAAGTCCCTGTTTGTCAAAATAGTGCTCCGGTGATAAAACCGTGGACATGGCAACTTTGAACCCTAGAACAGTTCATGAGAATCTGAGCTATTAACTTACTATCTCCTACAGCGCAACAAAGCCCAAAACTAGTCCAATCACATTTTTCTACGGATTTCACACCTTCAATGGTATGCTCTGTTGAAATCATGTTCAAGGGGGAATTCCCCCTTTGTCAAAATAGCGATCCGGTGGACTTGGCAACCCTGAGCCCAAGCACATTAAATGAGAATCTGAGCTATTAACTTACTGTCTCCTCCAGCACTTTACACAAAGCTGTAAATTCAGAAGGCTAATTCAGTAACGGATCGCGCAGCTTATGTCTTGAACGACCCATTTAAAATCTCCCCACCATGATTTGGAGGATACTGCTTTGGTCTTGGTTTGTCGATGCCCTTTGCAGTTCAAGAGTGGAGAGTGGTAAATATCTTGTAGGACAATCAATACCCTCATTATTCTCTGTCAAGAGAAATCTTTAATTCTCGCAAGCAATGCGCCCGCTCCCACACCGCTCCGAGGGGGATTGTTGGCGCTAATGATAGCGCGTGTAGCAAATACACACTCGTTGTTAGCATACACAGTAGGAACTGTCAGAGGCTTGTCATATCTACAGCTGCACAAGGGGGAATGGAGAATGAAATAAATAACTCTTCGGCGGCACAAAAGGTACTTCATCCTGCCAAAGTAGCAGACACGTTTAATTCATCCCACCTCTTTTCATAATTTCAATTAGAGGGCATATATACACCCAACAGGATTCCGTTTTGAACATGGGAATAAAATGACTCTGTGATTATATGACAGAAACAATTATGCTTCTTAGTGGGTAACGTGCATTCAATAAATGAGGAGAGAGAGGCAGAGAAGGAGAGAGCGGCGGTCTGGAGAAAGTTCTAAACAAACAGCATGTTCGACGTGTCTCCAAAAAGCCGCTCTGCGTGCAACAGAAAGAAGGAGCAGGCAGGATCGATGCTTTCCAGGGGCAGCTGAACTTCGAAAGAAATTGGGATGATCGATTTTTCTGTTTCACATTCTTTGGACTGTGATGTGGCGTGACAAAACATTGGAGTTGAACGTCCACTTCTTATTGGCAGGACTTGTTATCTGCACTGCTCTTAGACTTCCAAGAGGGTTGTGAGTAAATGTTTTGAAACTTGCCATAAATGTGAGGAACCTTTTTGTTGGCTGGGAAATGCTGTCATTTATAATTCCCAGCCTGAAGATTTGGCCGTGACTTCGGATGCAATTATTCGTATTCTCTAGGTGGCCAGTTTCTATTTCCCACGCTAATATGTACTGTTTCGAAGACAATTGTTTTCATGGAGATGGAAATTAATATATTTAAAAACTGCCCTGGATTGGAATTTAGCCTATTACCATTTCACACTTTTTAGATTATGATTCATATTCACTAGAGAGTTGAAAATGACACATGAACACATATTTACACAAAAGTTTGCCTGAATGGTAAGGGAACTTTGTTTATTTGGCTGGGAATGACATGAGGGAGAAGAAACGATGACAGAATGTTCATTTTTGGGTGAACTATTTCTTTAAGAAAGTGGTCTGCAGCCTAAAGCAAGCATAAGTCATTCATTTTCAATAAGATTTGAAGTGAGCAGAGTTCAACTTCTTGCAAATGAGGGGCAACATCATGGGAGTGAAGGCAGAAGGTCTTGTTAGAGTTAGTTTAATCAAGTAATGTATATGGATATACAGTCTGTTGTTATAGTCTATGCCAGGGGTGGTGAACTCCAGTCTTGGAGAGCTGCAGCCCTGCAGAGTTTAGCTCCAACCCTAATAAATCTCACCTGCCTGTAGCTTCCCAGTAACCCTTCAGACCTTGATTAGCTTGTTCATGTGTGTTTGATTAGGGTTGAAGAAAAACTCTGCAGGGCTGTGGCTCTCCAGGACAGACGTTCGCCACCCCTGGTCTATGCACTATTTATCACACTGAGCTTCATATTTTTATGTGAGTGGCAATGGGAATAACAGCATGTCACAGTGGAAACAAAACTGAGAAATCCCAACAGATCTGTTGTTGTAGGAAGACCTTATCTCAAAGACTCACGGCAAAGGGTTACACTGCTATCATTGTATGAATTATTTTAGTCTGGCTGTCTGGCTGACTTCCTTCCATTAACTGCAGATGTCATTATATAATTTCAAAAACAATGAATTTATGTATTTGACTTGTTTTTTTTTACTCTAAAGCTCATACCAAGAATGCTTTAGAAATACTTTTGATAATAGTTGAGTAGATGTTTACTGGGATTGAAGTGATATGGCTTGGTAAATGTTTTATTGCCAGTATAAAAACTGATAATAGCTGAATAAAATAAGAAGAATGATAATATAACAATAAGGACTATGTATCATACCTGGTGGAGGTGTGAAAAGTTAGGTTTCCTTAAACTAGTTTGTCGTGTATTTCCTTATTTCAACACATTTACAGGCACACCCTAGTATTTTAAATTTGTGATTAATCACCTTCTGTGACCGAGATTAATGTAATTAAATGTTTTAAACGATTGAAAGCACTACATAAATAACAATATTGGCGTCCATGTGCATCTGATGTTTTAAATTCTCAAGTTCGCTTTACTAGGATGGATTCTGATTGGCCGTCAATGTTTGTATCGTTAATCAGCTGAAAAAACAAAATCGTTCTGAAAATGATTCCATATTTCATCATATTTCTTGTCCTTACCTGAACAAACACATATTCATCTTGAACCACAAGCGAATTGGTCTCAATATAGCCAGAAAATGGATATGTCCTACTGGATTCAGAGCAGGCTTGAGCTCTGCATGTCACATACTGACAATCTGTTGTAGGGAGAGACAGAAAGAGGATTCTTGTTAATTACATTCTGATTCAGTCAAGCAACCTCTGACTGCTTCTCAGTTTCTCTAGGGACAGCTTCAAAGAACATTAGGTGGAAGATACAGAATTATATATCCCAATATTAAATGGAAAGTTCATTCAAAATTCTTTTGTCACCCCTGTCAACTTTTTTTTTTCTACTGAACACAAAGAGAATTTTGGATTTTGGAAGCCAAATTTCTTTTACAAATAAGGGTGAGAAACCAATGACAGAATTGTAATTTTTCAATGGACTATATGACTTTAACCAGTGAGAAGAGTAATGCGAAGAGATTCCAGGACCTATATTAATCTGCTATCAGATGGTGTGTTTATCATTACGGTAATCCTGTCTAGCTGCCTGTAGGACTGGCTTTATCCTCATTCCCAAGCTCACGGTTTCTTTTCTCATCTCTTTTCCTCCTCTAACATCAGGTCTGAAGTAGGAGCGTACCGTAGATCAGTAGATGGGATATGAGAGGAAGGTGGGAAAAAAGAGAATTCGAAATAACCTTGGTACGTACTGTGAAAGAGCATTTCTTCGAATGGATGAGCATACTAAAGAAATATACCTCTTCACCGTGCCATAGAGTCAGTGTTTTGAGACTGAACGAGACCCTGAGTGACACGAGTGAACGAAAATATAGTTTGTGAAAGTACAGGGACGTGTTGTTTGAGAATGAACAGAACGAGCGAGGCATAAGCAAGAAACTGCTGGCAGTTATTTATTTATTTTTTAGAACAGAGTAAGTGAGGAATGAACAAGAACATGCAAGCGCTTTTTTAAATGAATCTGTTGAGTGAATAATAAAACAACTCACTCATAATACTCCAAATTTAGGAAAAAAGTGTGCATTTAGTTTTACTTTTATAAATTAAATTCGATTCAATTCAATAAGGACTAGGGCCATGACCTGCGGGTCAGTAGCATGTCTTTTAGCATACCAAATTAAATATGAGTTACTGGTATGAATATCATTTTCCCAAATATTGCTATACACTCTTGGAGACAAAAACAGAAGAAGCAACTCACGGCCTTCAGGAGTGTGTGCCTCCATGTGCACCAGATCTATCTCCTTGTCCAGACCAGTTACTGACCTGCAGAAGACACACCAGAGCGAGGAGAAAGCAGTTTTATCACAGAGATGAAAAAAATCCATAACAGATGTCTTACTGAAGGTCCATTTCATCCAGCAAAGTGAAAAAAAGAGTTGTGAGGTGCCACTTCCCCAAATGCCACATGATGGGGAAAAGGAATCAAAGTACAATTTAAAGCGGCAACCAGAAGCATTTCTAAAACCCATGTATTTGTAGGTGGATATTTGTGCATGATGGTGACAGTGAAGGAGCACAATGGAAATGAGAATGTTGACACCTGTTGGAAAAATGAGTGTGTGGTGCACCAGCCCTTAAACAAACCCTTCCATTAACTGTGTCTTTTCTAGCACAAGTAGGCTGTACCAGCGCACCCGTTCTCTGTGACTCATACATACACTGAAGACAAACTTCTGATAAAACCTCTGCTTTCTTACTACCTGTCTAAAACATCCTTCAGTGGTTAGCATATAACGTACATATATTCTTGATATTCTACTTCCTGTGTGATTTGTGAAATTTGGTAAGAATGCTTTGACTAAGAGTGTGAATGTAAAGGTAAATCTCACGTAAATACTGTTCTTGTGATTTAAATCTTACATTGTGTCACATTCATCAAAAAGCATTGAAATAAATGTTCCATTCCGGCCAATAAAAGAGGGGTTATCTAGATATGGCAACCCATTTCATGCAATATGGGAGAGGAGTCTATAATAAAAGCTGAAAAGTTTAAAGGCTGAAATTTAATCAATGAAGATATCCAAATATTGTGATTTTATAGTTTAATAAAAGACAGCCTGTAAAAGTGGGGTTACTCAGAAAAAAAGTGATCTCAATATGGCAACCCACTTCATATAATATACACACATACACACTACTGCATAAACTATATGATATAATAATAAAAATTATAGTTGCTGTTATTTATATATCACACATTTTTGCAGTCCTACAAACCTACAAACCCCATACTTTAAAACGACAGTTTTAAACAGAAAATCATAATTCAATCCCACAACCCTACTAGAGTCTTTATCTCATGTGGGTGTGCATCCATGTAAAGGGATTTTTTCCCCCAAAAAAGTTCTATTCGTTTCTTTATGTGTAAAACAAAAACTTTAAAGTCTAGATGCATTGTGGAGTACAATTGCTTTCTCTTTCACTCTCCTCAGCCATCTTTATGCCTCTATTTTCTTTCCATCTCCCTCCGCCGTGCTTATTCTCCCCCTTTCGTTTATTGTCTTGATACTGAATGGAGAGGAGTTGTGCAACAAAGGTCTTAGTGCTCACACATCTTTGCAGTTTTCATCTCACGTCGACATGAACAACAGCCTCTGCATTTTCTAAGCGTAAGAGCAGGCAAAAAAAGGACACAATTTTCAACTGTATCCATCTTCTCGATTGCTCAAACCCGTTCCACATATCAAGAACGCATCAATGTCAACCAGCACTCGGCTAAAATCTTCTTGTTCGCCCATAAAATTGTAAGTTAGTGGCGTTGTGTGAGAAATGGAGATGAGGCGTGATTGTGACTGTTTCACCTACCAGTAGAAGCGATTCGGAGTCACTCGCTCGTGAACCAGCTGCCATTTTCGGCCAAAGTCAAATGAACTATATAGCTGAAAAAAAAAAAAAAAAATGAGAGAAAAGACAGAGGCATCCATTAAAAACAGACAGTCATTAAAATCTGCAATCATTCGCTCTGTTAAGTTAAAGCCATGTAACCATTTAAAGCCAGATTTTTCTCATCTCAGTAAGGAATATAACTGATTCGTTATTGTGATTTGTATTTCATTATACAGCTGCGCTTTTTAAAGGACAGAGCAAAAAAGCGAAGTCTTGAAATCGGTTGTCGTGGGTTAAAGAGAACACGATTATGCTTGGGCTTTTCTAGGTAATTGAATGCACTATTGTATGTAAATATATGCCATTTTAATAGTGTGGAAAATGGAAACCACATTTATTGCACATAAACAGAGTGAAAGGGATATCACATCGCGAGGAATACATTTTTTCCTTGATCTTTTGCTTTAAAAAGAAAAAAATGCAGTTGCAAAAATTGCATTGCAATTGTAGTTTGAAAATATATAGTCACTTTCAGAAGTCATAACTTTCTCAAACATTTTTAATCTAAGCAATATAAATATAAAATAAATAAGCCAGATATTTTATTCATAGGCCCATAGGCATTATTCATAGGCCTACAAATATTATGAAAGTGACGAAGACTTTCTTTTTCAAATAAATAATGTTCTATTTAATTGACAGCTTCTGTAAAGAAACAATTAAAGAATCCTATACATGTATCTCATAATACATAATAATGTTTATATATATATATATATATATATATATATATATATATATTTTTTTTTTTTTTTTTTTATATATATATTTATAAATATAAATAGCATTTATTCCTTTGACGCAGAGTACATTTTCTTTTTTTAGTACATTTTATGTGCATTCTTCAGACAATAAATCGGACAAACTATATTAATCGAAATACTATCCTTTCCAATCTCTGTAATGCATTATTATGGCTCAAACTCTCTTACAACAGACAGAAAGAAGAGAAGAAAACTGGCAGAAGTTAAAAGCACAGATCATTCGAGGTTCAGCAGTTACCTGGAGCAAGCAGTGCGTGAAACACAACACACATTAAAATGTGTCTAAATGGAATTATTTGGATTTGAAGCTGCAAGGTGAATCTCAAGGGAATCCTAATGGATGAGATGAGTCCATTCAGGTCCGGAGGGAATTCATTTAGAAGTTTCTTCTCCACTATATGCTCTACTCAGTAACCATGGAAAAGAACAGACTATACCTTCAATCTCCAGAGATTTCTAGAGCCGTTAGGATTGCAGATCTCAAACTAGGGTCAGTGGACGCCAGAAGTCTATCTCAAATAACTGATGTCCAGGCAATCTTTCTGTATTGTGCAAGATACAGTATGAGCGTAACAGCACCAGACATTTTTTACCTTCTGGTTTTCTCATTTATTTCCTGCGTAGACATTTCAAATAAACCAAACTAATCAGCTCTAAAAAAGCGAGATGCTCATGAAGAAGTTCATGAAAAGTTATGAACTCATAAAAAACGATTCCTTCCTTTTTAAAAAGGTTAAGAGACGACCTTCAGGGAATTGTTTTCTGTATTCTGAGACATACTACAATTTAATACACTTTAAATATCCTTGCATTAAAAGATAAAATGCATAATAAAAGTGTCAAGTGTGCTGTGAAGCAGTCATCCTTAATTTCTACAGAAACACTGATGCGGTTGTTCAAATCTTTAAATAAACAGACGTCTGAAGATTGCATTGTACATCTTGACAAGTTACTGAACATTACATTAAGACAGAACAAAGACAGTTAGCATCACAAGCTGTTTACTGACAGGAGCTGGAGGCATCACACGGATGCTCAATAACAGGACTGATGCTTTTGATGAGATCTGAAAAGATTGTTTCTGAGAAGATTGCCCCCAATCACTGAATCTAACCAAGAAATACACAGAGTTCAAAGGGGTTCAACTACAATAAGACTCCAAATACATAGAGCAGACAAGTCAGTTCGGTTTAATTAGATTATTTTCTTATATGTGCGACATAATGAGGCAGTTAGCGGGGTTATTATTCCCAATTATAACTAAAACTATTCAAAAATTGTGTTAATTGAAATTAAGCTGGAGTTCAGTAATCCATATTGGATGAAAAAAATTCAAATAAATTAAAAAAGTCGGCAAGTTTAAAAACTGGAGTGATGAAATACCAAATAACATTCTGAAATAAAATACCAAATAGTCATAATAATAAAAATGTATAAATTAAATAAAAACGTTTATAAATAACTAAAAAGTATAGAAATAATACTAAAATGCCAGTGGCAGCTAGTGCTTTCCAAAAGCAAGGAAGCACAAACCTGAGAAGAAAAAAAATGCATACTAACAATATTAATATTTTATTATATATAACTTATTTACAATAAATTATTTTAAATAAAAATTAAAAAGAAAATTAAAAATGCACTCAAATACTGCTCACTATACAACTGACACACAACACAGGCTTGTTCTACCCTTATATTTCACCATTTCTTCATCTCTCTCTGTCCTAATAAAACAGGCATAAATGCTAAAAACAAAAATAGTACAAAAAGGGAAAAAATGTTTCTAGTGGAACGGTTCGAAGCGAGTGGGAAGCAGTAGAACAGAATGTATGCTCCGATCCTTTGACCCACACAGAGTCATGTTTCCCTATACATTACCAGAAACAAACGCTTAACATATTGAACATACCGTCAAATAAGTGCAGAAAGACGCCGCGCTGACTCTAAACATCCCACCAGCCGGCTACATGACATATGAGTGCCAGCATGACCCCTACAAGTTGCTAAACACATGGCCTAATTTCCACTGCTCTAATTGTGTTTCTGCATGCCCAGCCGCACAATTAATGGCAAAGCCTGGCGCGTTCCTATTACACTGATTGATGCCACTGTTGATCGGCCCCCTGCCGGGAATAGAACGTTGTTATTCTAGTCCTACAGTGAGAAGGCACCGACCCAGTCAAGCTCTGGCCTATTTCAACTAAGATTCTTTATGATTATTGATGGCTAATGGAGACAGAGTAAAACTAATGTTCCTGTGAACATTCCTTTGAAGGAAAAATGCTATAGATTAACGGTTACTTTCGTAGAATTGCTAAGCCCTTTTTTAGCCCTCTCACCAAGATAACACCCGAGGGGGCGAGATTTTAAGTCAGCATATAGGGTAAACCCGAAAGACGTTTAGTGTAGTTACATCACATTAAAACACGTTTCTCTAAGGATTAAAACCTACAAAAAGCTCAAAATAGCTTGTTTTCGTTTTGAACTAAGCTATTCAGAATCGGTAAATAGTTCAAAACACGCAAAACGTTACGTTGGAACCAAACGGGCAACCAACAGGAAGTTTATGCGATATCATTTTATCACAGCCAACGAAAATTACTCCAAAGTAAGCAGCAGAACAGCTGCCAATCTCCGAGTAACATCGAGTAACGTTACTTCCTGAATGATTATGTGTTTTGAACGATACATAAATGATTCTGTTGCTGATTTCAGAACAAGGCTAGCAGCATGTTACTTTCACTAACCAGTAACCAGCAGTCTGCGTTTTATAATTTAGCAAATGATTCATTAATATTCGCTTGTTTCTTTTTTTGAATCAAACAGCGTTTTTGAACGAACCGATTGAATCAACGAACGTCAGTGATTCAGTGATTCGCCTCCACCTACTGGAGTAACATGTCGCTTAACCTGTAGAAATAGTCGCTACTCAATGCACAGATTGGCATTTTGTGAGAAACTGCTCATAAATGAATGAACTTTAAAATCTTTTTATCCCTAATGAACTGACTAAATCAAAGTGGCAGTGAAAACTGTAATAGCGTTGCTCTGTTAAATGAATACTTTTATTTTTTTTCATTGGGAAAACATCAAACTTCTTCAAACAGGAGTGTTCGTTTCCCATCAATTTTTTAGACCTTTCAAAACAAGTCAGTGCTTAATCAGATCAAGTCTCAAATTGTCCCAGGCCTTTCACATTTAACACAATCTGTCCAAATATGGGGGACAGGGCAGATTGGCGAGCTTCATATATATCCCTTGTCGATGTAAGCGCCTATGGACCACTGGGTCCCTCATAAGCGTGGACGTTGACATATTGTGCCGCTGGGTGAGCTCAACCTGTAGTCATTCATCAGCCGGATGACATGCTCAATTTTAAAAGCTCGGAGCTGTCACAAAGTCGGCTTCATAGCTTCCCACTTACATCAATAAATCACTAGCTGCAGCAAGGACCCACTGCTGACAGTCGGTGACTGCCAACAGGGAGACTCTGGGGCCTTCTAATAGGAGGTGAGGGGAACAGGGAGAGGAGAGCTGATTTTAATAATGTACTTATAATGAAAAAGAAAATCTATAGCACGTATTTGCATAACGCCCTGAACACTTGGATCATTTCCATTAAATTGTGATGGAGTGAGGAGGGAGTATCAGGCTTGGACTGCTGGAGGAGGAGGCTGAGGATGAACCATGCCAGAAAAAGACAGGAAATAAGAAATGCCATTTAATGTCATGGAACAAGAAATCAGTTCATCTGGGTATGTTTTAAGAGACATGTGAAACAAACGGCCGCGTTTTGGGAAAGAAATAAGCGACATAACTGTTGAGTTTAGGTCTTGCTTATCTCAAGTTAACTTAAAATGGAAATAAATGTCATATTCCTAAACGGAAGCCCTGATTGCACTCGGAATCAACCGATCTAAATATATATCACCATTACATGTGTTCATACCATTTCTATCCAGATAACCGATTGGAGCAAATTTCTATAACGTTACAAAAGGTGAAAGAATGTAGAGTGACTGATCAAGTTACTTAGAAGAGAAAATATAGGCTCCTTTAACCATTACATTGTCATTTTTAAATAAATTTCACATCTTTCTTTTTCTTGTAGTTTAATGCCCACATAATATAATGTAAATAGTAGTTTTATAAATGCATATTACATTTTAACTCACGTCATCAAAGCATCAAAGGTTTCTATTTACAACACTAGCCAATCACAGTTGAGTAGCACAGATGCAACGGCCAATCAGAAAAGTGTTTAAATCAGTCACTGGGCAAGATTCCACTCTAAATATTTTATTCAGAGCTTTTTGCATTAGTTTAGGCTCCTGACTGAAAAAGATAAGACAAAAAAAAGATAATAAACCGTGTCAGGTATTTTTTCTATGAAAGATGTAGGAAGTAAGAAAAATGTGTGTGGTTTATTTTACACCAACATGTAATATGCTATATAAGAACATTAGTAAGCATTACAATATGACTTTTTCAGCTAAGAGTTTGCCGTATAACATTTACTATTTACAAATAATAACAAACTACAGGTAAATGTTTAACAAAAACATAATATCTCTAGGTGGCACTAACTTACGAGTTATTAATTTTCTGCGTACTGACAGCCCGGTAAATAATTAATAAATAAATAAATTAGTGGCATTAGAAAAATGTAGGGCCGGTTAACTAAACGTGTTACTGAGTATTAACACGTTAAGATTAAATAAATGTCAAAATGCCAAGACAGTTCAACGAATTTCAACACTAACAGCTTGGTCTCCAGAAGCTAGGAGTACAAAATCTTAGAGATCTCTACAGTGTTTAAATGATCTGTCAAGCACAAAATGTTTATGCTTGTGAGGCAGATGGCAAGATTAGCCCAATTTATGACTGAAATTAGCAGCAGGAGGACACATTTAGCTTGCTCATGTGTGATTTTCAAGGGACTCGGTTTGCCTAAATCCAAAAACAATAATTTGGCTGGCTAAATTCAAACATGCAGGTAATTTAGAGGGTTTTTATGCACAGCCATTTATTTGGGAGGGCAAATACAGATGTTTGCCCATAGATTACAAAGATTAAATTGATATAAAATAGTTTAGTCGTTACACTGCTTTCAAAAAACTTTACCATAAAATAGTGACTTTTTGTTTAAAAGTGACTTTTGCTAATTTTACTATGCATTTGTATTCATATAGACATTTAATTTTTCTCTGCTAATTAATCTAAATGAATGGTCAGCGAAAGACGGGTTAAAGATCACGTGCATTCTTCTGTACTCTGAAAAAGTGCCAAAGCTCTACTAGAGGCTCAGACAAGCCATTTAATGAATCTATTAAAACTGATCAAACGAGTGTTCACGCGCATATATAAACGCCTATAAAATACCGTCCGAGAATTTTCGGCTTCCCCCCCGATGAAGCGTTGACCTGCCCTACAGAGAAGTAGGAGAATGACTCAGAACGAGTAGGTTACGGAATTATGGAAATGAGCGAGCAAGTGTTATTGTTCCTGCGTCTGGCCATTTTCATAATTCACTTTTATACCAGCTAATTGTGTTAGCTATAAATTCCTGATGCACTTCTATACAGCGCTCTAAATCATCTGGCGTCCCGCGGAGATCGCTTGCGATGGCAATAGCTGCACTAATCCTTTCTTTCTTCATTTCCCCCAGTCGAGCTATAAGCGCGCTCAGCGATCATGATCCCGAGACGTAGACAGAAAGGTAGCATGGTGAAATATATGCAAATCATGCATCGGTGTTGTTTGGGGGTTGGGGTTATCTTTGACACCCAGGCCCCTAACCGTACACTTCTCTAAACCTTCACTCAAGTTTGCCAAAACTGTTTGCAAGCTTTCAGAAGCATGGCTGTATTCATTAAGGCTGTTTCTTCAACTAGACAGTTCGGTTCTTCCCTGTGGACTTTGAAAGTAAACTTGAAGGTAAATAAAGTTAAAGTTTACGCTGTCTGACAGCTTATATTTATAATTCTGGTAGTTGTGTTTCTGAAGCAACAAATGACATTTTCGTGTCAGATTATGTATTGCATTTAACAGCATCCTGTGATGGAGGTGACATTTTTTTTAATAAAACGACAAATCTTGGTATTTTTTGATCCGTTTCTTATTCAACTCTTATATTTCATCCGGAGCATGTTCTAAAATGGTAATCAAGTGCTCTCAAAATCGGCAACAATTTACAGGTCTCATAAATTAATGCTGGTTTACGCATTATCTAACATTAACTAACAATAAGCATTACATTTGTTACGGTAATATAGACCGAACGGATAACAAATGTCTAAACTGAGAATCTTTTTTTAATTTCATGCACAAAATGAGCTCATTTCAGATTTGATGCCTGATACAGGTCTCAAAATAGTTGGGACATGGGGCATGTTTACCATGGAGCAGCCGATATATGTGTATATATGCATAATGGTAAAATAAATGTTCAATAAATGAAGATCCTAAAGTAATATCAAATATCATTGATTTAAAAAAATAAACATAAAGTGACTTTTTAGTCATTCGTTTATTATTAGTTATTATAAGCAGCTTGTTCTAGGTTGAAAATAAAATATTCTCAAGTAAACTGTCATTTATTTCATCAAAGTCATTCTAGCCAGCATGAGATCACTCAGTATAAAGATATGCTTTACAGGGAATAATTAATTGATTTACTTTGCAAGTATGCCGTTGAAAAGGATGTGGAGAGCTGAAAAGTATTTAAAAAAACACAAACCTCCAGAGATGAGGTGGCCTTTTTTTTTTTCTGAATGCTTTGACCATCATATCAAACCTGGTTCAGAAGGCATCAGGTAAGATCAGAGAGCATCTGTGCATCGCTGTGGGGCAACAGTTGATGGGGTGGTATTATCTGCCCAATGAGCCAGGCAGCCCATGGAAATTAATGAATTGATCTGGTTATTACGGGCACTTTATCAAAGGCTCAGTCCTCCAAAATCCTGTCTGGCACAGCGTCAGCCTTCCAAAGCAAATGAGTAACCACAGGAAAACACAGAAGTATGAAATATGAAAAGAAATAGCTGTCTTTAACGCCGCTGAAAACGGTTTCCTCTTTAACTGATGTTTACTGGCTTATTACTAAAGCAGAAATAATACAAATAACTCTAATAACTGAATACAGAAATATATTAAAATGCTACAGTTTTACCGCATATATGATCAAATAATGAGAGCACTCGACTATTCCAAACTTTTTACCAGCTCAAGTGCCCCGATTAAATATTCTGCCATTACTATGTAAAACAAATACAAAAGACACGCGAAACTATTAGTCCTCATGAATATTCTGAGAAGCTAAATGGCCTCTTGGCTTGGCATTGCAATTGTGTTTTCCACATTAAGGGAAGTTCAGAACGCCTGGGAGGCTCCGTCAGGAGGCATTCGCGCGAGACATGAAGAGGGAGGTTAGACACAGCGAGGTGACAGGCGGGAATCCGGCTAAAGATATGCGCCATCTGGATGAGCAGCGAGCTGAGAAATTCAGCTCTAACCGCACTGAAACAGCTGACTTAAACTGAGGTAAAGGTGCACGAACACACACGCGCCTTCCTCACACACTCAAAGAGGCGTCACGTAGGGACATGCCGACTCTGAGAGGATTACACACGGAGCTGATGGAGCGCATGCACATGTACACTATTGTTGCTCATGCTTACATCATGATCCGTGAGTTACAAGAGGCCATCATATATCGTGACTGTAGATGCATCTAAGGCCATTTGTTAAGCAAGGAGTGCAGCAACCTGTCTGCAAGTCCTTCGTCCGTGAATATATTGGAAATACTGCACCCATGTAAAGTCATTTAAATGTAAATCGCTTCATTATAAATTATATAGGCCCTGACACAAACTTAAATTTATATATATATATATATATATATATATTTTTATTTTTTTTTTTTTTTTTTTTTTTTTTTTTTTTGGAATAAGTCTTTGATGCTCACCACGGCTGCATTTATTGAAATAAAAATACAGTAAAAACTTGTTCTTTTGTCAAATGTTATTACACTTAAAATAATTGTTTAAGTTTAAACAAAAATGCATTTTATTCCTATAATTGTAAAGCTGAATTTTCAGCATCATATTTTTAGTCTTCATTGTCACATGATCATTCTGAAACCATTCCACTATATTAATTTTATTTATTTATTTATTTATGAATAACATTTTTTGTTATTTAATATTTTTGCAAAAACTGTGATACACTACTGTTTAGTAAGTTGAAGTATGTTTTTTTTAATTTGTTTATTCCTTTTTTTCTTCATTCATTCACTTTTTTATCATTAATGTTAAAAACAGCTATGTTGCTTAATATTTTTTTCCACAGTAAACTGGTAACCCCAGCGCCCCCAAGACTTCTTTAATAAAAATACAGTTCAAAAGAGCAGCATTTATTTAAAATAGAAATGCTTGTTCAGTTTAATGTTTTATTGCTGAATATTTTAGACCTCTATTAGCAAAAGATGGAACTGCAAAGGAATCGACGCTAATCAATGGCAGACATGATTAAAATAAAATAGAATAAAGAAATAAAAAAAATATTAAATATGCGTAATTACGCAATTCAATTCCATTTTAAAAATAAATAAATACAATTAAAATTTAAAATATATAAATAAATAATTTACCTAATGGACATCACATGCAGTTTCACAGTAATGTTGAAGGCTTGTGTGCGTCTGCTTTTTCACCCAATGTAATCCTCTAAAAGGACACATTTAGTGCTACACGCCAGATCTTCCTTGCAAAGTCATTCTGCATTACTAATCAAAGCAATGATGAATAAAAGGTGGCGTTCTAGGCTTAAATTACATGATCCTATGCACTCAGCATTAAGAGACACAAATCCATCTACTTCAGTTAGACATGGTGCATATTACAGCCGGTAATCTCTCGCTCAGCTTCTCCAGAACCGAAGAGTCATCCACCGAGACAGAGTTCACGCTATCACTATTAACACCTCGTGCTGCCGCTAATTCCGATTCCGCTGCAACAACACAAACTGCACTAAAAAAGACGCCGCGTCCTGCGTTTAATCTCGTAATGTTTACACTTCTCCCACAGCCTTCTATTTCCAGCGACGTCCCTGTAGCATCGAAGCTAGCTTTCGCAAAAAAGTTCCGATTGTGTGCAAAAATAATTAACGGCATACATTTGCATCGTTAGCTGGGCCTAAGTCAAAGCGAGTTTGCGTATTCAGTGAGGTGGTTGTTCCCTCAGGGTAAACAACTTAGAAAAAACAGCTCGATTTTTTTTTTTATTTATTTTTTTTTTTCACAGGCTCGTTTGAGGTTAGCAAAGGTGCTTCTGAAGGCAAGCCAAAAACAGCTAATTCAATCTGCAACATTTGAATGAGGGCGAAGTCACGAGGGAGACTGTACAAAAACAAGACGGCTTTTTGGTTGTGTTTTGTTTTGTTGCCTCACATGTTGCTAAACCTGACAAATGCATAATTAATTACTTTCCAGGTAGAGCTTGAGGAAAAACCAATCACGGTCTGTAAATGTGATGCTTGAACAGCAAAGCAGTATGTAAATCACAGCTGTATCTGTGTCACATACTAACAAGTAGCATCCATCTGCTTAAACTAATCCTCGCCTACAGCTGATAATAACTTACGAGACATCAATTTTTACAACCAAACATTCCATTTCGCACCCACTCCCTCTGAAAGCTAATACCTATAATCCTATGGGCATCTGTCAGGTCAAGCTTATCCAGGTGTAGAAGCATCTGTTCAATGAGATTTCGCGAAAATGTCTGGAATAAACATTACGTCCAGCTAATCCACACAAGTCGAACCGTTGAATACACTCAGGATTTTCTTACAGTTCAGACAGTCTTCAAATTTCATGCCTGGGCAGGATGTCACTAGCTAGTTCCAGTCAAAACGCCCTAGGTATTTCTACAATGAGGCTTATTTTAATAATATAATATACGCACAGTTTATTTAGTGAGGATATCTAAGAACTAAGAACTTGCCCTTTTTTACACGGCAGTAGTGCTTTGAAAACGCATGATAATCTTTGAAAAGAGGTTGCAAAGTGCAAGTTCATAGTAACCACGTAAACTACAAAAACACACATTTGTGAAAACGCTGTCGTCATAAACGTATTACGAGTTCGGTATAGGTATGTTTGCATGCGCATAGTGGGTTTTTACAATGCGACGTCGCCTACTACTGGCCTGGCATGCATACTACAGTGTTTTTAGTAATTTTGCATGGATCTGTATGAACAGAGGTTATATTTTCAATGTTGCCTGAGCGCAAAACTTAAAAAAAAAAAAGTTCTGTAAACACACCCCTAGTTTTCAACATAACACGGCCAATTAAATCTTTCAGATTTCAATATACAGATGTAAAGGTATAATTTACCCCCCTCAAAAAAGAAAAAAATCTGTTATAATTGTAATTACTCAGCCTCATGTTGTATCCCATAAACACATAAGACCTTCATTCGTCCCCATAACACTAATTAAGATAGTTTTGATGTGAATCCAAGAATGTTCAGACCCTGCATAGACAGCAACACAACCGACGCATTCAAGACATCATAAAAGTAGTCTATGTGACATTAGCGGTTTAAATAATGACTTTATTGTCTCTCTGATTTCGTTAAAAATATCTAATTTGCGTTATAAAGATTAAGCATTTGGAATGACATGAGGGTGAGTCATTTGTTTTTCATTTTTAGGTGAACTATCTTGTTATCTGTTGCCAAGTCTGTAAGAAGTTTTTTTATGTCCGCGGGCTGAAGCGACCCCAATGATGTGATATTTGGCCCCTGGAATCCGTCTTTATCTGGGGAACCCACTGAGTTACCCCAGTGAGTTCAAAGTGTTGTCATTGTTACCTGTTGTTTGCAACTATGTCTAATTCGGTTCCTTGTTTTTTTTCTTTGTACGAACAACACTCAGCTATTAAATACTGTACATACATTATACCATATTATGCGTCATTCAAACACCGTTTTGCTGATGCAGGATAAAAGTTGCTACAGAGATTGCCTTGATCGCCGCCGAAGGACATTTTTTGTTTGTTTGTTTTATAGATATCTTATTTACTTTCTCCCGTATATCATTACAGTAAGCTTATGCAGGTAAAAGCACGCAGCTCATTAGTGGCTATTCTAAGAAATCATCACAGTTTCTTGTTGCACCTTGTTCTGTGAAATAATTGTGTCTATAAATAAATGTCTTATGCCAAGGTGACAGTGTCTTTACCACAGAAGAACAATGTAAAAACACTAAAAAGTATATTAAAGAACCGTACATGGCATATCTATCGGTATGTCTGAATCAGATTTCACCTTCATGAAATGTTGACCAACAGACATCTAGTCATGTTGTCTGGGGGTTATGCTTTTTGCAAGCTTTTACCAAAACCGGGGCCATTGAAATACTAGATATGCATGCAATAGATATTTATCGTGTCACAGTCTCATTACTGTACTCTATACACAGAGTTCTAGAATTCGTAAAAAACATGGATTTCAATACAAGCAATAGCACGACTTGGGTGTTTCTTGCAAGCCTCAGCACCAAATCCATTTGTAGTAAAAGGTGATGAAAACTTAATAAAGCGCATATTGCGTTCTAGTTACATAACCAACACTTTCCCCACGTCCCCTACTACTTCTGAGGGAATACAATGAACTCGCTCATTTTCCCCATAGCTGATTGCCAGCCAGCAAATAGGTTTCTTTTTGAAACACTCACATGCAGTGCGTTCCGAATTAATGAAGCTGGTGGCGAGTTACGGTCATTAGCGGAATAGCAGGGAGTGGAAAATGTAGACGAGGAGATGGACAAAATCACGCACAGCTGGCTGACGGCAATATACTGTATAACTATAAATCTTGTAAGTATAGATCCTCCCCTGCCTCTCCGACCGCCGCATGTTTTTTTTACGCAAGCCTTTTAATTTCACGGCCCAATTAGTAAATGACGATGAGCCACTCTTTCACTTACAGCACATACAGCGGTATAGGCTGTTTTCATACTCGGTCTGCACTCAAGTTCCCTTCCCTCCGCCTCCGCAGGTCTCTTGTCACATAGTAACATTTGGTTGTGAACGGCTGTACTTTTGCATCCGTGAGTACTAATGGCAGCTCTTTACCACTGTAGCTAGGTAACGACTCAGGAGGAGAAGGTGCCAGATCTAATGTTGTCATTGTGCCTGTCTGCTGCTGCAAGAGATGCTGAGAATGTGAGCGGCAATTTCTGTGGAGACAAGCGGCAACTAGAAATGCATTATACTATGATATTCAAATTTTATGGTCTATGCAAGTCGCGCTGGATTGCATTTACGCATTTGCGAACTGTGCTGGTGCTCGCATTGCGAACCATGCACAAGAACACAGTTCCATACATGATACAAAATGTGTAAATCAAATATGAAACAATATATGACGGGTTTATTTGGAAAAACAGATAACAGTTTTTTTTATATTTTTTGGAAAATCGTGTTTTTTATTATGCTACCATGGCTTTTTGTGTTGTTTGTGCTGTTTCTCAAAAGTTTAAAATGGAGTTAAGTGAGTTTATGCTTATGACAAGAACAAAAATCTAATGGGTCTGGAAAAATCGACTTCATTCAAAGGCAAAACTAGCTTTCATTCACCACTGACGGATATTTAGTTCTTGTCTTAAACAACCCTACTTCATTTTGTTCCTGGTTTAGGGTTTTTTTACATGTTTTGAGTGGAACATTTAATGTCATCATCTTTTGAATGTAAGACTTTTTAAGGCCTTGATTTATGGAAGCGTGAATTAAGATCTTTTCGAGACTCGGAAACCCTGATTTAAGTCATAGAAAAAACTATTAAAGGCACTTCTTTCAGTTAAAAAGCCTTTATTCAAAACACGGCTCACTATAAAATTGCTAAAATACCCTTAATTAAATCTATACCGACTAAACATATTTTACTTACTTTGGAAAGCAACACTAAAACAATGTTTCCTACATGTGCAGGTTTATTACATATTTTTTTCTGCTTCAGTCAGTCACAAACAGCTTTCGTTGAATGTGGTATGAGGCAGTAAGTGGCTGGTAATGTTCACTCAGAGTCCGTCTTAATTACAAATATAACATCGCGGCGTTAGAGCTAACGTTGTGTTGCTGAAAGAGTTGTCCGTCAGTTACTTCTCTCAAAACAAAACACTTTCAAGGAACAGTGAGACATGACGAAATTCCACATTTCACTGTCTGCCGCATCTCCGAACCAAGAGAAATGCGGCGCGAGCTTCACACAAGACGGCAGACATCGGCGTGCCTCTCAGCAGCTCTTCCTTTGACATACTGCTGTCTTTGTGAATCAGAAATTTTCAGATTTGTCCTCTACAGGACTTTCTGTCACTGGTTGTCACTCTGCGCTTCACGGACTTTCGCATAACTACTGTAATCTCTTCAGCTAGCTGGCTTTCTGCAAGAACGCTTTCTTAGCCTTCCAGTCCACTTCTTAAAAGACTTCTCATGGTTGAAGTGTGTACCTTGCTGCTGGATGGTTCCCAGATGCTGAGCAAGCACTTCAATGGATTCTCGCTATCCCTTAAGGAAGTGACCTTTAAGTACTGCAATAACTTTAAACGGAATTTGCTTGGGTGGCCCGAGCCAGACGTATACGCGTGTCACTGTTCCTAGTGAAGAATAATCTTTCCCTTTTATCCATTTTTAACCGATATCATAAATAAAACCTCTAGAAAACGTAAGAAAAAATAATCTCTAGTCGCTGCAACATTACTGCAACACCGTTGTTTCATCTGGAGTTTGTGAGTTTCTAATTAACATCGATTTGAATGAACATGTTTCTGGTGGAACAATAACTAAAACACAGCTGCGAAGGGATAGCTCCCAAAAAAAGCGTTCTCATTGACTTTAGTTGTGTTTTTATTCATATGAAGTCGACTAAAACCCAATTCACATAGGTTTTGACTTTCACAAGGTTGAGTAAATGAGAACAGAATTGACATTTTTGGGTGAGCTATCTCTTTAAAACCATGAAAAAAACTTGCATGCTGCCGTAAAGGTGTGCAAATTGAGAGGTATTTGTTTTACTCTTAGGGAGTCTTCATTATGTCGTCTGTACAGGCATACTGCGGGTCCGGAGTGGCGACACCAAGCTGCTCCTGTTTGAGCAAGTAAATGTCAGCCTTGTCTACAGCCCCTGTGTGGTCTTTGATGGCAAACCGCTAGGACAGGTTGAGGAATGTAGGCAAAAACGTAGGAATAATACAGGAAGCGTGAGAAAGCAGAGGTGACAGAGATTGAATAGGAAGCATGTGAGCAATACAGCACTAAAAGACTGTCACTGTGGGCTTAGGGGGTCCCACGCGTCAGGAAAGCGATCATTCTGACATGGTGTTAAAAGAAAGAAAACTGCATTTCAAAGTTCACCCCCATACTTAGTGGTTTATGTAATGTATATGAAACCTACTCATAATATTCAGGCCTGACATCTCATAATTTATCATAGATGCTCTTTGCTGACACCTTTGTCCTGTTGGTAAAATTTTGTTAAATTTTCTTTTTGGTTGCGGTTCTTTGTATGTTTGAACTCTCCTTACTATGGAAGCAAAAAGCAAAATAATAATAATAATAATAATAATAATAATAATAATAATAATAATTGTGATTTTATAATATATATATATATATATATATATATATATATATATAAACTCACTGAAATCTTTTAGCTCTGACTTCATGTCTTGCAATTCTAATTTTATAGTTTATAAAGAAACTGTAAGTTTCTATCTCACAATTAAAGAAAAAAACTGAATTGCAAAATAAAATTATTTTATTATTATTATTATTTTTTGGCGGGCTTCCATAGTAAGGAAACCATAAATCAGAACTGCATGTTTATATCTCAAGATTTTGACCATAGAAAGCAATTCTATAGCAATTATACAATGTGCAATTGCCAGTTTATGTCACACAATCCTGAGAAAAAAAGTGACTTCATAACTTGCAATTGTGAGTTAATATCAACTCTGAGAAAAAAAGGTCAGAATTGCAATTGTGTGAAAAAGTAAACATTTTAATTGTGAGATAAAAAAAAAAAAGTCTGGACTAAGAAAGTGGTTTCAGAAACCGTTCAATACTTATGAAACTTAATTCACATGGAGTAAATTAGAGTCTGTCTGTTTACGATGATTTCGAGAATATTAGTTACAGAAACATCTTTAAAGCTACTTCAAAAAGTCTGTTAATTATTAAAAGGCAACGCTGAATCGATCAGAACCTGAATGCATGTCATAAATGCATTAGAAAACACTTTAAAGAGTCACTTTTTGGATTTCTTAGTATGCCTCTCAGCACGTTCCCCTCTCTCGTTCTCTCTGCCTAACACGCACACCTTTCTAGCAGTTATTATCCAAGATGACAAAGGCTAAATGACAGCTCCCACCTTTAAGAGAACTGGTCAGATAAAAAAATAAATAATAATAACAAAAGGTCAGTGCACAGATGAAAAAGCAACATGCCCGCTGGAGATCTGAATTCTAAATACTCTTGGAAGGCATAAAAGTATCTAGCGAGGCATCAGAAATACGCCTTCGCACATATCCTTTCTTAAATATGCTTGAAAATAAGCCTCACTGCATTGGATATGAATGAGCTGAATAACTGATCTTTTTCGCTCGTGTTTTTCTTAATAAAATACAACTTAGCATTTTAAACCCCAATCATGCCACCCTAAATTACACGCAATTACTTCATAAAATCTTACAAGTGTTGCATTAGCCTAATGCTGCAGCGTGCACGCTGCAAATTTCTCCCGAATCCGAGCAACCATGAACGATTTTAAGGGATGTAATTTAAATAGGAAACCAGACGCAAAACAAATAGCAGATTTGCCATGAAATTTAACAAGTGCAGCAATCACACACTCTAAATAGACATTATACACAAAGAGCCCCGCTGATTTAAACTCATAAAGAACCCACTTGTTTATCGATGTTTCTGCTACATCCTCTTACGCATTTTACCCACAATGCATCTGATAAGCGCATAGTTTCTCGGCCCAACCAAAGCGCCGTTCCATCTGCCTTCTGCCATTTTTTTCATAAAGCAATGGCACTTCATAGGGAACCCTAATATAACTTTAATTCTAGCTGTGACTCTTTTATTTCAGGGTGCGATCGAGTTGCAGGTGCGTGGCTGCATTCTTCAGAGATTCAACAGGCGTACGTTATCATCCACCTGTCTTTTTCATCTGCAGCCTCCACAGCAAGCACGGAAGAAGGAAAAAAAAACATATCTGGAAAACTTCACAGATGCAACAACTTCTCAAGTTTATTTATATCTGTTGCTTATTAGTTAACAGAAGCGCAGCTTTGCCACCGCGACTAATACCGTGTGCCTCACTGGCTGCTGCTGTCTTGATCACTGATATGCGATTTATTCTAATTAAAAGGATATTCTGGGTTTACGTACAAGGCGTCTTCGAATGACAGCGCGCTGATCACCATAAAAATGAATAGATTTGTCTTTTAAAACACACAAATCAAGAATGCGCCGAGGCATTCGCGGTGGAAGCGAATGTGGCCAATTCTGACATATTGAAAAGCAGAAATGTGAAGCTTGTAATTTTACCAAAGCACTTAAATTAATTCTTCTGTTAAAACCTGGCATTAGTTTTACGGTTTTGGGTTGTCGTGGCAACGCAGAGGAAATTATTCGCGGCATTTTTTCCGAGCTAAAATCATGCTAAAAACATGTATTGTTTATAGCTCTGCTATACGATAAATGAAGGAATGGATAAACAAACGAACAAATTAATTAATTAATTCATGCATCAATGAATTAATAAGAATTGGCAACTCAGAAAAAAAAGATCACAATTGTGAGATATAAAGATATATATATTTTTTTAATCTATCTGTCTATCTGTCTGTCTGTCTGTCTGTCTGTCTATCTATCTATCTATCTATCTATCTATCTATATACTTCATATATTTTAAATATATATATATATATATAGCATATGGCTGAATTAAACTGGAAATATATTTTGTTGTTATATAGTAATTCCTTTTAAATATTTAGCAATTTTATATTTTAAACCCACATACACACACACACACACACACACACACACACACACACACACACACACACCCACACACACCCAGTGGACTTCCTGATATAATTGATGCATCGTCTTATTAGCCGTATAGGTCTAGACATATAATGCAGCCGCTATCACATTCACTTACATCAGACACGCAAGTAAATGCATTGAAACATGGCCTCCGACAGCTCTCAGAGGATGTGATGCCATCTCAGGCCCTGTAATTAAAGTGTGATGTGTGGTTATGCTAGTGTCAATCATTTGTAATCTGTACAGCCATTAAGGGTGAAGTTGTCAGAGCGATTGATCTGCGGCGCCTCTCACACGCTGTTTTATTCTCCCGCACTGAAAAGGCCATGGCATTTGATTGACAGCGTGTCCCTGCCTGCGGAACAACTTGCTGGCTAATGCTCTCACTAAAAGCAAAAGTCATCTTTCTCTGATAATCATGGACTGGTTCAGCTGGAGATGTTGCGTGTATGTCACAGTATGAAAAGGAAAACTTTAATAGTTGTACATATGGCTGAATACCTTGGTGGAAAAGGATGTGGTAATATTTACTGGCTTATAACATCAGCACTCGACAGGTGCGGCTTTATATATGGCAAGTTAATATTACTTATGATGATACTGTCAGTCAAATGAGGTATGTAATAATAATAAGGATGTATATATATATATATATATATATATATATATATATATATATATATATATATATATATATATATATATATATATACATGGGGCAAAGATGTCAAGATGTCAGCATCAAACAAAATAGACAAAAGTAATTTTATAATAATATAAGAGAGCGTATTAGATTTTCGTGTTACAAATTAGTAAAACATAAAAATGGGTAAAATTTTTTAAATGTTAAATTACAACTAATCTGTATATCAAGTCAAATTAATTAGTCTTTTAAAAAGTCATAAATCGACAAAACTGTTACACCTAATGGCATTTCAGCAGGTGTTATCTGTAAATCAGTGGAAAATGTATCACATTTATTATTTGTTCCAAAAAAAACAAAATCAAAATTGCAATTAAATTAAACAATTTCGAGCGGAAAAACATTACCAATTTAAAGCAGTATTACACTTATTGTATTTATGCTTAAACCCCCTTTTCCGTCTTTATCCGTATATTTATTTACATATGTATTGATTAAATGATGATTTTTTTTTTCATTGGGTAGGTAAAAAAATATGATTTCATTTATTGTACATTTGCCCTGAAAATTCAAATTCTCTCTTTAAATACTGAGCATGTCTACTTGCCTGTGACTACCAAATAAATAAATAAATATACACTAATAAAATATACACAATAAATAAATAAAACAATAAACAAACAAACAAGAAAGGAAGAGGCGAAATCTAAAGGAAGCAACAAATAAATAAAAAAAAAAAACCTCACTGAAAATCTCACTGATGCAAGTGCACACTGGTGAAGGTCTGCCTGATGTAACGCGCTAAATTAACATATCAGTTGCACTACCCAGTCTGAAGGCCGAGATCTCGTTTTTTCGAGTTCAGTGAGGTACGGCTGGAAGTTATGCTAATCGACTCAAAAGACGAGTGCATTCATTTTTAAATATGCAGCCCATGGGGAGATCTCCAAAGAGGAGCTGTTGTACCTATAACAGCGAGTGCATCGAGAGACATGTTATTCTTCTGTCGCTTTGAAACACATTGTAGGGAAAGCTCTCTTTGTTTACCGATGAATAGTTGAGACTCTCTCATGTCATGGCAGCTTACTGCTTCTGGTATTGAGTCCTTGTCAGATATTCCACGCTGTTCGCTGATTCACTCTTGGCCATTCAATTAGGGGGGCTGGGAAACCCCCCGGAGAACAGTACCCCGTTTCACTTAACAGCGTTCTGTTGTTTTCCACTGTTGTGTGCTCGGCTCTTTAAAGATCTGTCTGAGCTACTATAGACCTTCACCCAGCACTGTCAGGCTGACAGCGTATAAAGCGATGTTGTGAGCTGCCCTTCCATGCAGATCTAGGACTCGGAATGCAGTAGAGACCATAAAGCTGATCTCAGAACTAAAGCTGAAAGGATGAAAATGGCATAAACAGGAGAACGCAGACGAACGGTGAAAACTTGCCGCCCTAGATAAAACCTGACCTGTATACAGAGCACTGATTGGAAATATGGGACACTGAATGGATAAATATGCATTTTAAGATATGGTAGATCATAATTCTGCTATATAATTATGACAGAATCGATACATGTTGTATTTAATATATAATGTTGGCGGAGATTAATAAAAAAAGTTCATTTATTAAGTCATTCAACCAACTGTTGTTAGATAAACTTGCTGACAGTTTTGTGATGAACAAAAATAATATTAATAACTTTTTTAGAATGATTAATATTTTTAACAATTAGTTAAACATAAAAATGGTATATATATATATATATATATATATATATATATATATATATATATATATATATATAAAGAAATAGAAAGAAAGAAAGAAAGAAAGAAAGAAAGAAAGAAAGAAAAAAGAAGAGTCATGATCACATGCATTAATTTAATTACTTACAAAAAAACTAATTTAATGTACTTTTTTGTTGTTGTTGTTGATTTTTTCGTCACATGCATTATTTTAATTAATCGCAAAATCCTTTATTTTCCTATAGATGAAAAAATCTGTTTTAACTATTAAAACAACAATATAATTCACATTCGGCCTTAAAATACATAAAGCCCCACTTAGCTCGTGATCACACGCAGGACTTATACAGTATCACATCTCTTCTAATTCTCCTCGTATCTTTACGAAAAGCATGGCGTGATGCTTTACGAATTCCCCTACTTCCATTCCTCCCCGCCTCGATCCTCTTGCTCAATCTCTCAATCTGTTATCCTCTGTCAACTCTCCTTCTCTCTCTCTCTCTGTCTGTCTCTCTGGGGAAGTATTTTCAGCTTTGTGAATGATGCGGGAGGTCAGGGAGCACCTGAGGAGTTATCCGCAGGCTTTTACGAGCCGTCCCGCGAGGCAGCCACCCCAGGGGAGAGGTCAGAGCGCTGGAGAACTACAAGACTGCTGATGTGACTGGGGTTTGAATACGGCACATGCGTTTCATATGCCCACAGAGACAGATGCTGAAGCAAAAAGGTTATGGCTACACATATATGTTGCCAAAACATGTACACTAAAATAACACACATACGGCACTACTTTAGTATACTGGACATTTAGAAGTTTAACATATTCAGATACAACGTGTGTATTACGTACAGTCACGCAGCAGTATTAGTATTAGTTTTGTAGTTTATTGTTGTTTTAGTGATTAGGTGGTGATTTTCTAGCAATTCTTTCTGCAGGTTTCTTCAGGTATAGGTCTTGAAAAGTGACTGTCCATTTGAGTCAATAAATCACTCATTCAAATGATTTGTTCCAGCACGCTAATTCTTTCAGGAACAAAACAAGTGAGCCAATTAATTATTCCCCCTATCGATTTAAAAACACTGATTCGTCCAGGAACAAATCACTTAACAAAGCCGGTGAATCATTCGCTCAATCCATTTGTTCAAAAACAAGTCATTCAAGAATTAATCTTGGCTGCTTTGTTTGGTTGGCAAAGTAAAAAGCAGACAAAATAAATGTTTAATGAACTGTTAAATACATTTTTTTTTACTTCTGAATATTGCCGCTCCATCACAAAGCTGGCTGTTTGAAAAGCAATTGTATATAATATAACGTAATATAATATAAGAATTATATTTAGGCCACTTTCAGATAAGTAAAATGCAAAATCATGCAAAATGCAAACTGTTTCACATCCTTTTTCATAGCAGGCAGTGCACAGTAAGTAATATTCCATTCTGAAAATAGCCTCAGTTATATAAATTGCTCAATATGCACAAATACGTTCACACTCTTTTTCTCCTGCTGTTTTGGTCATATAAACACGCTTAGGCCTACTGTTTTCTAGTTCATCTCTTTATTTCGGGAAGCGCCATGCTTCGAGGGTGTAGCATAAAGTTTTTTCTTGCAGTGAACACTTTCTTTTAGCGCGTTCCTCTTTCTTTAATATCTCTGTCTAAGAAATATCATAAAGGGAATTCTGTAAAATGTCAAAAAAACATAGTCGCAAAAAATCTGACAATGAAACGCGCTCTGTCTTTTGGAAGACAGGTGTTTGTTTTTGACTCCACAAGACAAGGCACAAAAGATGCTTCAAGTGAGTCACGGTGATAAACCAGAGTGTTTATCTGATGTGTCAGATTTTCCAGAAGTAGCTGACAATGACATGCACTCAGCTGAACAGATTAATGCTTTTCTTGATGAAACAATGCAACAAACGTCACTCTAGCCGCTTTTATCCTGAAACATCACAACATCACCCTGATGCTGTATTCAGCTCATTTTGGAGGATTCCACGAGTGG
Organism: Puntigrus tetrazona; assembly: GCF_018831695.1. NCBI lineage: Eukaryota > Metazoa > Chordata > Actinopteri > Cypriniformes > Cyprinidae > Puntigrus > Puntigrus tetrazona. Next base: position 23,412,951 of record NC_056699.1, on the reverse strand, counting down.
ATTCAATCCAAGATAATCTTTTAGGATTAAAACTGTTTGTACTTGTTCTTACTGCTTTCCCACCACGTATACAGAATATTAGTCGTCATGACAAAGGTATGATATAAGTGGTCACTGCTGGAGAGAAAGCCTGCTGAATGAGAATGGTACAGATAGACAGATATGGCAACTTTATTGCATAAATCTAACAGGCCATGTTATGGTTGAAACTAATTGAGTATTTGGAGCAATTCAAACCTGTGAAAACATCTGGAAATCGTCGAGGCTCGTAGAGAAAAGTGATAATTGCACATACAAATTGCACATTTCATCTTACGTAATATGTCAGTACATTCCTTTGGTAGTGTGGGTGCATAAAACAGCCTATAATCACAGCATAAAATAACGCGATATAAATAGCACGACAAAACAAACAATTATATGAATGCTGCAATGATCCAGAGTCACCGAAGCTGAAATGAATTCTTTGGCATCTCATTCAACAGGAATGATAAAGCTGACGCTTTACCGAACTTTGGAAATGACACGTCTGTTATCGAGACTAAAACGCTGGCGTGATAGAATGCGGGTATAATTTATTTGTCATTTATTTAGACAACTCCTGCAACAAGAAGAAACAACAGCTGAATTTCTTAGCGGAGACACTGATGCTACATTTTTCTTCAATTTCAAATGGAAGATTAGACAGGAGAAGCCAGCGCTGTGCCTGAAGGATAATGAAAGTTTTGTCATCTCCCAACCATCTGCCATGCATAATTTAGTCGCTGAATTTTACTCTCAACTCTACGCTGCTGATGAATCAGTGCCGGGCTCTTCCAAAAACACCCAAAGCTGGAAGATTTGCACACCAAACATATGTTCCAGGAGAGGGCCTATAATACCTGGAGAAAGCTCTGACGGGCTCATGGCACCACGAGAACGTACACAGTCCTCGAGCTCTTTACTGGTGACTAGCTGGAGTTGTGACGTCAAAGGCAGCAGAAAAAGTTATTCATTAATCATTGGAAAAATATCTACTGTAATAGATATTTAGATGTACTTAGAGTACACAAATGACAAACGGAGGAAGAATACTCGCTAAACATTAAATCTTCATGGTTTCTGAGGACAGAATTCTTGGTTCAGACCACAGTCCTATAGATAGGTTTCTTCGTGAACTTAATGAGGCTGTGATTTATTTGGACAAGTTAAATTGATTTGAAAAATTTCACTTGTATCCAATTAGGGTCAGAAACCTTTTGAAGAGCTTCAAACTGCAAGAGCTTTAGTTTCCTGGCAAAAATGATCTAAGAGAGCAGGAACACTAGAGATCAGTGTTCCTGCAGTTCTTCAAATAAACATTAAATTAAAAATGAAATGAAAGTAATTGACAGCATTAGCAGTATAATATCGATTGCTGTAAAAACAAAAAAAAATTGAAGATGAACAGAGCCAATGAATGTTAAAAACTCACGTTTTCAATAATGCAGCCATGAGATGTAAACATTTTATCATGACTTTAAAAGCATAATTTAACCTAAAATTAAACAAATTGTAAACTATATATACTATATATAGTAAACTATTCATTTGAAATTATTTACTTAAAGTTTTTGTTTTATAGTCCTATCCTCCAATAATTGTCCTCATTGGCTGCAATGCCTTACTGTCATTTTGAACATATAAATATATACTATTATTTGACTGTAATCATCATCATGCTACAGATACTGTTGATCAAATCAAAAGGCTTGTTTGGTATGATCCTAAGTAGTCTTGGCTATGCTTGCTTCTGCAGCTATCTAATTAGAAGAAAAAAAAAAAAAAAGATCTTATTGCTTTCTCAATGCTGCAAAAAACGTTCCTTTAGAGCCGGCTATTAGTATCATTAAAGACACTGAATGGCTTTTGTGGACTTTTGCTTGTCAATGAAACCTCAGTTACCCAGACTGAAAGGGTGGGCAGAGATAGATTGCTATTTCTTTTGCCAGATTCCCAGAGGCTCCTGTATGTAAGAGGCCTGAGCCGGTGTTCTGGAGAAAGCCGGACCTAAACCTCCATCTGCTTTTAATGAATCGTCAACGAGTGGACCTGACCGGCCTGACACCTCTCTATAAGACAATGCTTCAGGTGTTGACCTAATCCACAGCTCCGCTCCGGCCGTGATGAGTCTGGACACAGTGTCAGCAACCCTTGTCGATTCAGAAAATGAGACACTTTAGTGCCATGTCGCCACGGCATTAATGTGTGTCATTTTTTGAACGAGTAAGCATGACTGTCTCCAAGCACATTGCAGTGAGGCTCAGGATAACATCATTATGGGAAGTGCAGGGACCAGTGACTGAGCTGCTCGATGGTTTACTGCTAAAGGTTTCGAGACGGAAGGGAAAAGGAACAGTGGCTGGTTTTACAAGAACAATATAATCTGACTTTTGGCACACATGCATAGAAATACTTATTTTTGCCTGTGTTTATAAGTTTGGGTTTGGTATCTAAAAGTGTTTTTGAAAGAACCCTCTTAGGTTCACCATTGATATTTGATCGTAAATATGGTAACATTGTGAAATATTATTATAATTATAATTTATATTTGAATATATTTTATAATGTAACTTATTCCTGTGATGCATCCATCTTTACTGTAGGTGTCACATGATCCTTCCAAAAATAAAATAAAATAAAATATTATTTTATATATTTTATATTATTTTAAAATTATATTTTACCATACATATCAAAATGTCAAATTAACAGCATTTTTTTAAATAAATATTTTAGCCACTAATCTATAAGTGGCTGTGTCATTACTGTCCTTATTGTGACTTTTAATTAAAATGCGTCATACATTCACAATAAAACAACATACATTTCGTACTTCTACTCTACACTGGATTCAAAGGATTTAAAGCGTGAACCACTGTATATTCTCTTGATATGATATATTTATAAGCTTCAGCTCATTTTTGCCGGATGTCCATTCTGTTCACACACGTTTTATTGGGTTTTCTTTACAGGCTGGCTACGAATATGAATTACTGCCAAATAAAAGGAGACCTTTAAAAGTCAAAAGTCTTTTTTGCTCTCTTTATCTTTCTTTCTCACTATAACTCTCGTGGGAGCGTTTGTCCTTGGTAAATGATTATTAAATTTTCAGCACTCCACAGAATTTATTAATTTCATTTGAGGAGCATTCGGAAATGAATAAGGTACCCGAAACTAAATGCGCAAACGGTACTGCTAACAAACTAAATATCATACATAAAAATATAACGTCTAATGAGAACCAGCCTACTCTGTGGTTCAAACAAGCACAAAACACATTTTTATCATTTTTTATCATTTTCAAAAATCATGTTTTTTTTATTATATGTTATGTTTTGATGTGTTACATTTAATTAGTTTACTGTGAAAAAGTTTTCCTTTTTTTGGAACGTTGTTTTCGGAATACAATCGAGAATGAATCATCATCGACAAGACCAGTTTCGTAAATGAATATGTTAATTTGTGATATTTTTTTCTTGCTCAGATGAAGCGAAGCTTACCTTCTGATCGTGGCTGTAGGCCAATGCCCAGTCCTCTTGCGTGTGATGGAAAAGAAGACTTAAGACGAAGAAATTCAAGCGGTACTTCTGATAACTGGCACCTTCGTCTGAGCTGATGAGAACACTGCTTTCAAACTCCGGGTCGGTCAACACCATTATCTGAGAAAAAAACAGAAAGGCGCGAATGTCTGACATGCGCGGTGCACAGAAGAATATGGATTGGAGTTACTCCAAACTCTAAAAGAGGCCCAAACTCTGTGCAGTTGCTGATATCCATAAGAAAAAAAATAGTCACATGCATTGTAAATCAGTGAAATCAATATTACAGTATGTCAGTTCATTCACAAAAAATGCATATGCACATCGGTTACCAATATATCCTCTCAAATCATATATTAGACGGATGATATTCAAATATTCAAACCTTTAACCTCAATGGCGACTGAGAGACAAACAAAAAAACACCCAAAAGCCAGGTGTATCATATTTGACGCTCACAGTTTAACACGATTTTACAAAAAATCAGTTCAGTTAGTGTTCGTCTTTAAATACTACCAACAATATCAAAGTTAAAAAAAAAAGACAAAAAGCACATGCATATTATGTTCACATATATACTCTGACCTGAAGGTGGATATTTTTAGAATTATTCAAATTCCTTTTTTTTTCTAAAAAAAATGATAAATTTCCGATTCCACAAAAGAAGGGATGTACAACAGTCGATTGCGTACAACAAGCAGTTTGGATCATGCTAATCATTTAGAGGTTTTAGAAATATGCATATCCGATTATGATGCGTAAAAAAAAAAAAAAAAGAGCGTTAGAATGAAGCCTACTAGCATGCCTGCAGAGTATAAGCAATTATTCGCCATAACATTTTAGGCATTTCGTTAGTTTTAAAAATTCTTAGTGAATTTTGCACTCAATTTTAAGCAACGTTTAACGCGAACAATATAAATCCCTTCACCATTGTAATTTTTAGGTGAACTGTTCCTAGGCTTTAGACCACCAAGGTCATGGTTTAGCTCGTACCAGGTCAAGGTTGAAGATCGCTTCTTTTCTAAACCGAATAATAATGAGACTGAGCTAACTACTGTAGTTCTGCTGTAGCGCTGACCTTGGCATGGTTTCCGAGCTTCTCTTAAATTGATTCGGGTTATATGCATGGACAGAGGAAAAGCTTCGGCTGGGCATAGCGTTTAATTAAAACAGATGCAAAACTCTTCTGGTAGCGAACACATCGCATTATGGAAAGTGTTTCTTTTTATGTCCGTGTTTGACTGGGCGGCTTCATCTGATCTCAGTGATAATTAAAGGGTAAGTACGTCTGCCTGCTCGTTAGACGGGCTCGCACCTGAATGCCAGCCACCATGTTCACTGTCATCCCAAGGATTGTTACAGCGCTAAAAACAGTTGCAGGCATTTTCATTATGGATTTTTACTGCTCGAAAAAATACAACGCACATGTCTTGGATGTTTAAATGGAGCCTAATAGGCTCTAAAGCATTTCGGAACACATTCGTTTAAGCACGCACGCTCACGGCTGACATCTAGACGTGATAATATTTAGCTAGCAAACTGTGAAACACAAGCCGGAGACCTCCCCAATTCTATCATCTCGCTCTTTCTCTCGCCTCCATCCGCCCTAAACGTAAACGGCTGTTTTCTTCCCTCAACTGGATTTGAATTGGAAAAACCGGGGCGCATTTGTCACTGACAAAAATCCCACCCCTCTCTCCACAAGCTTTAACTACGAATCCTCCGGGGCGGTGATTTAGATAAATTGTTTTTCATTAAGCGCCAATAAACAGCCAGCCGAAACGCAGCCAGGATTTTGATGGCCTGGGCTCCTGATTTTTACTGTTCATTATCGTTATAAGAAGATGGAAAGAGGCCCCTTGCGTCTGCCGGTGTCTTTGGGCTTGTCAGATGCAATTCATAGATTTTAGGGTGTAATCATTTTCCGTAATAGCGCATTGTGTAACAGCGTTTGTTATAAAATGTTTTTTTCACTTCGAGTTTCTTGACAAAGTTTTATTGAACTAACTTGCACATTTCTAGAACTTAACTAGAACTTAACAAAATGTGCCTTTGATATTATTTTCGTCTTAACCACTAGACGGCACAAAAACGTGGCATAGCACTTTCCAAAATGCTTTTCAAGATGCATGTGCAAGCTGATTCTGTGCTTACTTTATCTAATATTTTAGCTTGTTTTTTTTTTCATTATTATTTTTTGTAGATTTACGTAGCATGAGAATTGCTAAAATGAATGTATGTATTTTAAGACCATATGTTATTTGGGGTAAAATGTACTTTCTGCTGTTGGAGCTAAAGGTGCAAGTGATAATTAATGACAATAAATGGTTGACATGACAAATCATAATTTCATATATTATGTTGGGTGGATTTAAAAACATGATATTAATTACATCATATAATAAAATATTAGTTATTGTCATTACTGTAATTATATATTCAATTATTATTGGATCTCCTTTAATGCTTTCAGAATTTTTTTAAATAAGTAGCCAATAGCACACATTTTGTTAAAGTGACTGTTTTAGACAAGTATTAACTTAATTTTTTTTTTTTTTTTAAAGTAAAAAATATTATAAAAAATAAAAATAAAAAAATAGAGTGCATGTGCCTAAAATAATTAATACATTTATACAAAAATTTACAAAATATCTTCATGGAACATGATCTTTACTTAATATCCTTTTGATATGATAATTATCATTTTGACCCATACAATGTATTTTTGGCTTTTATTACAAATATACCCCATCAACTTAAGACTTTTGCAGTCCAGGGTCACAAATATTAAGAGTGTACTGTACAAACTGGACTATTTTACTTGACAAAGGTCTCACAGAGCTAAGCGTTACATGCTTGCGCCAGCAATTCCCATTTTACCCTGGAGATTAAATTAAGGGGCGGAGATCTTCACCCCTTACTGATGTAATATATGGATATTGGATTGACTGTAATGAACGAGTTAGAAAGTTCCAAAATTGCAAAAGTTTGCTACTTTGCTACTAAGGCATAATATTCTTTAGTTCATAAATGCATATATAGATCGCAGTGAGGCAACTTACTACAGAGCTGCAACCTTCTGACCGTTTCATTAGTCAGCTTTTTCACACATTTTAATTTTCACCTCATCAGACAAAAATCCCTGCGGACGTGTCAAAATCACAGGCAGATTGGCTAGCGTCACCGCTAATCGTTTGTTATGTTTGTCTCGGTGCACCGAAATGAGTCACTTCACGAAAGGGACTTCATTCACACCTACAGTATATTCAGAGCGGCCCGTGTTAATAGCAGGTGTAAATGTGACCGATGGGTCGCGACTGGGCTGTAAAGCCGGGAAACCACAAATCAGAGGTCAGACGGATACTGATTAAGCATTAGCACGTAATTAAGTTTTCAAGCCACCGGAACATGACAACTGTGAACAAACGCTTGTCCGCTGAATAAAGGAGTGAGGAGAGTTGCGAAGCGCAATCAATAGGGTTGAGGGATCCCTGTTATCTGCCGGCATCCAGACGGCTAGCATCCCGCGAGCTAATCTACATGCAGCACACAGTTAGCGGCCCACACGTAGCCTCCCGCCGCCGAACGAGATTGGCGTCAGCGCAGGGCGAGCAGTGTAAACAGCAGGAAAAGGACACACAGCCTCAAATTAATCATGTCACGGCCGATCAGCTGCGTTTTAGAACAAATAGAGCCGTGGAAATATAAACAGGCTCATTTGTCGGCGATCTTCGCATCAGCATGTAATCTCGTCTCCATCGAGGGCGCTAAAAGAGCCGCGCGCAGAGCACTTTGGATTCTTGGCAAGTTCCCATTTAAGAGCTCAGGCAGAGCTGCGGAAATGTCATGCCCATCTCTCAAATGGAAAAGTGTTGCGCTAAAGGTTAGGCCTAAACTTAGCCCTATTTGAAAATAGCCATGGGATCTGCCAGAGTCAATCCTTCTCTGTGGAACCGGCCCCGCGTTTGCCCACATAGTCAGCGAAATAATGCATTAATCCAGTTTTTCGCACGGAGACGCCAAACAACAACAATACCTTCACGGTGCTGTATGAGCGCATTGTGCATTTACAGTTCACGAAGGAAGAGGTAAACAAACATCTAGAGGTTTTCAAAGGAGATCATCCGTCTGTTCTGATGGGAAATTGTACTAATGGGACCCATGAAGAGTCTGGAGGCAGAGGGGGCGAAAGTTTCAGAGATGCTTGAAGGACTATGCTGTGGTTTATTTTGGAATATCGATGGGCTGGCTGTACATTTTAATCAGTATGGATGTACTCTATTGATCAAAGATGTCAGTAGAGGCATTTACAATGCTGCAGAAGATTTCAGCAAATAATAATAAGAAAACGTTTCTTGAGTATCAAATGAGCATATGAGAATGATTTTTAAAAGCAAATAGATATTGTTCTTTGCAGCATTCTATTTAAATAATCCTGAAAATTAAGCATAATAGTTTCATACAGTTTTTAATGTGGATAATAATAAGACATGATTCTGGACCACTAAATCAGCATATTAGAATGATTTCTTAGATTTATTTATTTTTTGCTAGTTTTTTTGTTTTGCTTTTTTTACAAATCCTAAAATATTGTTCCTGAAGATTGTTCCAAAGGCTGCTAAAAATCCAGCTTTATGAATATACTATATACAGAATGTTTATCAAATAAATGCAGTTTTGGTAAGCATTATGTAATTATCAAATTAACATGATTAAAAAATGTTTCAGATGTTTTATTGAAAATAATATATGTAGATATTATAAAAAAAAAAAAAATATATATATATATATATATATATATATATATATATATATATATATATATTTTTTTTTTTTTTTTTTTTTTTTCTTTAATGCAAAAAAATACATATTTTAAAAATAAAGAAAATAAAGTTTTATTAAGTTGCTGTGTGATCTGAATATTTTAACATAACTGGACATAAATATTTTGGGTGCCATCTGATAATAAAATGTAATAAGATTTAATAAGTACTATAATAATATAATATAATATAATATAATATATTTATAGATTTTGATCCATTATATTAAGCTGCATTTCTCCTCGTTGTTCAGGTTAGTAACTCCTTTAGTGCTTTTCAGTATATTTTTCTAGGCTGCTGGAAAGCACAAAAATAAAGAAATAATTCAGAATAGTTTGCTTTATTTGAAGTAGGGGAACATGGAGTCTCTCAAAGGGAAGAAAACAGAGAATAAGAGGCTGTAGGTGTCTTACCTTTCTCTTGTTGGTGGGGCAAACATAGAGGTAACTCAAAACAGTCTTGACTCCCACTTTATCATTCAGCCTCTCATAAGTGCTGCCATAATCCGTTGATCTGCAAATAGAAGCAAACGTCTCAATATGGTATTCGGACTGCATTTATTTTTTGTTCTGTGTGTGTGTGTGTGTGTGCGTGTGTGGATATCAATGCCCCAGATATGACCTGGCCGAAATGAGTACATTCTCCAGCAAAATGAATCTAGATTGAAATTTGCTGACCTCAGCCGAACTCGAACGATTGAACAGATTTCAGCAAATTAAATTCATAAGAGTGTTTCACAGTTTATTTTGTTCTTTTTCCTGGCTATTTATATTTCCCTGATCCTCAGCGATGAGCAGAAAAGCTCGCTAAGACAAACACAATCTGCTGAGCATATGCTGAGCAATTCTGCCTTGTTCTACAGACAGCAAAACTAACATCATCCTGCAACCCCTGGGCATAACAGTGACAACTGATCCAGAGAATACACTGATTTGTTTAGAAAGGCTAATGATATTTACAGTCTTGCAATGCAGACGCGGGTATGGACGGAAAGGACGTGTTCCTGACAAAGAGGCTACTGAATCTGAATTTCTGACATAAGTAGTATGAAAGTATTTTAGGAATGCTGTCTGGAACAAACCGCTAATGCAATGTGGCAGGGACACTAAGAGTTGATAATAATCTTTGTTGTATTCAAAAACAACAGGTGCTAGTACTAAAAAATACACTACAAATGCATATAATAGGGCAAAATTAACTGGATTCATTTTTTTGCACTGCGGATGATTTTGAACACTGATAGATTTTTACATGCCGTACAGTGTAGAAGCAAAATGAAATTAATAGATGTAGAAATAAACAAATTAATTAATTTAATTTAATTTAATTTACCCAAAAATAACCATGCACATACATACATAAACACATAAACATACGTGCATAATATTGCGTGTAATTGCAGATTGGAAAATGTTAGCAATATTATAAAAGATGGTGATGAAGTTTAAGGATGTAAACTCACTGCAAGTAACTTTTTGCAGTTTTGTGTTTTAATCACAGGTGGCGATAGAGAGACAAAAGGTCCAGAGAGAGCGAGAGAGAGAGAGAGAGAGAGAATTAAAAAACATCTCTAAATCTCTTAAAACCAAACATAATCTTCTGAATATGAAAAGATTATTACAAAGGAAAAAAAAAAGTTTTAATATTTGGTGTTCTAGAAAAGAGACCTACAGTTCTTCTGTCAACTCTCCAAAATCCGCTCCCCTTACCTGAGATGAGATGAGAGCTTAATGGAGAGTTTTCCTTTTCTTGATCTCTCTCTCTCCCCTCTAACCCCTTGTCTTGCCATTCCTGCCATCTCTATTTTTGCTTCCACCTCTGTTTTTCTCCTGAGCGTTGCCTATTTCAGCTGAGTAAAATTTGCCTGTGGCCCATGTCACGCCCACCAATTTCTCTCTCCTATTCAGCCTCTTTGTGGGAACATAGCGTTCTTTAACACGACACGAACACGTACCTTGCTATTTAAGCCTTAAAGGAAACGTTCACCCAAAAATATCAATTCTGTCATCATTTTCTCAACTGCATGTTGCTCCAAACCACACCTATGACTTCCTTTCATCCGAGGAACACAAAAGGTGAATTTTTGAATAATATACTGGCCTGATTCTTTCAAAATAACTGACAACTTTTGTCTCACAAAAACTACATGACATATGAAAATGTAATATATCATATATATTGTCCTATATAAGGTGATATATATATATATATATATATATATATATATATATATATATATATATATATATATATATATATATATATATATATATATATATTTTTTTTTTTTTTTACCTTATTATTAATACACTGTTTAAATAATTTGTTTTAGTTTCTATAGGTAAAAATAAATTATATATATATATATATATATATATATATATATATATATATATATATATATATATATATATATATATATATATTATATATATATTATATGTCATATGTGGAAATTTAATATAGATACATATTACAGACTTAAATCTGTGACTAAAACTGCTGTTTGCAAGATTTATCAAGTAGGAAGTAGCAACCTCTGATTCATGAATGAATCATTACTTTCAATTAGATCTTTTCATTTTATCACTTCAAAACCAGTCTGATTAATTCATTTACAAAACAGACTCGTTGCCTCATGATTCATTTTAATAAATGACTCCAATTTCATCCTCTTCGTCACACAAAGCTACTGTGTGGCTTTAAAGACTTAAAATATTCAACAAATATACTTCTATTACGGTGCTTTTTGTGTCCTCTTTGAAGCTTCTTCCCTCATTCTTTGCCAGAAAACAGATGACTCAGTGAATCTGGCCTCTAACACGTCACATAGCATTACAGATGCTTCTGTTGAACTACTTGCGAACAAGTTAAAGCTGAAAAATATCACACATGACAGCCCCACAAGACAAACATTCAAATTTCTTTGGGGGCCAAGACAAAGTAAATAATTTATGCTCTCCCGATGACTTGCATGTAAAATATCACCAAAGCAAAAGCAAGCGAATGGGCCCGGCTTTTCAAGTCTGAATAATTTAGTGGGAGAAATGAGCTGTTAGCCAACACAATCCTCCCCGACGCTCTAATACTTCTCCATCACGTTAGCTTGCTGTCCGCAGCAACAGCGCACAGACGATAGCGTTTTCAACACCATCACTGACAGTCTCAGAAACACAGACGGAGGCACATCCCACACACCGCTTCCAAACAGAGGCAATCTAATTTAAGGCACCATGAAGGATTCCCATTTTCCATCGCTCAATTCCTTTTTGCCTCTTCCAAGGAGCGGGTCTCCACACCAATAGGGCAGTAATGGATTTCAGTGAAGTTACAATGTAATCTTCCCTATATACTGTTTTATTCTGAAGTGGCAGCAAAATAAAGGCGCAAGGATTATTCGCAGTAAAACGACACAGTAAAGATATTAACGAAAGTCAGAGGTGAAGTGAGAAGTGAACAAAGCAAATGTATACAGTAAACTCCAAACAGGGCTGAAACTGTAACACTCAAAGAAAGTTCCTCATAAATAGTAAAAAAAAAAAAAAAAAAAAAAAAAAAAAAAAAAATATATATATATATATATATATATATATATATATATATATATATATATATATATATGTGTGTGTGTGTGTATATATATATATATATATATATATATATATATATATATATATATATATATGTATATTTTTTTATTAGTAGTAATAGTAGTATGTAAACATCATCATGGCGCTCCATCCCAAGTAAGAAACAGGAAAACAAACAAACAAAAAGGTAAATAAATAATTCAGGCGCATGGTGTATTTTTCCAACAAAACATTACGTCAATAGTATTTTAAATCAGAATCCAGCAGAAAACATGGAAACGAGCTATTGTTGCTGTATTGTATTTGTTCTTTTTTGAGGATGTTCAAACAAAAGATGATTCAAGGCTTTGCTAAGTGGATTCATTTAAAAAAAAAAAAAAGAAAAGAAAAAGATGATGATAAAGAAAATGAAGCACAGTATCACTTTCGTTATGGTACCACAGCAGGAAATGAGCTCTAGTATCTTGTCTTATCATGGGCCTCTAATTTAAGAAGACTGAGGTGGTTCATATTTTTATAGTAATATCATGACATTCTGAAAGAATAATGCTGGTGATGTTCACGTTAGCGGTCTCATTATTTTTATGATGTCAGACGACGCAGGAGTTGAATTATGAAAGTGTGAGCTGTTAAGAGTAACCTGCTATAAGTGGTGTGACACTTTCGTGCATTTGTACGCTGTTTTTTATACCCTAGTGACAAAAGAAACCAGCTGAAATCAACAGAGATCAGCCGAATCCTGCCAGAAAAAAACCGTCTGCAATTATAGCTTAGCATCTGTCCTTATAATATTTTCCTTGCGCACACTTAAAAAAGATGTGGTTTGTCATGTTATTCAATTATTTAATTCCCACCAGAAGAGCTCCGTCGAGGTGACTGTTATAATTATGTTTATACACCTGCTCGCGAGTTCGGAGAATTGCGTCTGGGACTTCAGAAAACCATTAAGAACAACCGAACAGTAGGTTAAGAGAAAAACACAAGTCGAAGACCAATGAAAGCATGCGCCTAAAGCTGGGGCAACATTAACACAACCTAAAAACACGCCACGGATCTTTCAAGGAGAGAAATGAATGCAACATCGATTCCCAGAGTGAATTTGAGGTCGGAAAAAATAAAGAGACTTTGTTCTGTGGTGGCACTTGTGAGAATGTTTCACACCGAAAGCCACAGAGCACTGAAAATGGCTAGAAGGCACATTTTGCATCTCTCGTATGGTATCGCCGTTCCTCGACTTCCATTTTCACGTCGAAGATTGGAAACTATCTAAAGCACATCTGGGAAATATGGCACGTTAACGGAAAAAGCTGTTTGTGCTCTACGATGTGAAGATACGCAATGCCAAGATGTGATTCCCAGCGTTTGACCACGTGCCATCTTTGTTTTCTGTGAAAATGGGTTTACTCGCCCCAATCCAGAGCCGCCAGCCAACATGAAACTCAACTGGACACGAACTTCAGAGAATGGAGGAAAAACATAGGAGAAGGGGGACGAAGACGTGGAGAGATCCTGAAAACGAGAGGACTGGTGGCCAGGTATCACATCAGGGATTGTCTGTGAGGAGAAGCCAGATGGTGAGGCAGTAAAGCAGAACAATGTGGAGACATGTGCATCGGGCTCCGGGGATGACGGGAACAATGAAAGCAGGGGAGAACTTCAAAAACAAACCAACACCTCACCAGAAATTCAGCCAAAATAAACCGAATAACTGTTGTTTTCTACCTGGTCTCATGGCACAAACGTACCTTGGTGCATTTTTAGCGAGACACAAAATATGTACCAGCAAGTACATATCACTGCAGTTTCCAAAAGAAATGAACACTAGAGGAAGTACAATTCGGACACCTTTTATAACTACGATTCAACAAAATTCAAATCTGCATAAAAGGGAGTTGAAGTGGCACGTTGCATCGACAAATGCATTTTTATATTAGTTTTGCTAACACTATCGGGTAGGTTTAGGGTTGGATTTGGTGTAGGGCGTAATTCCAGCATGATCAATTCTGAATTGCCGCGATACATACCTTTATCAAATTGATAAAATGTTCCAGGGTTCACGTATTGAACCTGTATTTTAGCTCCACTCAGTGGACATTTTTCTTTGTAGCTGCGGGCGAAACGTGCAGTAAGGCACGTAAAAATGGCGTTGCACAAAGAGTGGTTTGGTCATTTTAATGTAAAATGCATTTTGTTTAATGCATTGTGTTTTTTTTCTTCATGTGCTAAAACCTCTTGGCGTGTGAAATCACTTCACACATCCACAGGAGCCTGACGTACCTCTGATGTGTAAATTGACCAGAATGAATATGCAAATGGTGTGACATAATTTATTTTCAGTGTCTAAAAAGGCAAAAGACAGAAGAAATGAGATTTGACTCTTTTCCTATGAATAACTAATTGTTATCAGTGATGAGCTTTCAAACCGGTTATGGCTTTTTAGTGCATCATCAGAACAAGAGCAGAAAATAAATAAATAAACAGCTGGGGGGGAGACTTTTAAATTGAGATGAAATATTGATGGGGTCCAAATTATGGAAGAAATTTTTTAAATAAATCAACGTCTGTATGACAGTGCCATGTATAAATTTGCATTAATGAAGACGCATTACTAATGTTTATAATGATCATAGTCTCTTCCTGAGATTAGGGAAAAATATTTACATGTTATTATAAATTAAAACTTAAACTGCATTACAGATTTGATTAGTAATGTACTATTATTGCTTATTGTTAAGCTGTCTTAATGGGAAGCATTAACAAAATATAGATTCACTTTAATGTATCTATTTTAAAAATTATAATAAATACCAATGCTGTATTTTTTTGTAATTTACATCGGAAGTGTCTGTTGGTTGCGGCAATTATTTTGCATAAAATATGCATTACATACACACACACACACACACACACACACACACACATATATATATATTCATTTTCAACTTATAATAATACAAATAATAACAGAATAGAATTTTTTTTTTGTTAATTTTTAAGTAATTTGTTTTGTTGGTTTTTTTTGCTCCAATTCCCCAATTTTGCAGTTTTTAACTATATATAATTACATTAGTTTATATAGATTTTTTTATATATTTACATTTTTATGCATGAACGACACATTCAATTAATAAAAAAGGACATTAAATATACTTTCAATTTTACAAATAATTGCTGCAGTTTTATTTGCTAAAATTAACTATATATATATATGTGTGTGTGTGTGTGTGTGTGTGTGTGTGTGTGTGTGTGTGTGTGTTTCTTCCTTCCTTGCCAGGTACAGGGTGCAATTAGTAAAAGATCTGGAAGTGCAGCGTCGTCACGATGTAAGGTGTGTGTGTGTGTGTTTGATCAATATTAATTTACACATCTGCCTCTCTGGAAAATTCCCTCACGGACCACCACTGCTCATCAAGACGAACCCCCACAGATGTCGAATAGAACTGTGTGATTGCACCAAGAAAAAACGGAAATGATTCCTGATCTGTTCCTGAGAGCACACACAAAGGTCTGCTTCACTGATGTCAGCTGGCCGGCGACCAGCAGATAGTGTCCGTGTTAGCTCTGATAACACCGGACAACAACACAAAGGTGCAGAGAGCAGTGCAAAATGAAAGGAAGAAAGGGAAAGATACCTACTGGATCAATCGCGTGACCTCATATTCCCCAGGGCAACAAAAACAATATATATATTTTAAATCAGAACGCTTTTTCTTACCTGAACCTATGCCAGTAAGATGAGACTGTAGCGAGATCTGAAAAGGCCCCGGGGCTGAAGTGAGCTCGGAGGACGGCGATACGCATTCAGCAGGCTATTGTTTGGATGTGTGGGTACAAAGGCGGAAAGTGAGCTGAAACGCAGGGATGACGCACCACTGCCAGCTTTAAGATCGTCTTGTGATATATTATGCCATTTGTGCTGGTTGAAGTCACTGGTGGAGGAAGTTTGTGTGTGAGGTGGAGGTTAATCTGACTCCAGGCTGCAGACGCTGACATAAATCAAGTGTCTGTACTGACAGACTACCTGTGCAGTGGTCTTGGGCAGAGAGACAGGGAGGATGTGAACGCAAACCTGTTACTGTCAATCTGCAATTTATAGAGATTTATATCGGCAGCTAGGGTCTTTATAAACGAGACACACATTCAGCAATTGTGTCTTTAAGTGAGTCGTTGAATTCGTTTAAGCAATTTGTTCAAATACTTAGATTTATTTTGAAGTTGGAAATTTTCTCTCAGGGGAGAAGAATGGTTGAGTAAATTAAAAAATTTTTTTAAATTTTAAAAAAATATAGAAGCTCTCCGCTTTCATTAAAAATATCAAAAATTGTGTTACAGAAGATAAAGTTTTACAGGTTTTGAACAACATGAGAGTGAGTAATTAATGACAGAACTCTAAGTTTGGGGTGAACTTACCCATTAATGTGACTACATGCGTGCGATGTTGCTTAAATATAGGCCTACATTCATTTTCCAAAGTTTGGAGTTGGTAAGATTTTTAAATGTTTTGAAAAAAAAAATCATCTTCTGTTCATCAAGGTTGCATTTGTTTGATTAATAATATGGTAAACAATGCAAAATATTATTACTATAAAAAAAAACGTTCCCTGTTGTTTAATACACAGTGGGTACGGAAAGTTTTCAGACCCCTTTAAAATTTTCACTGTTATATTGCAGCCATTTGCTAAAATCGTTTAAGTTCATTTTTTTCCTCATTAATGTACACACAGCACCCCATATTGGCAGAAAAACACAGAATTGTTGACATTTTTGCAGATTTATTAAAAAAGATAAACATAACATGGTCCTAAGTATTCAGACCCTTTGGCTGATGGCTGCAATATAACAAAGAGGGAAAAATTTAAGGGCTTCTGAATACTTTCCGTGCCCTCTCTATATTTAAAACATTATTTATGCATCGCTATGCAAATGAGCAGATTATAAAAGATAGAAAAAGCACACTTTCAATGAAAGTAAAGACTAGAGCCAAAGGGACAAAGATTTCATAGAGGGCTCTATTGAGTTATGCCAGTAACCCAGCAATAACATTATACAAAATATCCCTAAATATGTCAAGGAACAACCAAGTAAGCAGCACCCAGTCTGTTCAAAAAGACTGGTGATGTTTCTTGAGGATGCCGCTGAGGTCAGATGAATATTAAAGAAGAACAACAGTGAGAAAACTGAAACTCTGTGTGACACTGTGTCTGACAGCTGCATTGTGTTATAAAGACTAAAAGCCTCCTGTGAACACTCACAGCATCTCTGTATAGATCCCTCCAGTTATTATCGCGCTGCTAATTGTACGTGTTGTTTAGAAGACTTTGGTAATGACTGTTAGCACCGTGCCATCAGGACGGAGTATTTGCACCGGAGTAACTCGCAGCCTTTGTTAATTTTAAATCCTGTTGTTGTATCACTGCAGTTCCATCAGAGCTCAACCAGACCTGACTTCACACCCAGATGCATGACTGAAAGTTTTATGATGACTATGAAAATCCATTCTGCTAAGCCGCACACCACAGACGAGACGAGACGAGGAGAGAGAGCGAAACAGGAGGGCGGAGATATGACGGATGCGTTTGCTATCAGGGTGTCCGAGGAAAAGGCAGCAAATAAAATTTTCATAATTCCGGATTTCATCAGCGAGCTCATCTTTGTGAGAGGAGAGCTTTTGTACTTTTGTGCTGCCGTTGTGTTTTAAATCTAGAGCTTTCAAAATCAATACTTCTATATCTATACTCATCGATATCATTATTGAAATATTGCTAACAATAATAATCGCGTACTTCATTAGTACGCCTTATTAGTGCTAATAATTTGTAAAAAAAAGTAATAACTAAAGTTATTGAAAATAATTAATTGAGTTAAAGCCGTGGCCTTGTGTGTTGGCATAAAACAAAAATAAAAACAATGAATTAAAAAATAATACATATAAATAATACTATAAATAGAAAATTATTTAAAATGTAATAACATGAGCAAATAATAAAATGACTAAAGCCTATTTATAAAATATATATACAATATATATTATATATATAATATAATATATATATAATATATATATATATATATATATATATATACATGCATAAACATTAAATCCTATAATATAATAAAAATATACTAATATATATATATATATATATATATATATATATATATATATATATATATATATATATATATATATATATATATATATATATATGTATAATTATGCTTGGAAACAGTTCAACCTTATTCACACGTGATTGTTTTATTTAAATATTTGCATTTTACATTACTTTCCTATATTTTATTGTTATGTATAGAACATTTAATGTTACATTTTGTATTGTTATTGTTATTTTAGTACTGCGTGCAAATATGTTTACTCTGTTCATGGAAAAGTCAGCGTTAAGCATATCTAAAACCGCCTCACTGAAGCCGCACACACACTTCCTGTGTGCAAGTCCCAAAGGAAGAAATACACACACGCTGAAGTCACTCCACGAACTCGGCGAGTCCTAATTCAGTCTATTACAATTGTTTGCGCTGTACTCCTACGCTTATTTTGGCAGTCCGTGACAGTGGATCGGAGAGAAATGTCATAGGCGGTCGTTTAGTCTGTCACCCAAAAACAGTCGGTAGGTGTGACGGCCTCGCCCGAAATCAAGTCGGCTAGCGGGACGCCCGCCTCAAGCAATTTCCTTGAGAAAGTGCGACAAAGACAAAGGTATATCCTCGCGCACACACAAAGACGCTTTCAATCTGGCACGAGTATACACCTTTCAATTTCCTCTCAGACACACGGCGGAGACAATCACACACGCGCTCACACAATTCAGGCCTCAGGCAGACTGTCGGCGGCAGCGTCTCTGCTCTAATAACAGAGCTCATTGAAGCATAATTGAAAATGACTTTGGAGAATTGCCACATTAAGGGAGCATGGTGGATATCTGCAGGTGTTGAGGAGAATTGTGTTCAGGAAAAATAGACTGAGAGAGAGAGAGAGAGAGAGAGAGATGAAAGCGGCGGAGGGGTTTCCCGACAGACGACGAGGAGAAGCTAAATGCGGAAAAGGAAGGAGGAGCGGGACGGAATAGAAAGCGGATAAATAATAGAACTCCGCTATTTACATTTATAGATGGCCCGCAATCTGCGAGGACGCTTTCGTCACGCTCTAAAGGTGACCTCGGGAAATGAGACGCATCTTTCAGGAAAGAGACGGGGAGAAGAGGAAAAAACAATGACGCACGGATAGCGAAAGTGGCAGTTCGCCTTTGCTGTGTTTTCGGAGAGGTTGTCTGGCATGAATGTCGAAGTGGGGCTCTTCGCACCGACAACATGAAGGTCAGAGAGCGCTCCACAAACAAAACACTAAAACAGGGACACAGAATAATATAAAAAAAGAGCACAAAAATGGGTCGGAACGTACATCCTTACTCTATTCTTCACTACAAGCAGAAGTAAACTCACTACAGGTCGTGACCCTTACTCAAGAGTCTGGAAAAGACCAATTAAATATCATTTGGAAATAATGAAATGCTCATTAAGGGCAAAGATCACGCTGGTTGCATAATAAAAGTCCTGTGCTGCCTGAATTCAACACCGCACTGCGGTTGGTTCAAAGGTCCGGGTCAGTTTCTTGACTTGTAGGTCAAAATGCCTAGTAGAGGTTCGTCTCTCACAGCCAAAGCTTTGAATTATGGGATAACATGATATGGCCGGATCCACATTATAGCTTATTCCTGCCAAGAAACACCTACTTGACTGGAAAAGTGAGATTTGACCAAGCATAGCTGGTTGAATTTTTTTACATGCGATTTAAGGCAATGGTTATCTGAAATCGATAACATGGATATTGTGTATTTTGCTCAATACTCAATAGAAAAATAAGCACAATGCACACTTGCTTGTGAATAGCTTGTTTGCTTACACACCTTTAAGTCCTCAAACCAGACTTATAGTATCTCAAAGATTTCTTGATAAGATCTGCTCTATGGTACCTACTCAATTGCCTTTCTTGGAAACTGATAAAAAAAAATAAAAAAAAAAACCTTATTGTGTCCTTATTCTGGAAGTTGAGTACAGTAATACCAGCCAATCAGATTAGAGTTTACCGGGTCAATTCTGCTGTCTGTAGCTGAGACTTGAGAAGAAACAAAAATCAATACAGTATAGTGAAGCTATTCTTCTGCTATGATTTTGACTATATAAGTCAAGTATCAATATTTTAAATCATTATTATCACTGTTATTATTCTGCATTGATCAAAGTGTTGTTTAGATTTTTAGGTAGGCGAAATTACATTTAAAAAAAATCAATTGCTGCTTATTTAATAGCGTAATAATGTTTTGAAGTGAAATTGATCACATAGGTTCAGCTGGTTTGTTCAGTAATACAGATAAAAAGATAATGGAACAATGGGCAAAGCGATGTATTATTTGCAAGCGATGCATTAAAAATGTATAAATATCACAAATGCATAAAACCTCACTTTATTAAAGAACTGATCGATATTTCGCAAAGCTTAGACCATTACAGAAAGAAATAGATGCAACGTGGGTAGTGAGTTTAAATAGCTTGAACTGTAGTACTATAACATAAATGTACATTTTTGACTCTAGTAAAGCATAAAAATACCATAATATGATTTTAGATATTTAAGAAACATGCTGAAATAACATACTTGTTTATCTGAAAAACAATGCTGCAGTCAGTTATTCCTTTTGAATGTCGGCCTCTGTTTTAGTTTGTGAAACCCGCCCACTGCCAGTTTATCCAAATGTTTTTCAGGGCATCCGGGTTGCCAGTTGGCGGAAATACTGCTTATTTAATTCATTTAATTGGAATTTGCACTTGTTCCTGTTGTTGTGGTAAATCTGGCAACCTGTGTACGCATTAAGTCTGGGAGGGAGGGGCTGGGTGAAAAAACACCCTCTCCAATATTTAGAATTTGGACTGCAATACTTAAGTCAGCCACTAGTTGTCAATCCTACACACAACTTTAAATATAGTACAATGAAGTACATCAGGATTTTCTCATTTCTATAAATTAAATAAGATAAAAAAAAATCAAGTAAATTGATATATATTAATATATTTTTTTTGGAATCTTATTTTTAATTTAAAAGAAGATAAAAAAAAAATCTACACACACACACAGAACCAGACTGCATCTTAACATCTTTCTCAACTGCTCATCTTGTCAAGCATGCAGAAATCCTCTGTAGGCTCTCCTTTTCTCTCAATGATCTTCAAGAAAGCTTTTATGCTCAAAAATGAATCTTTAAAATAAAAGAAGTATAAAAGTTTGACATTTCCACAAGGCACTATTACTCTTGCATGAGGACTGAGACGTTCTCTGGTTGCAGCCCCGAAAGACAAACATTGGTTGCGCACACACAATGCAGATGCTAGGGAAATAAACGGGGATCGGATCGTGGTCAATTCAGGATCATCTCAAGCATGTCACCATCCACGACTTGGAGCTGGGGAAGAGAGACGATGAGCTCCCTGTCTTCTGTGTAATCCAGATCTGGTTTAAGGTGCCTCTTTTCTGGGTGGCTGTTAAAGCACAGTATAGAGAGCGGATGTGTCCATCACCGATGCACAGGCATGGACGTATTCTCTCTAGACAGAGGGACTGATGTAAGGTGACATCTTCAGGTCATGAGAATTCAGGTCTGTGAAAGTGTAAATGCTTGTTTCTGACTTTATATCTGGAAAGTGGGGCATGAGGATGGACAGCGGAATGAAACAAGAGAACGCTTTCATACAGGGCTGACCCGTGAGATTTTAGGGCCCTAGGCAGGACTGTACATACACTACCAGACTGGAATATATATATATATATATATATATATATATTTATATGTCACATCAAGGATGTATTTATTTAATCAAAAAATGAATTACAAACAGTAACTGATTGCATTTTAACTGCTGGTAGTGTATATAAGTGAGTGTTATAATAAGGCAAGAGCATATATTTAGAGATGAGTTTATCTTGTGTGATGATGCTCATCCAATATTAAAATAAATAAATGAAACATTCGCTAACTTAGCTGCAATAGCACAACATCTTACCCTACCGATCTCCTAAATGCATGCGATCTGACAGTTTAGTTGAATAATTAAGTAAAGACAAATCAAAAAAGCACCCCAGTCAAAGACGTTAATCTGATTTAGATTATATAATTCTATGAATCTTATATAGGCCAATATCTTTAATTTATAAACTATGAATTCAGATTAAACGGTTCCACTTACTTGGGATTTGGGTTATGATGAATAATACATGTGTTTGTAGTGTACATTTAATTCATGAGATTATTAAATAACTAAATAAATTATAATATGCAATAAATATTAAAACTACCAGCAATAACATGACAACTCTGAGTGTCTACCTTTAATTTATATAATCCAAAATATGACAGCAATTGTTTTGGTTTAAACAGACAGATAGATAGATAGATAGCAAAGACAGTTTTTCCAAAATTTTCTCCAGTCTTTTTCACCCTTCTTGTGTGCCCTTTATACCTCTTCACATACATGCAGTGTTTACAGGAACAATTTAACAATAAGAAAGGATTCAACATGCCAAGCCCTGCTAATGGAAAACAAGCTTTCATTACTACAGATTAGACTTTCTGCTAGGAAACAAGACTGTATTGCTTTGACAGGAAAGAGATAAAGTAAAAGACAGAAAGAGAAAAACATTTTTTCTCCCGTACTGTCTGTGAAGCTTAAATCATTCAGCAAATGAGCAGCACCCCAGTGTTATTGTTTCTTTATGGTTCCTTTCCTCATACCCAGTCTTTGGGAGGTAAGAGCAGACTCCAATATTAGGACTTTTATTTTCTCTCCTTTTCCTTTCTCCTGGCATTTCTTCAATTTTGAAGGGGTGTGTTTGATAATACGTTCATACAGACTCTCGCATCATCCTTAAAACTTGCTAGTGTGTTTCAAAGGAGTCGAGAGTCTGAATGGTGTTGGAAAAGCAGAGCTCTGCAAAGAACCACCCTCCAAGTACAGCTGAAACTTTTCATTTGCATCCCTTCATTCTTTTTTCAGTGCTTTTCCCCAGTTATCTGCTTCTTTCTCCCCCAATTAGTAGCTTTAGATCCAATCAGTCTGAACTTATATCTGTGGAAAGAAATATCGCTCCCAACACTTTTGGAAAGTTTCCTCTCCATTGTGAAGATGCGCGACTCGTCCTTGCTGTCAGAGTTTAAAAGGACGAGCTGCTTTTCAGGAAGACATTAGTTCGGTGGTTCTATTTAAGGTTGCAATTTTAAGGTTAGTTTTGGTTGTGCAATTTGTTGTAAAATGTTCCATTACCTTTACGCATTAGATGTTAATTATTTCACTTATTGATAGTTTAAAAGTAATTGAAGTAAATTTGTTAAATTGGTTCGTTAATGAGTTTAAGTGTGGGCAGAAATAAGAGAGGAGTAGGGTTTACATTAAGCAAAGGTAATTCTAGGCATCTTTAAAAAAACACATAACTTTTAAACTTCATTGTGCAAGATTTATGCCCTGGACATGATCAATACTTCGAACTGTGTGACTTGTTGAGGAGAGATTTACTTTTCGAAATGATCAAACGCACAGTTTTGACCTTGCGGACGATGCGAGTGTCAAACAAACACAAACGAAAGCAACGTAAATGTAAAAACATTCGAAACAAATCAAACAAAGAAGCAAAAACAAAAACAAAACAATCAGACGACAAAAGAAATCCAAACTAAAACAAAAATCATGAAAATAAAAAAAAGACAAATAAAAAAAACAGACAGTCGAACAAAAACAAAACAAACAGTCAAACCAAAACAAAACAAACTACCTAACAGCCAAACAAGAAAGCAAAACAACAACAACAAAACACACTTAGACACTTTTTGGTGTTTTGACTTGTTTTTGACCCTACTAAAATTCAAAAACACCCTGGTATTAAGATGTGTGCTTAAATTTTAATCGTATATTTTAATCCAACATTTATGGGTTTTATTCCAAAGTATTTTACTGCACAGTGATTTTAGTCTTAGTTTGTGCAGCCAACTAAAAACAAGATGTCCTCCGAGTGTCGTGACAAAACCCAAGCACACAGAAACACAAACCAAAGCCTAAAATGCTCATTTCTGGCAGCCGGGCGAACACTTGCATTTCAATCTAGATACATACAGTATATGTACATGAGAATATCGGCAAAACTGAAACTAGATGGATTGAAACTAATTATATTTCTTTTGGTGCTCTTGAAGAGCACATGCAGCTCAAGGGTTTAAAACCGCCGCAACTGTGCACGCTTTCATTTTCTGATGGTTCTGGTCTGAATTGGTCTAAACAACCTGCTCTGTATAACAGCCAGTTCTGATGAGTCAGGTGCTTATTTTCCTGACATACTTACATTAAACATAAAAAAAGTAGCTATAAAAACCAGATTTCTCATCAACAGAGCATTCACTTCAGCAGATAAGCTCTGGAGACAGGCACAATATGACATGTGTCATTATAATAAATAATTGGGGCGGTGATAAAAGGAAAATGAGACCTTTAAACCTACAGTCTTTACGTTGACAGGGATTATCTGTCAAGTATATGACTCTATTCCTGTATTTAGCGTATTTTCCTTAGAACGAAAGACCCTTGGGGCCGCTGAAGCAGGACAGGGAACGGTCTGACTCCCATTTCTGACACATCTGGTGTGTTGATGGGATTTTAATTTGATTACAGCAAACATAACAAGTACCTCTGAGGCTGCTTCTGAAACTAGAAAACCGCTCGCAAATCCAGTCTAGTGAGCACATGCTGATGGCGCTGATGATAATCTCAATTTATTATTATGACAGACACTAAATTAAAGTTGGCTCCAGGATATAAGGGGAAGTCCCACCAGTGTGTAATTAAAAAGGTAAGAATATCAATAAAAAAATAGAGTGTGGTAAATGACCTTCTGAATAATAATCGTTAGTGATTTACGATCGTCGTCAGAAAGCGCAGAGAGGGGGCGAAGCACAGAATTTTCATAAATCTTACATATATTAAATCTGGAATCATAATCCTGAGGTTTGTGAGCTATGTTGCGGTGTAGTCAAATAATAATAAGATAAGATAGATCGATGGACAGATAGATAATATGATATGATATGATATAATATGTATTTACTTCATGCATAAATGGATTCTAAATTGATGGAAAAGTTAATATTTCACATATCTATGCTTTATTTAAGCCCAGAAGAAATTCTTTTGTGGCACTCTGCAATATAAATGTCTGTCTCGTCTGATCGGAGTGCATTTTTTGGAAGCCTAGCATATGTCAATTCCGTAAAGCCACAAAGATTGTAAAAACAGCTAGACGATTTTTCCCCCTAATAAGAGATGGCACAAAGAGAATCCCTGGGGAAAACGAACATTGGCAAAGTTCTTGTTTTTCTTCTCGCTGAGAGGTAAGTTCTGACTTCTTTAAAAGGTCAGGGACATCAGGTAAGTCCTGCTCCGAAAGGTCTGACTGGTGTTGCACGCGCTGACCTGTGAAATATCAGCTCTATATAGGACCCACCGCTGCCAAAATGATGCAATTTGAAAGTCTGTCAGCGGTCACCCTTGCATGACCCCCCTAGGCAGCGACGTCAAACGGAAGCATACAATGGAGATTGGTGGTCCAGGCGCAATAGTATGCAGTTTTAGAGCAGCCGGTACATCGCATCATGTTATGTTTGTATGTAAAAACTGAAAAGCAATCACTTTTTTTCGCATCTTGAATATTTTCTGCATCTTTATGAAGACACGAAATAGTTTTATTGTACAAAACAGGTGTCCTTCTAAACAAATAAATAAAAATTGCGCAGTCGTCATATTTTCTATCTTTTAAAGGAATAAACAACTCCAGAAAAATAAATATAAAATAACACTGTCTGATTGTATAAAAAAATATTCTCTTAAATTATATTTAAAGGTGCTACATAAACTGAAAAGCCATTAGCCTTCCATCTAAAAATCTCTAAGAAAGCAAATTAAAAAGCAGATAAATCAATGCACCAACAGAGAGTAAGGCTTGTTGATGCATTGACAATTCTGGTTGTTTCTCAATCTGGCAACCCACGTGAGCCTGAAGAAACAACAGAAGAAACAGCTCTCACATATTTAGAATGTGTACTGTATTACTGTTTATTTATTTTCTTTTTTTATTATTGAATGTTTATTGGTTTTTAACAGGAATAACATACCAAATGGGACATATCAGAGTTAAAAAATATAACGAATAAATAAAAAAGCAACAACATTGAATTTACCTCTAGCCTTATCGCATACTGCACCTTTAAAAGAAGTGCTATTCTAATCAAGCGCAACAATGTTTCAGAACTTAAGAGTTCAATTTTTCATCTGTTTGTGTTAATGAATTATAAATAAGGTATTAGGTGTTTCCTCTTCCTCCGAGAATGCAGGATGTTTGCATGAGAAAGAGATACAGTGCTTTGAGCAAAACAAGTGTCAGTTCTATTACTGGCATCGATATTTCCTTCACATCCACACACAGAGGGGTTCATTCACTTTGAATATTATCTGGAAAAATGACTGATCCGGCTCCATTGTTTAAGGTCACGCTGTTCATTAAAACTGACACGCCGTTTCTCAGAGCGATGCTCGTGCCCTGACCTTTCTCAAAAAGTCAACAGCTGTCTAGTTTTCTGCTAGCGGAACTAAACTTCACCAATTGCTCCTTCAAAATCCACCTCCATCTTAATTGAACTTTGATCTCAATTAAGAATGAAGATGTGTGGGCCCTGAAGTATATTATATCATGAAACAGCAGTCGGTGACCAAAGCTAAATGCAGACGCAGAAAGAAAATGGCAATCGACGCCAGGGTTGCGCTCAGATTTGTTGTTAGCCTGTGTAAATGAGCACTGAACTCCCCAGAGGCCTGATTTGTGGAAAACTGAGTATTAGCGAGCCATCATTTTGTCGATACATACTTTCATTGCTGTGGTAGCAGTCACTATGATGTATTAAAAGTGAGGCCGCACAGGGCCGCAGGGTTTAGCAGGCTAGACTATACAGAACTTCGTGGGAATTCTGTCTTCGTCATGACATTTGGGTTTGTGCTTGCAATTCTATTACTGTTGATTTGAAGTTGGTAGGATGTTGTGTTTAACTAGCTATTGTACTCTTTATTTAAAATGAAATATATAAAATAAAATTAAATTAAATTAAATTAAATTAAACAAAATTAAATTAAATTAAATTAAATTAAATTAAATTAAATTAAATTAAATTAAATTAAATTAAAAATAAATTTTGCATGGTATTTTTATGTGAATTTATTAAACTGAAATGTAGAGAAAATTAAATATTCTTCATCCTGGTCTAACAAAAAGTTTGTTTAATCATATTTAAGAAATAACAAAACAAAAGACAAAAATAGAAATACTTCTTAATTCAGCTCAGATTGGCACACAACCCTATTAGTATTATTATTAGTAGTAATAATAATAAATTGTATTTATGAATAACTGATCAGACATAGTTCATGTAACATACAATCTTCCATTCTTTAAAATGTAGTTAAAACCTAATGGCCCGGTTTGAGCGTTGTAACTTTGCAGATACCGTTTATGCTCAAACAGCAACATTACACACTAACTAACGTCAAAAAAGTGAAATCGCAAACAACCACCCCTTCGAGAGACAATGGCCCGGTTTCATAGACAGGGCTTAGACTAAGCCAGGATTAGGCCATACTTCAATTAGAACATTTAAGTAATTTTTATAAACATGCAAACAAAAAAAACACACTACCGGCGTGTATCTTGTTTTAAGGTCAGTCAGTGCAAGTTTCTTTCAGCTGAAAGAGCTCAGATTTACATTTAGCCTAGGACTAGGATTAAGCCTTTCTGCGAAACCGGGGATGTATAAATGAATTCCTAATCCTTTTCCCAAACTTGGCGTAACTTGTAGTAAATGCTTAACTGCGCAAAAAAATTGTGGCGTAGTAATCATAGCCTGTACTTATATTGCACGTAGAATGAGACACATCCTTTACTAGGAAAATCATTGAGTGTATTCTCAGAAAACCCATTAACCTTGAAACCCTTCTACCCTACAGCGGCTCATGAAAAGAGCACTGCGCTTGTCATCTCAAATCAGACGTCATCGCAAATCGTCAGACTTAAGCACCTCGATACGCGCTTCTCTCTGTCCAAATTGAAGTGTTCAGTTGACCGTGTGAAAGATAAGGCTTCTCCTATCACTCGCAATTGCACGAAGCGTCCAAAAACACCAGTAAACGAGAATCTAACAGAGCCAATAAAGATTACAAAGGGATGACAAACTAAATAGAATTTAGATTGCAGATGACTTCTGTGGTTTGGATCAGTGATCAGTCTTTTTTGTGCTCTAAATGTGGAGAAACTTAATAAGTTACTAGCTACTTTTCAACTGATGATACAAATGAATACAACAATAAATAAATCAATATTTTGTCGACAAAAATGTGTAGAATTAGAGCTGTGAATACGCGCTTAAAACTGTTCTCGCTTGAGATGGAATAGTTCCTCAAATGAACTTTACTGCTCTTCATTTTTGCCATCGCTCGCATACTTCGCTTTGGATAGAAATTGTAATGGATAATGGAAAAAGAGTTAAGATGGAAGGAGAGATGTGGGAGAGAGGGGAAGAGATGGTAGCTTTTAGCTCACCTCCATAAAGTGCTTTCCGTTACACTGCCGAGGTGAAAGTCATACAGCTTGGTGAGAATCAGAATCACCTGTGAAAAGAAAACCGAAAAAATCAAATAAATCTATATGCACTGACTTATTTATTACTTTTATTCCTTTCAATCACATTTATATTCATTGCAGACGGTTTCTTTTTAGAGCCAAAAATGAGCTACAATACGGGAGACTTCACATATTTCAATTTCCAGGACAGGAACAGATTGCAAAATTCAAGTCAATATAACAGTGCTATAGGCCTTAAGGTCTTTGCTCACAGTCCGAAATTCTCGTCCGAAATTGTTGCGCGTTAAAAAATAAATACAACGTCATGTTTTATCAAACACGTTTACATACTGAATACACACCGAGGCTCGATTTTCTGTGGTTTTGCATCTGTAGCGAGCATTTTGAATGAAAAGCATGAAGAACATAAAAAAGAGTTTTAATTAACTTTCATTCAATTTCATGATCTTTAACATAAATAAAAAGATTTACAAATATTTGTGTAAAAAAAAAAAAAAAAAAAAAAAAAAAAAAAAAATATATATATATATATATATATATATATATATATATATATATATATATATATATATATATATATCAGTAAGTACTTTCTTAAGTCTATGACCTTATGACCTCAAATTATGTATAGTTTGTCATGACTAAATAAACAATTATTACTTCACAAAATAAAAATAAATTAAAATACTTTAGCAAAATAAATAAATAAAATAATAGCTATATTAAACAGCAGAAGGTAAATTAGATTACATGTGTTTACACTGCATGGAAAGCTACTGATGCAATACAAATAATGTTTGTACTGTCTGTTTGCATTCACAGAGGATAAACTTACCATGTTTATATCAATGCATTGCCAAGTTGGGTATTTCATTTTATTTAGTATCAACTTAATGCCAAAACGCCAGCAATTTTGACATCTCCTCCTCAGAAAACTTCTTTAAAGCTATTTAGAAACCTCAGGGCTGCCTAAGGGCTGGTGGATATAGCTATGCTCATTTTTCCCAAAGCCCTTCAATTGTTTGTCTTCCCGACCCCCGTGATGTTGTGTTTACTTCTCTTTTGTGTCAACAAGCAGGACTCAATCGGCCTTCGAGGCTTTAAGCCGGGTGGGATTGAGCTTGATAGTTTTCAACCCTGACCTTGGGCTCTGTGATCTGTGAGAGCTTTTAGCCTGAGGGTCAGCGAGAAGACAGCGGGAGCTTCTGAACTAGCCATCCAGAACGTCAAACACTCATGCACGAGCATCACACGTTCACAGCTCCGACCCCATCAAATGCCTCGGCATGCTTCACTGCACACACCATCGAAGATAATAAAAGCTTAAAAAATGGATTTTTTTCACATTTTTCTTCACTTTATGGTGGCACTGTAAAGAAGAGTGGGTTAAGATGTGTCGCCCTCATAATCAAGCAAATAAACATTCATTTACAGCTGCATGGGCTTATCTAAGTCTAAACTAAAGACCTGTTCTCACCAACTGTAAAGAGAACTGTAATAAATGTAGCTGGAAGCAGTAATTACGGGACCAAGCATTCCAAGCATGCAGCTGCAAATTGCCATTTTAGGATTTTTTTGGTCAAAATGGCTACATGAATACAACCACTAGTAATATGATTTAATGGCTTATCAAGTCTGACCAATAGGCAGCACTGTTATCAAATCTATGTGATGTGTTCAGTGTGAGCTGAGAAAGGCCCAGACAAAGTTTGGTGCTTCAAACCATTGAAGACATATAGCCTCAAGAGTCATTTTGTCAGGATGCCTCAAATTCGTTGCTGTGGCATGCGAAAACTCTTTTGTCTATTAACACAAAATACATAACTTTTTGTCAGAATGGTCTGAATTTTATATGATTCCATTGTAGTGAAAATCTGAGAAACAATTAAAAAAAAGTTGATTTTTAAAATAGGTTAAAATGGAAGACAGGAAGTTTGGCTGACAACATTGGTCCCACTGTTCTCAGCGTGACCCATGGAATCTTCTAACACTAGTTCTGAAATATCGTTCTAATTTTTGATCACAAGGTGGCACTGTCTAGAAACTTAGAAACACGAGGCCAAACCTGACATGTTTGGTATCGCTGGACTCGGAAAAGATTTAGGAGTCTAAAAAGGTCACAAAGTCAGCCACACCCAAAGTAATAAGCATGTGAATTTTACTGGCTCAAAACTTAGCACGCTCCTTCAGTGCATCTGATGACCCATACTAAGTTTCATAATAGTACGCTAATGTGTTCATAAAATATAGTGTTTCAGTACAAAATTTAAAAAGATCAACACATGGGAAAACTCAACTTGTCATGATGGACCAAATGTAAAGAGACCAGTTGTGTTAATTTTGGCCAAACCAGTCAGAAGTTATAAGCAAAAATAGCATTTTTTGGTATCTCCTGACCACTAGGGGGCACAGTGCCTTTTGGCAGGTAGTCTCAGGTCATACTTGTCATAACACACACCAAGTTTGGTCTTAATATGGAAAACTGTTGCAGAGATATAGGCTCAGATGTTTTTACATGCTTTTCGTAGAATTTGTTTGCACATTATTAGAGGAAGCGCTTATATTTTTACTTTTAGATTTAATATACATGAAATATACATTTATATATACACCTTATTATCTCAGAATGCTGACTGTTTCTATAGCAACCAGAACTTCCAACGGCAGATGCGGTGATGCGTGATTGGCTACTTTTTTTAGAAGGCGGAGTTTCTCTGCCATTTTAAACGTGGCATTTTTCCCCATTCAAAACTATACGAGTGACACTTCTTGTGTATTCTATAGTGAGGCACAGGGCCTACAACTGATCTAAAGCACCCAGACAGAAATTTATTACCCGTTCTCAACGGGACATTGCCCAAGCGACAATGCTCAAAAAAAGTTGTCTGGACAAATTTCTCAAAATTTGCCCCATCTATAATCAGCCAAAGTAACACACTGAATTATATACAAATTAGTGCTTTAATAAACATATCTCTGAATAGAATAAAGGAAAATTTACTTCCACTATGACTTAATTACCTTTAAAACCAAATAGAACATACATGGGCAGCGTCGCATTAGGTGACAGGCAGTCACATAATTATTAAAGGGTTCAGTGCATACATTTGCTTCACAAACGCAAAGCGGAAGACAGCAACTGACAGAGGGCAGCCGTGATTATAAGTCACCGTTGCAGCACATGGTCCCTCACGTTGACGTTTTACATAATTACGGCCATTTCCTTCTGTCAGATGCTGCTGTGTTTCCTGTACAGGTCTAGGTAGGTTTGAGATGATGGGTTTCATTTGCATATTCATATTCATTTTCCTTTGATAGCTTTGCCTAGTGTAAAACAGGCCTCTTCCCTGAAGCAGGGCGACAAACAAGCTGTCACTTTGAGTCATGTTGGTAGTACCGGCTACTCTGTGTCTGTTTCAGAAGATAAAAGTCATGAGACGTGAATAAAATGTATGAGAAGGGGGAAAAAGTGGCTTACACTCTGTTTAAACCCTTTTTTTCCACTAAATTATTCTACTGTAAGTGGCTTTAGCGAAAGTCAAGTCCAAGCTAACAGACAACAGATTGTTTAACTAAGAACCACAGAGCTGCAAGTTGTCTGAATAAGAAGAGAAACAAATTATGGAAAGAAATTTGGAGACTTTCCCAAGTCAGTTAGGAAAGAATCACAACCTCTGAACCCTTTCACTCCCTCTTAACTCTCATGCACTGATCAGAGACCCCAAGGCCATTTTAATATAGATTAACTTTTAACAATTTAACAAGAGCAAAATCCCCGAAAATATGGACTTGATCTAGAAACATCAAATACCTCGAAGAGAGCTGAAGATATGCAGACACTGCAATACAACCCGTAAGAAGATGAGATATTCACTTTTTTCATATCCATATACTATGCTTACTATACTATATTTATCTTTTCTAAAAATGTATTTTTATCAATTATTCTTTCAAATTAGATTGCATAGAAACTCCCAGTAGTAGTTTGAGTGGATGAAAGCCACACTGCCAAAAAAAACCCTTGCCATTAGCAATATAATGTAAGAATTCATCACACAAGAAAGAAAGAAAGAAAGAAAGAAAGAAAGAAAGAAAGAAAGAAAGAAAGAAAGAAAGAAAGAAAGAAAGAAAAACAATTGAATATGGGGTGTGAGAGAGACACAGAGATTTCTTGTCCCTAAGGGCTTCTATTCTTTATTGTGTGAAAGCAGAGAGGACTCAGCTGCAGTGGCATTTTACACAAACACAATGTGGAGGCTCCAACCTCTTGATGCCATTCTGCATTGTATTTTCCAGCTGATCAGCAGAACTCTTGCTGACAAAGAAAGCACAGATCTACCTCTGATGACTGGTGCTCAGCATAATAAGCTGTACAATAAACCACTGCAAAACAAACACATATGGTCAGAAACGTTCCAAAACTAAAGTGAAACCGAACTTGTTTATATGGTTCATGTTCTCTCACTGGTTCATGTTCAACAACTATGGCCTTTTTCTCTTTATCATTACTTGAACAAGGTCCACTTGGGTATGACTTCATTACCAGCTCCTTCATCTGACTTTTGAGGTAATTGGAATCCAGCAGTGGCCTCGTTTGTCATGTTTGTTGTGTATAAAAGTAGGTTAGACTGTTACATGTGTCAGGTCATTGTTTATAGTCAAGTCAAGTTCATAGTTTATGGTTTGTTCAGTTTCTTGGGCATAATTCATAGTATGTTTTGCGATTGCTTGGGTTTTCTATGCCTTTGTCTTTGTCTACTTTATGCTACTATAATAAAATGATTGTTAACTTTAGTGATGAAAAACTGGATCATTTTACTGGCTTGATCTCTTTCTTCAAAATGAACAAATCTTTCTTCAACCCAATTTGTTCATTTTTATGTTTTATGTTATATTTTCAACAGCCAAATTACCCAAACACACCTGCACAAATTTGCTCATATTCAAATGATTAGGAATTAGGAAACCATTACAGTATATAAAAATAAATTACATATACTGGAAGACGCTTTTAGCCAAATCTTACAAACCTAGTCATGAGCCTCGGCAGAAAAGGAAACTTTTACAAGCCATGCTCAGTCACTGATAAATCGTTTCTGAGCATTTCATTAGATTTATGTTTGTGAAACAACCATAATCCATTTAGCTTCCAGTCTGTTGCTTTCAGTCGTTCAAGCTCGGAGTCCCATTCAAGAAGCTCACCCACTAGTTAATTCATTTAAGCTGTCACATGGTTACGGTGTGTACTAGTTAGAAAACGATGCAAGTAGACGCTACTCATTCCGTGATGCTGCTCTCCGCAAAAAACCCCAATTGACCTGCAATTAATCAAAGAAATGTCAATTATCCATGACTTGGATTATCATCATTGGACTTTAATTAAAGCAGCCGCGACAAACAGAAATATTATTAGCATAACTAAATGTTCCATGTCCACAAAGACCAATTTAAAGTGTCAAACTTAATTTCGAAGTGGCGCGGTTTTCACGACCACTAATGAAGGGAGTAATGGCTTCTTTAGAAAAACTCATCTGTTTCTCTCAAACTCTCCATCTCTTTTGAAGCATCTTGAATTCTTTTATCTCCTGTTAGCCGGAGGCTACTGCAGGGTCAACTACATGCTGACCTGTGTGGCCATAAATTAAGCATTGCATTTTAAGCAGGAGAGTGTGAGGCCTGTTTATGAATCCGCTGATTTAAATCAGCCAGTGAAATCGAAAAGCTCAGCCAAGATGCAATTTTTACGATTAAGTCATCAACACAAGAGGTTTTTAACAAACGCACCTACAGTTAATGATGGCTGACAGACAAATGTTTGAAAATGTCATCACTGCCTTTTGGCTGACACTTTTACAATGTTCACCGAGACATAACGGACGTTGAACAGATTGTGTCTTCCTCTGCGGCAGAAGACAGATTTAATGTTTCTGTGCCACATCATGT
Organism: Puntigrus tetrazona; assembly: GCF_018831695.1. Lineage (NCBI taxonomy): Eukaryota > Metazoa > Chordata > Actinopteri > Cypriniformes > Cyprinidae > Puntigrus > Puntigrus tetrazona. The sequence continues at coordinate 23,378,303 of NC_056699.1, read as the reverse complement.
CAAAATAGCACTGCAGGTGGGGACTGAATTGCTCCCTATGGATTAGCACAAAGAATTAGCCTTGATGCGTCAACGTGTTTGATTTAGATGTTGCAACAGGAGTAGAGGACATGTGCACACGATGGCCCACAAACACAAAATCAGACCTTCAGAAAACAGCTGTGGTTGATTTATGTATCCACAGGGGCTTGCGCACCTTGTAGGAAGTTAAATAGGAACTCGGTTACAGGAACTAGCCACCAGGATGGCCCCCAACAAATACATTTTCCCCTAGGGCCATTTTGCTGGTTGCATTTGCTTCACCAGTAGAAACTCTGAAGTGATGTAAGCTGGCTAACAGTGATGCAGTGTAAAGTTCAACAACTACTGTATATCTACCTACCATCTATCCATCTATCTATTTATAGTTTTTTTTTGGCTATCCCAGTATCTCCTATCATCTGACCATCTATCCATCAATCCATTAATCCTTTATTTATATCTGCTCTCTATCTCTCAAACATCTGTCCATCTGCTTATTCATCCATCCTTTATCTGTATCTGTCTTCTATTTCTCAATTATCTATCCATTTACCTCTCTATCATCTGTCTATTCATCCATCCATCCATTATCTCTATTGCACCTTCATTTATCAATCACCTATCTATCCATCTATTCATACATCTATCCTTAATTTATTTCCATCCCTCTATGTTATATCATCTATCCATGTATCCATCCATCTCTTAATCACCTATCCTTCTACCTCTCTATTATCCGTTCATCAATCCATCCATCCATCATTTATCTATATCTATCCCACTTTCTTCTGGCAGCCATCTATCCATCCATCTATTCATAAATCTGTCCTTAATCTTTATCTATCACTCTATGTTTTATTGGCCATCTATCCGTACATGTTTTGTATCTATCCATTCATCCACCATTTATCTATCCTCTATCTCATCTATCCCTCTGCCTATCCATCCATTTATCTATATCCATTACTCTATCTCTACCAATTATGGACCACCCATCCTGAAGGGTTGTTCTGAATTTCGGTCGTACTTCTTTACATTGAAATCACAACAGCAATTCTAAATCCCGTTTGCTACCTCAGTTCAAATTTAGGAACTAAATTGGGAAAGAAAATGGGAATAATAATTTCTCAATTTAATTCTGAATGTCAAAGTCCCTGCTTGCTACAGTATATGCACAATTTGTACATGGGCCAGATTGATTCATAATGAAAAAATTCATTTGACTGGTTAAGACATTCTATACAATCCCAGTGAAGTATGACACAGCTAGTCTGGTACATCCTCCACAACCAAGACGGGGAATTGCACTGTGCAAATTGCATTCAGTTCAAATTTTTTTGAGGCGTGTTTGTGTCGTTACCTGATTTGCATAATTCCTTAACGGGCGCTGAAGCAACAAAAACATTGCATGGAAATAAATGATGCTATATGTGGGCCCAATTCATTCTTAGTGAATTCCTCTTTTAGCGTTCTCAAATATCCAAAAAGAGAGATGGCTCAGCCTCAGGGTATTGGCATTATAACACATAGAACAAACATGTCAACGATTAGATGTAGTAGCAGAGTGATGCCATATAACTCAATTATATGGCGAGAGAAAAATCCATATAGTGACATATGACATGCAGTGATGTTAGATTGCTATTCATAACATAGTATAGTTATGTCAGTATGGCTGTTAACACAATATGAGGAGGATTTCTCATTAAAATGAACATGGAATACCCTATGCTGTCTCTCTCTCACACACACATAATCTGTCTATCTCTCAGTGTAATTTATGGCATTTACTGCCTCATAACTCAGCGAGGAATCAAATTCTTGCCAGCTTGTGTCATTTCACACAACCTTAAAATGAAGCATAGATCTGGGATCTATTTTAAATGAGTCAAAATATCTCCAGGAAGAATATTTTTATAGACTGCAATTATACAGAACACAGTTGGAAAAGAAACAAGACCCTCCAAGAACCAAACCTGATTCCAAAACCTTCTTATATATAAGTGTGTGTGTGTGTGTCTGTATGTATTTATTTATTTACTCCTTATTAATATTTTTAATAATAAAAATCAACACAGGTAAATTTAAATCTAAAATGCATAAAACTTTACCTTCTGTCTGTATTAAAAACAAAAACGCCACTGCACTGTGGTGAAAAATCAATGCATTTATTTATTTATTTATTTTTAAATAATACAAGTTAGTGCTTTACAAAATACATTTTAAAAAGCCTAAAGAAATCAAATAAAAAAATCTAATAATAACCTGACTGTAATATGTCAGATCTGATCTAAAATGCATGCTCAAGTAATAAAAAAGTGATACTTTACATTATAAAAGTAATCATTTAAATGTAAATGCATTATGATAATATAAATGTATACAACTTTATCCCAATAAGAATGCAGCATGTTTTTCAACAGTGTCTTCCAGTGCAAAACAGAAATCGCATCCCACTACATAAGAATTACCTCCACACAGTTATTAATTAGCATGTTAACTGTTCCATTAGGTGCTAATCAGAGCAACAGGCCATACTAAAGCAGAAATCTGAGTTTGACTGGAGGGCTCCTATCACAGACTAATTAAACTACAGCAGTTCACTGCCATGAGTCGTCACACGGCATTCTGGGAAAAAAAAAAAGAGTTCGGTCGGTTGTTGTTCTCATTACTCAGATCCCGTTTTCATTCCATTTAAGAGAACCTGCACAGATGTTCCTAGATCAGCACAAAAGGTGTCACAACAAATAGAGGAACTTCACGTAGCTCAGGGTATTCATAATTAAAATCAATGCAACTGTGATGAATGCTCATTAGAAGGAAACAGGCAGGGCTTATCTGCAGACATTTTAATTAAGCATATTTTTCAAATACGGACTTCATCCCACCTCTCAGTGTAGCTAAATATAACTAGTCTCGTAATACTGTACGTAAAAAATCTAGTGAGGAGAAGAATGTTAAACTTGATCTACATGCATTTGTTAAATGTTTACTTTTACCTGTAGTGTCATGAGAGCTGCTTAAACCTGTAACTTCAAGCTTACTAATGATTGGAAGTTTATGGATGTTACAATTTAAACTACATTTAAAACAAAAAACGGTCATAAAGGCAGATTACATTATTATTACTGAAATTACACTGAAATTATTTAAGAGCAACATAATAAAGAAAACAAAAAAATAAGCAAACAAAAACCAAAAAAAAAAAAAAGCAAGGCAAGGCAAGGCAAAGAGAAGCAAAAACAAACAAAAACAAAAAAAACAAAACAAAACAAAACACAAAAACAAGCAAAACAAAACACAAAAACGAAACAAAACAAAACACAAAAACAAAAACCAAGCAAATCAAAACAAAAAGCGACAGAAAAAAAGCTTTTTATTTTAAAATGCAAACTTCAAATTGAAGTTTAAACACAGTTATGCTAATAAAAAATATAGTTTAGTTACTCCTCAGCACTGATCACATGAAAACAAGTCTCAAATAAACGCTTTATTGAAAAATCATGTTTACTTTCAATTCTTCAAATGATATTTGCTTTGAAATCTATTCCCATCGGAGCCTCTGGGGGATGATAATGATGAAGTCATACATCTAGTGTCAGGGTTTCATCTTTTCAAACATCTTTACCCTAAAGTGGCCCCGATACTTATGCACATCTTTACTTTTAATCAAACAAAGTAATTAAACACTTCAATCACACTAATGGCTGCCATTGATTCCCATTATCTGGCATATTTATCAACAACACATATTTATACGTAATATGCATCGCTGGCTCCACTTCTTTCCCACTTCAGTTCTTTAAGGAGCACGTTACCATGGCAACAAGGCCCCCCACAAAAATCAGTTTTTGCTCTTTAAGACTGGCTGACAACCATCAGGCATCCATTTTGTGCATAGGAAAACATCTTTTTAAACGCATCGGGATGAAAGTGTAAGCTGAAAGTAAACGGAAAATGTTAAGGTCAGATGAACTGTGTTAACTTGCAAAGTGTTTGAATCCTAAGCTGTCACTTTAGATATGATCAACAGCACCGAGGGCGTTTATAATATTGTAATATTCTGTAAGAAAAAACCCTGACGTGGCTGCTTTGAGCCTTCCCTTAGGGCAAAATAAAAAAGGATGCAGGAACCCGCTTTGGTTCAGATCTATTGTATTCCCGAACCTACAAGCCTGTTGACGTCCCCTTGCAAAAAAAAATAATAAAATAAAATAAACTGCAAAAACATGCACGGAGCAGTGTTTCCTCTCCCTTGTACACCCACTTCCCTTTTCCCAGGGTGCATCTGCTTCTCCCTGGCCGCCTCTCGAGCAAGTCGAGCGAATCAAACACTATTTGACTGCCTGGAGTACGGGCAGCAGGCCCTTAGTGTGAGACAAAAGTTAAAACCCTTTTGTGTAAACCCTCATCTGCTCTCTCTCTCTCTCTCTCTCTCTCTCTCTCTGTCTTCACCAGCTCTGTATTGCCAGTGCCCAGAAATCAAAGCAGAAGCCCAGAGTCCTTCTCATTATGTTAAACACTGTGCTAATTCTCTTTATTTCTAGAGACACGTGCTGTGCAGCCCTGGAATTTGAAATCTTACTCACTCCATAAACGATAAGCGTAAACGACGAGCGAAGGTACAGTGATTTGAAAACGTAAAAGAGGAAATACTTTGAATATTTACACTAAGCGCAAATAGCCGCCTTGTTGGAAGACGCCATTTACACCAACTCCGCCCACCAGCGCGTGATTGGTCTAGTCAACACTACAAAACATGGCCGATAAGTGTAAATTGTAAACATGTAAAATGCGGATGGTTAAGTGTGCATTGTAGTCTTTTTAGCGCAATTGATCTGGGTTTGAATCCACCTTTTGCCAATCGCTGAAAAACACTGCTATTTGTAGGGCTACCCCCTAATAGTCGACTAATCGACCCAAATATTAAACACTCTATATTAGGGTGACCATAAAGGCCATTTTCCCTGGACGTGTCCTGGCCAGCATTTTTATATTGCCTAAAATATCTAGGTTTTGGCTGTGTGCGTGCGATCTGTGCGCTCTCGAGGTGCTTTGAATCAAAGCGATACGGAAATCCTGGCAAGGAAAAAATGACACGTATAGTCACCCTACTCTATATTTGAATGATTAAAATGTTACTACACCTTCCTTACAGTTTTCACCTGACACATTCATAATTATTACTTCTGCAATGCGCTGCGGCAAGCTTTATGTGCGCGCTTGAGTGCTTATTAGGCTTTGCAGGCACATAAAGGCTCATTATAACGATTTAAATCATTTCATTAATACATATGCGGTTATATTCACTAATGCTCAAAATGAACAACTACTAGTCAACCAGAAAAATCCTTAATCGAGGTCAGCCCTACTAGATTTACTTCGTCTAAATAGAATCCTTTGCTAACTGTACTTAGTGTAAATAACATCTTTATAAGCACTTTAGTGTAATTAGACTCATCAGTATTTACACAGCGCAAACAGTCTCTGCCTATAATTGACCCTTCGCAGGGAGCTTGATTGGCAGGCGATCTGACCAATCACAACGCCGAATCCTCCATTTTGAGATTAAAATAACGCGGACCCGCGTTCGGTCGGTGTACCGGTGACATAAGAGAATAAAAACCACTAATTTGAGAGTTAATGTCACCTACCGCCACGTTACTGCTGTTCCTTTGTGCAAAGCACTTAACCCTGTGACTCCAGGTAGACAGACCCTTCAATTACAGCATTGCAAGGCTCTTTAGATAGAAAAAAAAAAACATTCTCTGATAGATGATTACGATCATTTATGAATCTGCCAGGTGGACTGCCATGTTGAATGTTCGGTTGAAATACACAGAGAGGTCGGTCTCCTGGATGATGGCTTTTGTTTTTTCGGCTCCCACACAAGCGCATGAGTGTTCTTGTGGTAAACAGCCACCTGATAATGTGAGCACTTGAGAGCAACAGAAAAAGACCAGCGCCGTTTTGTGTCCTCGCTGAACTCTTTCTCTCTCGCTCGCTCCCTCGGCCTCTCTGCACTCATTTCCTCCTTCCTCTCAAATTCAAGTGTTCTTATTAACATGCACAATTGAATTGCAAAGCATTAGCTCTGTTGGTAAAATTTAAACTAAGGACCAATCTACTTTGATGTTTTTTTTTTTTCCAACTCTAAGCCTTTGACCTTTACAGTGCTAATTGGTTTTAACGAAATCACCCAAAGGAACATTGTATTCTAAATGGATTAGGAGCCCTTTTGTAAGTTGTTTTATGAGCCTTGGTTTTCACACTGATTTCTTTCTCTCTCTTTTTCATCACTTTGTGGGGATCTTTATCACAACGTTTAAAGTTTAATTGTCGGCTATTTGCTTGAACATGCTGCATATGTAGATTTCATATGGATGGCTATAAGAATAAAACCTGATTTCATGGTAGGAGTAATATTATATCAAAGTCACGGTACATATTGGTGTATAGTTATATTTAGACATGTATATATATATACGCAATGAGAAGCTTAGGGTACTTATATAAATAGTTTCTTAGTCATCAACCCACAGTACCTATTGGATTAGTTGTTCACCTTTCTTCTCGTGTAATGTTCTCTGCATCTGCGGTCGAGTCCGAGGGGTAAAGTTCAGTGCACTGGAGCTGAAGCAGTGACTCATGGGTACGGACCTCACAAGGGCTCTCTGTGCATGTCAGACTGAATCACTGCAGACCAAACACGGTGAACCTGTTTTCGTACATTTGCTCTGAGGAGAGAAGAATTTTTAGGAAGTCTAACCTCATGTGAAAGAGTTGAGTCATTGTGTTTTACATTTGTTCCTTCCACATGGGTAATTTCTGTCTCTTTTTTTCCACTTTTTGTTGGTTTTTGGTAGAAGTGGATTGGTTGCAATGAGGACAGTTTGTTTTTTTAATTAATTTAATTGAATTGTTTTCTCTTTTTGTTACGATGAATTTGAATAGAATTCCAATATGGTAGAATTATATATATATCTAGGAAAAAAAACAATGAAAACAATCATATTGCTTCTCAAATAATTGTTTTGTATCTTTTTCACTATTACAGTTTTTTTTAACTAGACGACTGTTTGTAGTTGCATATTTTGTGTTTTAACAAAACTATAGTTAAAACTATTACTATTATTACGTTATTACACTATTATTTAGAATTTTTTAAATATATATTTTAATTTTTATATATTTTAAGACTGATAAATATACTGAAATAAGACATGCTTACCTAGTTTATATTATATCAACTTATACATATAAATATATATATATATATATATATATATATATATATATATATATATATATATATATATATATATATAATAATTTTTTTTGTTTTACATTTTTGTACAAGTGCATTAGTCTCAGATCCTGGAAGAACAGCATCATTTAGCTCCCGCATCACGCTGTCCTTGACAGTTGGAGCTTTGCTAAGTTGCCGTGCATCGCCCATCAGGTAATATCCCATAATCCTCAAGGATTCACTGCTTGATGGATGACTGCAAGCAGTCTCCGTGGTAACACCTACTGGGCAGAAGTCATATCTCACGGCTGTAAAACAGACAACATATTCCCTTTCTAATTTCATCTGATTGATGCCTGGATGTAAGGTTACGCTATTAGTTACTTGTCTCCATTTCTCAAACGTCTAGATTTTTTTCTTTTTTTTTTTTACCCCCCACCCCCATCTTCCACTGAGGTAAAAATGTTTCCTATTAGCTGACAGGAGCTCGATGTGAAAAAAGAGAGACATAATTAAGATGGGAGGATGTAGCAAGGTGTTAATCAAGAATACATGCTATGTGTGTGTGTGCGTGTGTGTGTGTGTGCGTGTGTGTGTGCGTGTGATTCATGTATGCATGTATGACTCAGAATAAAAAAATCAATGAAACATGGAAAACCTTAAATGATGCTTTCCTTCTTTGGGGAAATGGAGATAATTGCTTGAAAGATAAGACTGAAAAAAAGCAAGGACCAAGCAAAGCTAATTGCTATGATTTCATCTGAAGGGTAAAGAGATTTGAGTGAAGGCACACGAGGTTTCTGCGCTTGAGAGATGAGTGTTTGTGTTTCTTGATGAGTGTTTAATCATGGCTGTGGTTCAGCTGATAAGGTCACGTAACTGTTAAACTAATTTTAGTTGTGCGATCACAATGCAAAGCTACTGTTTCCTTCGCATTGCGTAATCACAACTATGGGCAAATTCATACTTCTTCAAGCACAAACTTAAGTACTCTTGCCAATATTGTCACGGTAAGTGAGGAAGACGAGGCGAATCGGATCTAAATGCAACATTGCACTTTATGTAATAATGAAAATAAAGAAGATAATACCAAAACAAAGATAACACAGAACAATCCGGAGGACAACACAAACAATGGGAATAAAGGAAAAGGAAACCAGGTGGAAACAGCTAAAAGTACATTTAGTTAGAAACCGCACTAAAAACAGAAAAGTTTTTCTTCTGAATGGCTTATTGTCGAAATTGTCCCTATTCACGTGGATCAAAGAAAACAGCTTAAAAATGCTGTATTATTCACGCTATGTCAGATTGTGTGTGTTTACTTCAACTAAACGGAAGCGTAACAACTGAACATGCAATGTTGCATTTTTATTAATATCATATAATACTTCTTTAGTTAAATGCTTGCTTCAGACCAATATTTTGTCAAAATTTTTAAATGTATTTAAATAGATTTGAATGGGTGTGGAATGAAATAAAATACAGAAATTGTATAAAAATACATTTTAAAAGAGTAAAACAAATTATATTGTATCAGTATCCATGTGAAAACTAAAACCTAAATTTAGAAATATATATAGAAATATATTTTTATACAATTATATATATATATATATATATATATATATATATATATATATATATATATATATATATATATATATATATATATATATAATATTAATTTATATGTAGGACAATTGATCCTTTGTAAAGACTAGTCCCACTAGTTTCCATTAGTTACTGTTGCTATGTCCATCAAGTTTCGCCACTGTCATGCCACACATCACGTTGTGAGAGAGAGCGGGCTATTTCTGGTACAAAACAAAGTCTTAGCTTTCAGACTGTATTACCGTTTGAGAAATTCAAACAATAAATATAGTTTTGTGGATTTTTTATGTGCCAAAAAAAATCTAAACTTGCTTTATATAAAGGGAAAGAAGAGCCAGCCTTCACGGAAAACTGTTAAAAAAACACAAAACTAAACAAAAAACGTGAAACATTAAGCATCATCCTAAAAATGCTGAGGTAGGAAGACAAAATTTACAACTAAGCATCAATTTAGAAAACAAAACAGGAAATACTAAGCTGAACTGTTCATCCAGAATAACCGTTAAACCGTTACGAACAACAGAAATGTTGTTCGTAAGAAACATTTAAATGTTCTCAGTATTGTTGTCAATGTCAAGTTGGATAGATACCTAAACAGATATAACTGAACAATTTAGTAAAGAAATAAATGAACGCAATTAAAGTGTAACAGACACTAGGAACAAAAACAGCAACAAAAGAAGTTTGTCTACACATACATAAAACACAGGTGTGAAAAAGTTCATCCGTGACAAAATACAGCATCTTCTCTGGAACTCTCTGATTCTTTACAGAAATCTATTTCGAAAGTTTTGAAGGGAAGTGGAAAAGAAAGCAGCCTATATTACAGCAATTTATTACAACCATTAAAGCTTATTAGCTAGAACTTAAGCCTAATCAAGTTTCTCCTTGATACTTTATGCACTTTGAAGATAGCAGACGCTAAACAAACACGCGCAAATTCCCCGATCGGTATCATGTGTTGCACATTTATTTTGTCTGTCAATATCCTGAACACAGTCAATGCATCTCATGAATTTCTAATGCCTTTAGGCCACATAGATGCCAAATACTCCACAGAACAGCGACGAGCTTTGAGAAAGGCCGTCAACTAAACGCTTCTTTATAGTTTCTTATTCTCCACTCGTCTTCCTATCCTTTTGAAAGCTATTCGATTTGATACATTATTTCATTCTTTTAGCAAAGAACAAGCACACCAGTGTAGTAGCCTCACATTTATGCCACATGTCTTATGCTATTAGTTACAGCAAAGTCCTTTCTGTTGACGAAGAACGCATCTCTAAACCCACTGAGAACAACATAAAGCAAGCCTCTTTAATTTCTCGGAAGTTTCTTTTAGTTTCAGCGAAAGGCAAAGGGTGACACCGGAGACTCATGATCTCAGGCGTTTAAGAAAAGATCTCAACAATAGCTCATCAGGATCTTCCAAGACCAAATTTTGGCATTTATTTGGTTTCTTATTCCGTTTTTGTTTCTCTTGAGGAACTTCAATCCACAGTTTGAAACACGACTGAGCTTTCCAAGAACGTCAAGTCCCCTAAGAAGAGTAACCTTTGAGAAATAAAATGTTCTTCCATGGCTTTCCCAGTCCTTTTTATTGTTGAAGTTAAACCCGGCTAAAAGTCTGAATAAGGCATCTAAACCAATAGAGCGAGCTCTTTTTGTGAGTGGAATAAAGCAAACTGATCTTAAGACCTTACCTTTCAGCTTGGTTCAGTCATAACGTCAAGAAAACTTAAAAGAGAATAGCACTCTGCCAACCTAAAGGTTGTGGTTGATATTTTTTTGCGTAGGTTCACCAGGCTGCATGCATTTGTTTTAAATACAGTATAAACTGTAGTATTCTGAAAAGTTCAGGAAACTATTTTAAATTTACATTTTAAATAACATTTTAAAATCCCTTCAATGCCTTCAGTCTTCAGTGTCACACGATCCTTCACAAATCATTTTAATATGCTGGTTTGCTGCTCAAAGTTATTATTATCAGTGTCACTTAGATTATTATCAATATTTTAGTGGAAACTGATACTTTTTGATCAAGATTTCCTGATGAATAGAGTTCAAAAGTACAGATTTTATAACATTAAAAAATGTCTTTTAATGTAACCTTGTGCAATAAAATGTTTCTTTCAGAACTAAACAATTACATACTAACCCCAAAAACTCTGAACAATACTGTCTACTTTGTAGAAACCTTTAGAAAATAGCAAACATGCACACACACACACACACACAAACACTGCAAACCTGCTTTAACCACCATGAAGCTTTTATGTTACAGCAACAACAGAGTGTCTTACGTTAGATGTTTTTGAGTGCTCATTCTGCACTTTCACTTTCCTTTCTAATTCTAGTTCTTCGCACATTAGTGTTAATAAAGCCATCAGGGATTGTGAAAAAGGATGAGAGTTACATACAGTATGTATAAGATGCGCAGATGTACCACAGCCCTCCAAAAGCTTGTTATCAGGAAAGAAGTAAACAGCATGTTCTTTCTATTTCTATCATCCCTGTGTTTGTCTCCTCAGGGCAGTTTGATTATTTTTTTCCTCAGGTCAGAGTTTGCTGGTCCGAGTCTGCCTATAGTCCATTCGATCTCAGACCAGAACAAACACAAAGCATAAGCAAGGTTTTTGATGTATGAAACCTAAGAAGTGGGTTGGAGCTCTTATCAACATTTCATCATGCTAAATAGAAAGAAAGAGCGTAAGAGTATAAAAGTAGATTTCCATGTTTATGGTATAATTGGAAAACTTTGGCAGAGATTTGAGACCGTTTCTGTGTGTCGAACCCCTATTGTTTTATTGTGGAGGAAACTGCCGCTTGGTTGAACGGTGAATAAAAGATGGATTTCAAATGGCGTTTTTTGTTTCTTGTGCTCTCTGACTTCCTATTTAAGCAGCCGGAGGCTAAGAGCATATAGCACGCATTAAGATGGAATACAAATTACTTCCTTTTATTTTTTTTTCTTCGCTGTGTCCAGGCAGGTCATGAAGATTATGCCCTGCTCTCTCATTTCCGGCTCATTTGTATTCACATGTAAAGCATACACAAATGAATAATATCAATTATTGAAATAATAAACATATATACAGTTTTAGAGGTCATAATAATCGTAAATACTAGAAACACAATTTCAATGCGTAATTCTCATGTATAAAGGATAAAGGATTCAGTTAAAGACTTTTAATGAAAAACGTGTTTTTCAAATGCATTAAAGAGCAGTGAAATCCATTCCATTGGATCAATTTATATCATCGAATCTTGAATGAAATCTAAGCGGAACACAATCAGTGTTATAGCGTTACTTTAATATATGCGTGCCTCTTTCCTGTGTGCATCAATAAACGTGGCATTAATATTACATATTTTCTGAACCTCATAAATATGTGTGTCAAAATTGAGATAAATATGCTGTTACTTCATCATCTATCCAAATATATGAAAATGTTTGCATGCTAGAATTATGCCTGCGAATACAAATAAGATCATTTTTGATGCAAGTGATAATTGCTGCAGATTTCTCTGCGGAAGGACAAACAGGTAACTTTCGAAAGCGCTTTAGGCATAAATGAGGACAAAATGGTTAGTGCCACCTAATTGAATATAGCATGTAATGAAAACAGACTTTAAAGGTTAAATATGTTGCATGAATCATCTTCACTGAGGATCTGGTTTTTGCATGGTTAGATTTTTCTATTTGTCGTTTGACTGTTTAAAAAAAAAAACACCTTGGGATGTAAATTAAATCAATCAATTAAATTTATCTAGCGAAGCATGGAATAAACAAATAGTGGGGTGGACGTATTCAAGACAGAGACAGGGACCATGGTTCCATGAGCAGATGATGTGTGCAGCGGCCATGCATCTCAATTAATATGCCAAATGTAAAATTGGTTTACTTGTACTTGACTGGGTTTTCCATTTTGCTTGTGTAGAGCATTACAGAGAAATGTTTAACAAATGTTTCCGGGGATCTAATAAATGTTTTGAACATTCCCTTAACACGTTCGCCTTATACATTATACCCATTTAAAGATTACCCTTGTTTAAAGACCGTGTCTGGATATAACAAAAGGGAAAAGGTAGAAGATATGACAAACATTCTCGTTAAAACTTCATTTTAGCAATATTACACAAGCAAAATCTTGTAGCTGCAGGTGACGTGAGTCACAAACGAATATTAAAATAATACAGCAATAAATATTTCATTTCGTTCTAACCATCTGCTGTGTTAAAGTATTCAGAATATCCCCACAGAACAGAATAAGTGAACAAGTTGTCTTTTTCTAATCAAATACTTAAAATTAGTAGCCGCATACTTTAATCTCACGTAAAGCAAACAGCAGCCCTTCAGAAAACTGCGGAACGGGATTTCTTGTAGAGAAAACAAATAAGTTGATTATGTTAATTCCTCCAGTTGACACCGGATGTTGTCCTCAGATGTTATTGTATATTAAAATGACACAAACTGCTGCCTGCCTGCAGAGAGGAAAGATGAATCCTAAAATACAGTATGGCATGAGTCCACAGAGTCAGTGTGCAACTAAATACTGGTGTATTTCACCGCACTCTGCAGAATTACATTTGACCTCAGGCGGTCTTGAACAGACCTAAAATAACACCTAACTTAGAAGTATTGAAAAATATATATTTCCAAGTTAGATATACAGGACACCCCCGCAGCCCTAGGGGGACCAGGCTTGTTCAAGACCCCCCTTCGTGTCGTTATGAACCAATTATATTATGATTATGTGATTTTGCTGTATGTGATTTACTCAGCTAAGAGGCAGTGTTTACACACGCCTTTAGATGCATAATTGCATTTACAAATATCCCGCACTTTGACAAGCTCAATATAAAAATGAATAAATACATTTCACACATATTTAGCTCCAATTAACTGAACTGTGATAACTGAATTGAGTAAAGACCTGATCCACAATTGATTGTGAATTCAGTTATTGGTGCGTTATTGGAACGTTTGCAAACGATTACAAATTCATGAGGTTCCATTTACAACCCAGACTCACTGAAAAAAGTGTTTCTATCTACTTTTTTTACTTCAAAAACAACAAGAACAGCTGAAATAAACACTAGTGGTAGTAGACAAATAATGTTAAAGGTATAGCAGATTGTAATTATTGAAAAATTCCTCAAAATTCCTCAAAAACTAGAAACGCTTTTACCATAGTGCATGAATTGCAAAAATAAACCTGTTTTTTGACATCATATATATCATTTTTTCTAGTGTAGTAAACTTGCTCTGTAGCTCACCTGGTATAACACTTGCAAGTACGAGTCTTGTGAAACATGAACCATGATTAAAGCTTAAAGACAATGTAAAAGCAATATACAAAGGCACGCTTCCATCGGTAAATGTGCTATTTCATATTTGCTTTTGTTAATAGCATCTGTTAGGTTTGGGATAGGATTCAGTACAGGTGGTACATCATTACATCATGGTGGAGCATTAACCTTCTAGCGCCATTCATTGGACATTTAAATTCCCGATTACCGCAATACATACAACACCCGGCATAATAATACAATCCCAGATTCACATTCATCCGTTTAGGATGAAACCGAATGCACATTTAGTGCCTCTCACTGGAAAGAAGCTGGAACGTGCAAGAAGCAACACAGGCATGCATTTCCAGTGAACCTGAACTGTCCATTTCAGCTAGGATGCCCAGGCAGGAAGCAGCATGGAAGCTTTAAATAAATGCAATTATGCATTTGGATGAAATTCGTTTACCTACTTCTATGTTTTGGTCCATACAGTGACAGTTAGTGGGGACTCCCATTCACTTTCACTGCATGGACAATTAGCCTAAAAAATGAACAAATACTTTGTCTTCGAATTTGATTCGGAATGACATGAGGATGAGTAAACGGCGGCAGATTTATTTCTTTTTTCGTTCATCTTAAACAAACACATACAACACACGCTCTGCTGTCACGTCTTCATTTCTATATCTTTCCCCTGCTGTTTCTCTCAGGGTGGGTGTGCATCTATCTGTCACTTCCTCTGTCTCTCCCTGCCTCCGTTTCCCCCGAGGCCGCCGCCAGATCAATGTTCGTGAATGGCTAGCCTCCAGCACTTCCGCTGAGTCAGAAAGGTGGGAAAATATGGTGAACTGCGAGGGAGAAACCGCCCCCTGCTCCAAAGAAGCTGTCCAACCGTCTATCCCTCCGTACCTGCAGTCTCTGTCAGTGCCCCGTGATGGCTCCCAGGATACCGCCCGTGTAAACACAAACCGGGACAAGCGTCTGAGGCAATTTGTGTCATGGTGGGATGTTCCAGTCCGTTCGGAGTGAATCTGCACGTGTGCGCACGCGCTTGGCGAAGGCTAAAGTCAGCCGATTCGTCTTCATTCATAACAATCTGTCATAACTTGGCCATGTTAAGATTTTCGGGGGAAAGAGTCTTTACCTCGTCTCCCTTCCCGCTGCTTTGGGCTAAATGAAAAGCAAACAGAGCATAGCGGCATGTGCGCGTGCGGGCTAGCGACTACATCCACAGTGTTACGTCTCTGCATGCTGTGGAATTTCCATATGTCTCTGTGGTTACTCCTGCCATCCATCACAATTGTTCTCTAGGCAAGACAGCTGTCCTCGCCTCGGGAATATTCACAGCCCACCAGCCCATCAAATTACATCTAATTCTCTTTCAGTCAAGCCCGAGACTCCAAAGAGAAGTTCAAAACGGCCTCTGACGGTCGCTGCGAGGGAATTCAGGGGCAGAGTTGTTGTTGTCGTCGGCGGCACAATGCGACTCCAGCGGCGCTGCAGCCTTTTGGGGAAGGTGAAAAAGTGTGGGAGTTAGAGGGAGTCGGTGACATTTAAGAATATTAGACGGAATCAAATTTTCTTTGTGTCTTTTTGTGTGTATTTACGAGAAAGAGACAGAAGAGAGAAGGTCAACAAAAGTGTGAGACATCATTAGCGCTTCGGTTCGGGAGGCAAGGAAAAAGTAGCAGGCAAACATCCATCTTCTTTCTCTGGATTCTTTTTTGTTTCTTTCACTCTCTGGTTCTGTTCCAAAATGCAGCGAGCTGCCTCGTTGTCTACAGTCTACTTGCACAGTGTTGGCCAAAATCATTAAAACGCTGGTATTTTCGGTTTTAAAGGGATATTTCACCCAAAAATTTAAATGTGATGTTTATCAGCTTACCCCCCAGGGCATCTAAGATGTAGGTGACTTTGTTTCTTCAGTAGAGCACAAAGAAAGATTTTTAACTCAACCATTGCAGTCCGTCAGTCATATAATAGGCACACAATCTATCATTTTTTTTACCTCTGCTACACCACAACCTCCGACTCCGACAAAATCTGTGGCAACGTCTCCAAGATGCTTTAAGAGACCTACCTGTTAAGCTACAACATTGGTAAAAGTTTTAGGCATTTGTGTAAAAATGAAGTAAAATGAGGATGCTGTCAAAAGTAACGGCATAAATAGACTTTTTTAATTAATTAACTTGTATTTAAGTCTCAGGTGTCCTTAGTGTGCGCCTCTGAATAAATACTCCACTAAAAATACAACACAGATCTTTTATTATATAATTACGAATATGGCTATTTTGTGTGGAAACTTTAGATTTCTATTGAAAATATTTCTATTTCATACGTTTCAAAGTCATATCAGTTTAAATTTCTAACAAATGGTTTTCTGAGTGCATACATCGGAAGCACACGCACTAAAGGAAGTTGGTCAAACAATTCACTTTTTGTTTAAATTGGGCTAGTCATTTATGTCTAAGAAGGCTAACAGGTGGGAATAAAAACTCAAAAACAAAATGGTGGCACCATAGCTGGAACGTCACGAGGGAGTGAATTATTGTTATTATATATATATATATTTTTTTTTACATTGTCTGGGTTTGTATATGTACCCTGACCCGACTGAAGCACTTAAACAAGTCTTGACATGTCCTTTTTAAATACAAAACTCTAAATATTACAAATGTCTTAACTGTCACTTTTATCAACTGAATGTGTCGTTGCTGAATAAAAGCATTAAATGAAACGAATTCATAAAAAAAAAAACGGCTTTTAAACATTTTCAGCAAAACTCATTTGTCTACACCCTCACGCTATTAAACTCTGCCGCACTGCCAACGGTGGCTGGTGCTCACGTTGCCAGAAATCCCGAACATTCGCTGAAAACAAATGACTTCTATTGCTTTGTCACCGAAATTCTCCATTAGTGTGAATGGCCCTTTAAAACACTGCATATGCAGACAGCTCGATAGGTTTGGAACGGAGCCGCTGTCTGCATTCCCTCGTTTTTCCCCTTTCTCTAATTTTCTCTCTCTTCGCCTTTGCTCAGTTAACTGTCCCTTTGTAGTGACTGGCAACTCGGTTTGTACATGGCCGGTCTCCTGCATAATTGAACACAGCCAGTCTTCCGGGACGTTCTGTTTGCAAGGGAGGCTCATTCCATCCCAGCTGTTGTGGAGCGCTACTAAAACTCCCCTCTGTGGATCCATCCGCACACCTCCTGTTCCGTCCTCAGTCGCTCTCTGTAATGTCCGTCCACGTTTGGCGGAGGAAACGTTGTTTACGGGGCTAATGTGCAGAGCGCAGCAGTAAAGTATCAGGAAAAAAAAAGAAATAGTGGACAGTGTGCTTTTCGCAAATGAGTAGATGCAGCAGTTTTGCGATGCTCATTTTTGATAAAAGATGCAGACTACATCTGGCACGCTTGCGCCTGGGGCACTTTTTAAGCATGTCTGTTTTTAGCACTTTGTGTGTCCTGGCTGCTGTTACGAGGTTGTGAGCCACATCATCAGAAGACGGCGAAACCGAGCACAAGCGCTAAGTGAGGAAGGGTGTGGGAGCCGCATCATATCAGTTTTCTGCCCACTTCACATACTACGTTAGGTTCAAATGGGCTTCTGTTCCACGGGGGCCCACTTTGTTGGCTCACTTAAGGAAACTAGAGTGTAATTTATTTGATGTTGCATGGCACGTTGCCAGCTGCTCTTGATATTCCCGTCTGTTTTACTCTGCATCACCCTTTTCTGCGTCAACTGATAGCAAGCAAGTAAAAATGAAACCGCATTGCTGCTAAGCGCAAGTGTCGCCTCTGCATGTGATATGAAATGCATTACTGTTTATACACCGCAGGGTCATAAACTAAACTGCTGCCATTGTCCATGTCTATCAAGCTCCAAAACTAAATGAATAAAATACCGAAGCAGTGCTAATCTCGTCAATAGCATCACTAAGGTCAG
Organism: Puntigrus tetrazona; assembly: GCF_018831695.1. Classification (NCBI taxonomy): domain Eukaryota; kingdom Metazoa; phylum Chordata; class Actinopteri; order Cypriniformes; family Cyprinidae; genus Puntigrus; species Puntigrus tetrazona. The sequence continues at coordinate 23,360,183 of NC_056699.1, read as the reverse complement.
AAATAAACTGGTTTTTGTCAGAGACAATAAAGATAAGACGGAGAGAGAGATTAACAATGCACTTCTTTTTGAAGATGAAACGTCTAAATTGTTTCAAATAATCCAATCACAGTCTATCAAATTGGGATTGACTCGCTTGAGCTGCTTCAAAATATATAACTTTTTGAATATTCAGTCTAAGCAATACTTACTAAAGTTAATGATTGATTATATGACAAAATACAGACAAAATACAAAAACCTGTGTAAAAATGGTGTAACGTTGGTCTGAAAGAGCTATTTAAAATTAGCCAATTATTCGTATTTGTTCCATGACTCAAATTCAGTTGCATATTGTTCTATGTGTTCCTGTACCAACATATTTTGTTGACCCTGGAATAACATTTGAATCCAAAAAATTGAAAAAAAATTATCTCTACACCTAAACCTAACTTTACCCATGATTAATGCCTAAAATCTGAGGAAATGATAGATGAATGATGCTGATGTACAAGCACCAAGCACTGATTGTAAGCCTAACCTTCACAAAAAACTATTAACTGGTTCTTATTAGTCAATCACAATGTTGTTCAAGAATCAACAAAGACGTTGGCCCAGGGACACAATATGGCAATAAAAACTAGAAACAAAGTAAAGTTTATGAACAAAATTTGAAGTTACCTTAAGAAAGTTTGCCTGAAAGTTTGGATGGATGGATAGCATGATTTAGCACATTTCTAGCATTTTGTTAGCATCATTAGCATGATGTCAGTATGTTCTAAGCAATATTAGTTTAATATTATTATTTATATTATTAGTAATATTATTATTATTATTAGTTTTAATATTAGTTAAAGTGGTTTTGATTGTTTTTTTAATGAAAATCATAAGTCTGATCAGTTAGAAAAGACAACGCAACTCCGACCAGTTTGGTAGCTTAAAAAACATTGTGTTTCAGAAGAAGTAATCACATAGGCTATAATACTGCAAAACAGCTCTATTGTTATATATCTATTGTTTCCATGGTGGTCAAAGAAGTGCACTTTGATGGGCTAAAACACTTGACCAAGTAACGGCATGCTAAAAAACAAGGCTTTAGGTTTCAGACACAGCCTAGCTCAAGCTACCTTTCTGCACGCTAGGCATAAATTTGACCTCTGCGGTACATATGGCTCTGTACATTCCCTGTAGCCTATATGTGCCAATCAAGTCCTGCTCTTCATTACTGTATGTCTGTGGACTGTATAGAGGCATGTGTCCTGCTATGACGGTTTCCAAACCTTAGCGGTCAAATGATGTCCCTTGGCAATTGGATTTCTCTTTCTTATCAGCTATCAGTCTATAAACTGCCTGCAGCCTCATTATCAGCCCAGTGTTTGGTAACCGGTCTCATTCTAACCCGTCGTCTTGCATTCGCTGTGTTTATAAAGGTCAATGTTAGACTTTGACACAAGAGGCACACAACAAATCATGACAAATAAAATGTGAGCTTAGCTTAGTTATAATGATTACTAAAGGTCAGGATTTTTTTACCTGGAGAGAGAGCAAGGCCATTGTATAGCAGTCGTAGAAATGATAGACTAAGCTATAAAATTAGCTTTACAAATAAACAAACAAATAAATATTGTTATATCGTCATGTTATCTACTGCTCTTTATTAGTTGCTGTTTAGAATACAATTCAAAGTTTAAAAATGTAAAGATTAGCTTACTTAGAATGTTTAAAAGTTTTGTCAAAAATTACCAGATTTTCAAATATAACTAACTAAAAATATATTAAAACAACCAAATGAAACTGCAAAAAATGCAACAATATTAAATTTATATATATATATATATATATATATATATATATATATATATATATATATATATATATATATATATATTAAACAGGATGTCAAAATATAAAAATAAATAAATAAATAAAATACTTGCAATTACTTTTTACACATGGACAAAAACTGAATCTTCTGTACGATTGATGATTTCCTTAAAAAAAAAAAAAAAAAAATAACCGAAAACAGAAGATTCTCATCCTAATATTTTTCACTCTATTTCACAAAAAGTAAAACACTGGAATTTCTCCATTGACATTTTTTTCATACATTCCATCAAATCTCTCTCATACACACACACACACACACACACAAAGCCGAAATGCTTAAAGGAAGACACAATTGATTGATAATATGAGCAGTTTGGTACAAGTGGAGCGTTCAGATGCACGTTCACTAGAGTGATCTTTCATTAACTGAAAGCTTGAAAGATATTGGAATGTATATCTATGGCTTTATGAAATGATTCTCATTAACAACACCATCTCATCAGCACTCCAGCAGATCTCCTTAATGTTTTATTAATGCCGTAGTCAGCCAGGGGGAGGAATGCTTTATAGCTATTCCAAACACACACACACACACAAACTTGGATATCTAACTAATATGCAATTATGTAATCAGTGTTACATCAATTCAATCTTCTGTCTTCATGTCTTCGGTTGAATAGAAACGATCATTATTTATTTATTGATACGGCAAAGTGGCATTAAAATTTAATTTGCGTTGAAGTGTGAAATTTCGCTAACTTGTGTTATTGATTTCGTTCTTTCACAAAACAAAAACTGTTTAAAAAGATTTAATTATAATTTATATATTCATCAGCACAAATGATACCCCCCCCTCCCGCTAAAACTCTACGAGACTCTGAAATGAATCTCAGATCACTGTAGGAATGTTTAGCCAATCTCCCTCCACTCGTGCTCTTTTTGTTGGAGTTCAATTTACCTAGAAGTGTGAGGGAAAACAGAACCAAGGCCAGGACCTTGGAGAGAAGATCTCTGCTTGGTCCCTCTGGATGTAACAAAGATAATTCAAAGCTACCTCGGCTGAAACCCTGACCCTGGTGTTAGCAACACCCCCATCTCTTCTCCTTTATCCGAAGAGGCTCCATGCATAATGAGAAAATAAATATATTCCTCCACGTTTAGCTTGTTTGTTTTTGCCTTGTTTATTTGCTCTCTTGTTTTTACGTAACCTAACCCAATCCATCATCCACGGTTGGCTTTTCTGGCTTTCTGCTCACCTGTGCTAGGTACGCCATATGGCGCAGACAAGTAAATGAGTACAAATCTTCATTTGTCTTCATTTCACAGATTCCTCGCTGGCAACACAAGCGAAAGCAGCATTTTGCGCCAACAAATTAAGATGGCTTTTTTTCCGCTTTCCCTCCCAAAAACAATTTATTTAGCAAATGCAATGATCACCTGAACTACTTTTTCAATATGCCTTGCTTTACAGTGTCATTTCGTAGAACAAAAAGAAAAAAAGAAAAAGAAGAGTTGTCACAAATTCACAAATGCAGAGTAAGCTGGCTAAAGTGTAGAAAAAATGGCATTTTTAAATAGGGAACTATACAGCGCACATTTTTTGGATATAAAAAGTGGTGAAAAGCCATAGGTTTCCACTGCCAAGACTGACTTTCCTCTGAGCGAGCTCTCACCCGCCAGCATGTTAATGTTTGAAGTGGAGTTTGATGGCCATTTGAGTCATTCTCATTCAGACTCTTTCTCTTGTGACCTGAATAAAAATGTAAGAATAAAAGACCATGTTAAATGGCATTCACAAAACAAAACTTTCATGGCGTGATGTAAAAGAATATTCAGAGAGAAACAGCGTAGGCCAGGATTTGATTTTATCCACTGGGATTTGATTGGATTGAAGTAGAAGTAGGCTACGGAATTAATGGTTAATATTATTTTATGGTTAATATTATTTTACGGGTTCACATTCAGATAATCTGTAAGAGTGATTGCAATTATATAGGCTTCTGCAGATTGAATGGTTTTTGCAAAAAAGATTCCCTATCACACTACTATGCATTTGAACGGCCTCCTAACTTTTAAAGACACATTTGAATAATGAGGCAAAAATGTAAAACTATCAAGTCACTTCAGGAGTAACTTCAAGGGTTTTCTTGCTACAGTTTGAAAGTTTATGCATTTGTAGAAGAATAAAGACGGTTAAAGTTGCTGTTTTTCTCATTTCCAGTAACATTTAAGGATTTGTTTACTAAAGTGACCCCAAAAAGATGTAAGACAGCAGCATTTATTATAAAGTGCAGCATAATCAAATTATGGCCCTTTTACAATCACAGAGGTCGAGGCTAAGCCACAAACATCTACTGACCTTTCTGATTGTGGCCACAATTACACCAGGATAAGAAATTATTAAAGTTTAGAAAAATGAATAAATATTATAAATAACTATATATAAATGCATGCATGATAAGTAGCCATAAATCATGCACAATAAGGTCATATACATACACACACACACACTATTATATCATATTTTAAAATGTTTATTATATATATTTTTTCTTATAATTTTTTTGACATTCTTTTGAAAAGCGAAATTTATTTACCTCAGGTTCAACATGGCCAAACACTACACAAGAGTTACATCAAAGGAGAGCGTCACCAACTCTGTAAATGTCAGCTAGTTCTGACCATTAAATTATGAACAGATACTCAATGGACATATTTGTTGGCACCATCAAGATATTTCAGAATGCCTGTGTTCCACATCTGCACTGTAACCTAGAAAGATTACTGGAAGCGTGTAGGACAAAATTTAAAATGCCACTTAATTCAAACTCTCATCTGGGGGATTCGGCACACATGCAGACAAGCATCGTTTCACCTCTATTGAAACACACCAAAGTCGGCTGCGTGCACTAGTCCCGGGAGCTAACTGGGATTAGTTACGCTGCAGTTAATCCATAATTGTTTTTTGTCTTATTCAAACACAGATCTTTTGTGTTGCAAACAGGCTTTTGTTTCTTCCAGAAAATGTAATTGCATATCTCTGATCACCTAATTTCTGAACGGTGTTGACTTTGGCATTGTCCTTACTTGTACAAACTAAATGATGGCACTAATCATGGAACCCATTTCTGATAAAAACCCGCAACTCGAATGCATATCTCCCACATATTTTATTTTTGTTTCACCTGTATTCAGGTAGATAAGAATATGTAAATCAGTTTCAGCTTCTTTATGCACTGAGCAGTGGTTTCTGGATGTTTCTTGAATTTGGGTACTTTTTGGCAGCCGATAAATCTATCGCAGCAAAAATATCAAAATATTGGCACAAGCATCACTATTAGTGAACCTGTAAATCCTTGAGTAATTTTATTCATAGCTTTAAAGCATAAAAAGACAATAAACCTTCTGTGTGTGCCATCGTCCGCCTTATTGTGTTAGATTCTAACAAATAATAGATGAAATATAAACTTTTGCCTGAACATAAGGCTTGACATTAACAACAAATGATATAGCAAGCATTAATCCTCCCTTTAAAATAACACACATTTTATAAATTGCATTCAGCCTTGTTCTCCCTGTTGTTCACAAAACAGGCCTACAACACCAGTTAAGAACCACTTATAAAGCATTAATGTAAAAGAGAGGAATTTAGTTTACTACCTCTTAAAGTCAAATAAAGGACGAATAAACAAAGTATACTTAAGCGGCTCATTAAAACAAGGATGTTTCATTAAAACAGGGACTAGACACATGCCTTTGCCATCCACCAGTAAACAAGCAGAAAAATCTCAAATCATATCAGCTCAGTCTCTTTAGAGGGCATGAAAACCTTCCTTCCAGACTTCTGCACTCAAAACAAGATACTCTGGAATAGCATAAACAACCGAATGCAAACCATTGCAGACATACTGATGACAAAGGTTGAATCTTCCCTTTGGCTAAACTGGGCCTATTTACTTCAACCATTCATTAACAACTAGTTTTTGGCAACCGTAAACAATGGACGTCTACAGCATGTCTGTCCTGAAGGACTGTTTGTGTGTGTTCGGTTTTTCTAAGTTTCAGAATGTTTTTGGCCTTCCTCGTCCGTTTGTATTTCCAATCATCTCAAATGGCAGCTGCTTGGGTGGCATATACAGCCCCGGAAACAGCTTCACAGCTGGCAAGGAGATAAATGGGAATACTAACGGAAGGCTTTCTCGAGGTGTCGTACACCTCCCTGATTAAAACCCACTGCAGCAAAAAAGAAAAGCAGCTTAATTTTTTACATAGAAATACTACAAAAATGCTATAGTGAAATTAAATTGGTTAACCATGTTACCTTTTGTTAAAATTTAAAATGTATATAGTACATATTTGCCAGTGAATGCATAAAGAGGTGTGTGTGTGTGTGTGTGTGTGTGCACGCGTGTGTGTGTGTGTGCATGTGTGTGAAAAACTGCAATAAATCTTTCAGAGCATGGCCCAAGAGAAGATTAATACCATTTGACGTAGGATTAATTTAGTCGCATATTTTCTGGCAAAGCACATTATAGGAAGCCTGCAGAGAGAGATGATGAAGACGACATCTGACCAAAGGCTTTAAATGAGCTTCTAATATTCCGATAATTGTTTCTAATACCTTTATGGTGAACAGCATGTTTTTTCTTCAGAGAGTAATTAAAGCTACAAGTCTTTTCCGTGTTAAAAATGTAGATTCTGAAAATGTAAACACACTTAGACGAATAGCAACGTCTATGTAAAACTCCCTAGCGTGCATTTCCTCAACTCCCTTCACAACCCACCGCTATATTCCTCCCCAACCCTATATTTGTTCTTCCATTGATGAATTTCACTATGCCTAACGGAGCAGGTTTTCCATCCTCATTAACCTCTCAGTGCAGGCGTACCTCAGGGCTATGTTCAGGGCCCTATATCGGTCTTTCAATACACCTACTCAATGGTACATCTCCACATCTCTCTCTCCTCCTACCCACATATGACCTTTACTTACCACAGGCTAACCACAGATGGTCCTAACTACAGGCTGTCAATTAAACATTGCTCCCTCCTCTGAGCCTCCGTATGCTGAAGTAATGCTTTCTAGCCTTTTTTCCACATTTTTTCAAACTTAGTTTGAAATGTGTTTTATTCCAATGTACAGTGTCATTTACTTAAATTCATAAATAACAAACTGCCAAACCGAGTAACAAATAAAACTACAACAGATATCAGAAATAACGTTTTACTTTCAACCAACTTTGCCAAAAAAGCATTAAAATTAAATTTAATTAAATTTAATTTTGGAACCGCCAATGTCCACAGACAGGTAATTAAATAATAGAAATATTTTTCAAAGCACATAAAATGTCCGAATCCACTCTCAAGCTTGAAAATGGATGAGACACTAATGTAGCATAGCAACACGCTTTATATGCACCAAAACATAAGCTACATTTATGCTTTCGGAAATTTAACGAGATCAGCGGAATTACATGCTATTGCATGTCTAGCTGTGCATTCGAGATAATCTCAAATGTTTTTTCCCGGTCTTTGAGTTGGTATTCCTGGGAGAAAATTTGTAAAACTGTTCATCTGCAAACTGCAATTCTTGGGATTTAGAGCTCCAAGCTGGCTTTCTGTAACCGGTCTCCTGCGATCCATGCCAGGAATGTGAGGAGGAAAAGCTCTGGAAACTGCCGCTCAGAGCAGATGGAAGTGACGGCATTACACAGCACATTTCTTCAAAGGTAAAGCAACTGGATTTGGGGACAGATGGTGAGAGGACAAACCAACCTCAAGTCTCCAAAATAAATAAGTCATTAGTGAACACAAAATTATTTGTGAATTGTCCTCTTTAGTTTGTTAGGTAAATGTCCACATATCCTTTAACATCATGACTTAATAGAACGACAGCTTAAAAGACAATTATGTGGTTTCTAATGGTGTACCCAGACATTTTGTTGACTAGGATGGCCTGTGAGGAGCACCCTGACCGTTACATCCTCCAAAATCTGACACTAGTTTCTTAATAAACCAAAATTGTAGTTGTATGTCAGTGGATATCAGCAGCATATCCGAAGCAGGGAAACAAAAAGCTATTGATTGAGTAGACTGCATGTCTGGGAGCCACACACTGATTTCTGTTGCCACTTTCACAAAAGCAAAAACTTTCAATGCCCGATCGTCACTCATTATAACACAACAAAATGAAAACCCAATATTTACACCACTATTCAGTCATTATTTATTCACCCATTACATTGTGGAATACAAAACAAGATATTTCAGGGGAAAAAAAGTTTTGTCAGACGCTATAAAATAGAAAGCGGGATTTGAACTCCGTTGACTTTCATATACTCTACACACTTCTCCCTGCTCTGATTTAAACAATTGGCTATGGTTTTATTGATGGTCCCACCTCTGACTAAATCAAAGGTTAAGATTTTGGGGTGGCCAAACGAGTTTTAAGCACCTATCTGAACACCCCCTTGGTGATCCTCCTCATTCTTATTATCAAATACATTTGGAATATGCTGTAAGGTATAACATTTAAGGCCGTGCGAGTAGCATGTTCTCAGACTCAGACTCAAATGAAGCAGAAATTATAGAGGCGTCCATTTGTATCCTATTTTAATGAAGTGACTAAACACCGCCTCAGGCTTAGATCTGAAGAGAACAGTAATGAAACCATTACATGAAGAGAAAGAGAAAAGGGGGGGGGGGTGCTTTACACTGTGCTACGAGACCTAGTGCCTTTTCATCCCTAAATGCACTTCAGGTCCTTGCAGGATAAGCAGTTCATAAACAATGTTTTCTATGAAAATAAATTCTTGCTACATGATGCATAATTGCACTAACTCGCAATTAAAATTTAACACCAGCAAAAAATGTAAAACCCATCAAAAACACAACATAAAATAAAAATTACAATTGGAATTTGTGAGTCTTTGCATGTTGCAGATTTCCATCAAATCTGTCAAAATTTATGCCTATTCACTGCATGTGACCATAATTTGAAATTTTATATCTTGTACCCATATTATTACAGATGTCATTAAAATGTTTTCCTTCCCATTGATAAAGTAATTATTTATTATTATTATTATTATTATTGCTTTATTTATATATTATTATATATTATTAGTCCATTTAAAGTTCCACTTTTCATCCTTCTTGAGTTTTCTCCTCATAAACAAAACTACCCTTTTAATATTACATTAAACAGCATTTTAACAAGAGTGAGAGCTGTTTCAATAGAACCACAGAACTAGCAAAAATTCTCATTTTCAAAGGAAAAAATTCTGGCCACTTAAAAAATGTAAATGTTACAGGAACATTTTTATTATCCCTGGCTCATTAGAGAACGCTCAGGGAGTTTTCCACTGAAACAAAACACAGATGGCTTTAGAAATTGATGTGCTCACAAACAAATGAGCCGTGAACATTGTGATTTTTAAAAAACTGTGTATATATGTATAATGCCGAGAAGGATGATGTATAAAAACCTCTCACGTGTCATATTTCCACAAGTGTTCAGCCATTTTATCCCTCTTGTAAAAAGCATGCATTTCCATACTGGTGTTGATTGGTTTATACAGGTTTGTGCTGGTTTGGTGCTGGTTTAGCCATATATATGAATAAATATGAAAAGCGTCTAAAACGCATGTACATTAGCAATCATGGTGATCCTAAATTGATCAATCCGCTGATTTTATCCTACAGCACGTCACAAGTGAGAAACAAGTCAGCATTTATAAAGCCAAGAAACTGTAATGAAAATGTTATGCGTACAACAAATGAAGCAAACGTTTACAAACCTTTTACAGCTCATAAATCAGAATTTAATTAATTAGACATTGTTTATGAAAATGCAAAGATAAATAGGCAATTAAAGTGTGCATTAATACAATTATACGTAAAGATTGTGCTTAAATTTAAGATGAACTTCAATAAAGCGGGGTGCATTTAGAAACTTGTGTGAGTTTTACGTTTTATGCATTATATACACATCCTTATAAATGAGGTCCCTGTTGTTTTTCTTCAAAATAATACTTTTTTTTATTAAAAGTCACTTTTTTGAATTAGTTTCACATTTTGGATCACTCAAAAGTGTGTAGAAACTAATGAGTTTTCTCACAAAAGTAACAATGGGCTTGCGCTAAAAACCGCCATGTCAGCTGACACAACTCTTATCAACCTCAACTGACACTCGCAAGCATTCATTTTCGAGTTCCAAATTAAACTTATGATGATGAGAACGAAATGAGATCGAGAATGTGACTTCGCATTTATAATGCTAACCGTAAAGACATGACTGACATGAGCTCGATGCATACTACCAACACTGAAATTTAACTACCCCCATCTAATATTAATGGCAAATATGCATGCATACGTATACTTATTAGTGATAGTCTTCCCTTTCGTTGTGCGTGCACCTTGTGTTCTTACTTTCAGTGAATACATATTTGATAAGGTAGACGGTTTGAATGAATTCAATTAGCACGAGCTGCTAGCCACTAATGATCACAGGGACATGCAGTGGATTCACTGCAGTGCCCGGCTCGATTGGCGCATTATTGCGAGCGGAAAGGGAACATAAAGTTCACTCACCGCTAATCAAGTGTCTTGATGCATTGGATTGAAGCGCCATGATAATTAGCATAATTTGTCACAGTGCCGTTAGATTGCTCTACTTGGGTAGTAAGCTGTGTGGAAAGGCGCTATGAGTACTTGTTCATTCTGCGTTCAAATCTGCCCTATTTTTATTTGTGTTTATTGCGCTTTTACAATTGAGGTCGTGGGCAGTTGGAGAGAAAAAGGTGCTGAAAGCGTTTTTCTAAAAAGCTAAAATGAATCCCTGGTGATCTGAAAAGGGCACATTCTGTCAAGTGATGCTTAGCAAGCTGAAAACCAAATATTATTGTACTGACAACATAGTTTTTTTTTTTTTTTTAAACCAATTCACATGATGTACTGACTGCATTTCCCCTTCTATCTCTGGCTGCTTTATATGCTATATGCCTCAAACAAATTGGAATGTCTTTCAATGATCTGAAGCCATATCTCTTATATTTCAAATGCATTTTAGTACATTTATTTTTCACAAGGGCACAAACCTGGCTAAATTAAAGTTTGATTTGTTTTAGTTCACCCAAAAATGAAAATTCTGTCATTATTTACTCACATTCGTGTTGTTCCAAACCCGTAAGACCTTTGTTCATCTTCGGAACACAAATTAAGGTATTTTTCATACAATATGAGCGCTCTCTTACCTTCCATATACAGCAAGGGTCCTAAGACCATCAAAAAGTAACTCCAAAAATATAGTCAGTGTGACATGGGGGGTTCAACAGTAATTTCAGGAAGCTACGGTATAACTTTTTATGAGCAATGAAAATAAAAATAACAACTTTGTTTAACAATTCTTTTCCTACTTGTCCTGTAGAGTGCCACCATTGAGGGTAAGTAAAAAAACTGAAAGTAAGTATTTCATTTTTGGGTGGGCTAAGCCTTTGTAATATATAACAAAACGGTTTACAAAGTAAACTTTGACTCCAACAAGTTGTATTGCAGTTTTCTATTTTCACATATCCTTTCTAGTTTTCCATGCAATATGCATCAGATGGTCAGCACACGCTCTGTGAATATTACTGTATGTGGTTGTGCCATCTAAGGCCGAGACGAGGGTGCAGACTGTGCAATTTTTTTTTTTGTTGTTGTTTTTTTTGCTTGTCAGATTGTATGAAGTGACCCCAGTAAGTTTTTGGGTAAAAGCCATAACAGATTGGGACATAAACTGTCATTTAGGACAGACTGGCCCATACACATTTTTGCTAAGAGTTTGGCAGTGATTTGTCAACACTGACTGTGCTTTTTAAGCCACTGAACTTTGTCCATGGTAAATAAAAAATGCCATTTTAATGTAAAATACACAAATTAAAGATACAAGTGTAATGTAAAATAACCATAAAAGATAAAAAAAAAGTAAAGGTTTGTCGATGGTGACCTACCAAGGGACTGCAAATCAAAATGAGCTATTGGCTTTATATAAAACAATAAATGGAAACATTTGTGTTGCTTTAATAGATGTGTTTGGCACAACACAGTCTTTTGTGAGCTCTGCCATTCTCTCTCTCTCTGTCATTGTTTCTGTCCTGCTCATAACACTGTTTTCTCTCCGTCTCATGCTGCTCTTTGCCGCCGCTCCCTCTGCAAGCGTCCCAAGCATCGAGTCTGAATGAATAGAGTGTTGTCCTTCCTTAAATATGTCAGTCATGCAAACACACTCGCATATACAGATACACAAAGAACACTAGCCCTAGGAGGATACTTTTTAAAAATTCTGAAATACGAGCACTGAGGTCAAAGTCTGTATAATTCAAGAGGAGAGACTGTCTGCTCTTGAAACTTGGACCCAAAATAAAACCCCTACTACACACACACACACACACACACACACAGTATATCCAATGGGAGTTAGTCATGTTATACCCCTCAACTGCACACACATCACAGAAAAGTGTTACTGTAGCTTTAAATTTTGCCCAGGCAATAGATTTAGTAATCTGCTAGGTTGAGACATACATTACAACCGCTAATCAGAAAAATATTAGGTTCCACCAGCGCTCAACCGACACCACTGAGGCTTCCTGTGCAGCGAGTTGATCAGTTTTACATTTTTGTCGGTTCACTCCAAGGGCAAGTGTCAGTAAAATGAAGCATGGCACATGGTATCGTGTTTTGGGGTAAATGATCCATGTAATAGCTGAGAGGGATAAAAGAGTCTGTTCTGAAACCCAGGTTTAGAGCTGCTTTATACACCCTCAGGTGTCCGTACGTATAAGAGCACTTAATGCACACGTGTATGCGATATCTGACACAACCAAATGCTCTCTAGAAACGACAGTCGCGTATAGTTTAAAGATTAAATATTCAGGGAGCTATTTCTAACACATTTTCAGCAGCAGCAGAATTGAGACTGATTCTTAGTGAACTCATTTGTTTTTAATACCTATATTTATTTTATATCTACATGTCACCTGTTAAAGTAAGTGATGATTTTGGCTTTCTAAGCATCTTCCTCTGGGGAAGATGAAGCCTAAGGAATTGGGTATGACATGTTACTAAAAATACCAACCCACCCACAAACAGTTTGATCTGGATGGCCTTTGAAGAAAAGCTACACAGGAGATAAAGTTTGAGACAGTAAAACCTCAAAGATCATCCATGGATTCTAAGGTGATGAAGTTACAAATACAATAAGAAAGCAATTTATAACCAATAAAAGTTCTTATTGAATGAACTTAATTCAACTGGTGTTTCAGTTAGGACATGTAGATGATAGATAGATAGATAGATAGATAGATAGATAGATAGATAGATAGATAGATAGATAGATAGATAGATACATAGATAGATAGAATAAGTATAGAAATATACTCAACATTTGGGTTAATTCTTTATCAACAACGTTTTATTTGATCAAAAAATCTAAAATATTGTCACAAGAAAAATAGTTTATGTTAATTCATTTTAATGTATTCCTGTGATTGCAAAGTTGCATTTATACGTTATATTATACGTGTATAAATTCAACTTACAACATAATGTAGATTGTATATATAATGTAGATCATTATCTATTAATGTATATTAAATGAATTTTGGCAACATGTAATTTAATTTATTATTTAAAAATGTATTTAAACCCAAAATTTAGCAAGAGAGTTGAAAATGAAAAAGCAGTTTCTTAAAAGCACATTTTGAACAAATTTTTGAATCGTTTGGAAAAGTTTTGAATCCTATTTGTGGAAAAAACCATGCATACTTTTTTTTACAGTGACTTTTAAACAAAGTCCATCTGATCGCTAATTGAAAATCCACTTTATAAAGTAGTTTTAACTCACCGCTGACTGATTATGGCCTATCAGTCGCCCTCAATCACAGAGTTCAAAATGACCCACAGGACTAAGGCTGGTGAATAGAGATAAAACAAAAGCCCAAATCCCTCTCTATCCCCTGAAAGCTCCAGCTGTTGAGCTGTCCTCGCTATGTGGGGTAGACCTTATCCGAACTGCCAATTAACCAGCAGTGCTCAGAAATTTGTGCACGCAGAGCCCTGAAACTCTCAACACTTTTGACAGAGTGTATCAGAAGCCTTGTGTGAGAAATGCTGGAACACAAAAACAGCTCCTCTGCTTGTCTCTCACTTTTCGTCTATATTTGATGGCTGATGTTGGAACATGACTTTGCCATCAGTTTCTCTTGACTGCAGTCAGCTTGCAAAAACGTCTTTGAAAGTTATCTGTGACAATGTAGGTGCCAGGTTTTAAGGGCTGAGGTTCAAGCTTGCATCTTAAGTGACGTTTTGCGGGAGGAAAAGTTTGCTAATGGCGAATGTATGTGGATAGCTTAAAACAATCCAGAAATAAGCGATCTGACAGAGGAAAGTTTGAAAAGAACCACTTAAGTTGACTAAATACTCCGGTGCAATCATTTCGACGCTGCTTTTGGTGGCAAGAAAACTGTAATTGGAACGCGTGAACATCGCAGGTCCCACTGGAGAGTTTCCTTAGAGCAAAGTCACATTTAACAATAGTCTTTTATCAACACTTCGCTTCAGAATCAGCGAATAGAACTGCTAATAGGTTTTCATTTCAAGGGACGATGTCTCATGGAACCACTAGCTCTGGAACACACTAAATGAAACCAGCAGCAGAATTTAGATTTAGAATCAGACAAGACCTACTTTGGCATTGTCAAATTCTCAGTTTGTTATTTAATGAGGGGTCTTGTCAGAGGCGATCTAACAAAGCTCCAGCTCGGTTAAATATTTAGGTTCAACCTATTTAAATGCCACCACTCATGCTGCTCCTCTAGCACTTGGACGTTGGGGAGACGAGGCTCTGAAAGTTTTGACGTTAACAGTCGACTATGATCTGACACTAGCTGAGGTCCAAAGAAGAAGAAAAGAAGCTCGAGAGATTACTGAATGCTTTAAACCTGCATTCAGCACATCCTGAAGCTCAGATTCACATTTTAATAAGAGAGAGGCTAGAAAGAGAGTTAAGGGGAACGTTATCTTATGAGTTTTTCCCCCTTCTTTCATTATTACTATATTTTGTCCTCATGAAAACAGCCACTAGGAACTAATTGTTGGAAATAAGGTTGTATATGCACAAGCGGGCAGAGAATATGCCCTCTGAACACAGAATCAAAGCTTTGGCACAAATTGAGCAGACGCGCATGATCAGCTGCGGGCGCATACAGTATACTTTGCTCAAGACTGATGAAGAAATTAAAGTCTGAGAGAAAACTGAGAGAAGCCAGAATATCCCGGAATAGGGGGCAGGTCACTTAATAAAAAAGAGCTGAAAAGTGCAAAAGATTAAGAGGACAGAAAGTTCAGATAGGCTCAGTGCAATGTGACATTTTCCTGGTAATCCAGCCATTGATTTTTTTTAAGTCCCTGTAAGGTTCAGAGGTTTACTGTACAAGACCTGGACTTGATATATAAAATAATAGTTGTGTATAATAATAGTACACAAACACGTTTGCCATCTATTTTTCCAGTAGTCTTTGAACTTTTGTTGTTACATTTTGGATTAATGAAGAATCTTTAACA
This sequence comes from Puntigrus tetrazona, assembly GCF_018831695.1. Lineage (NCBI taxonomy): Eukaryota > Metazoa > Chordata > Actinopteri > Cypriniformes > Cyprinidae > Puntigrus > Puntigrus tetrazona. The sequence continues at coordinate 23,344,770 of NC_056699.1, read as the reverse complement.
ACCACAAAATCTTTTAATTGATAATTTTTTTTTAAACTGACGGTTTGCTAGAAGTTTCTTCTATGGCATTGCTGCAAAATCCCCACCTTTTTGAAGCTTTGTTTTTAAGAGCGAAGAGGGACACTAACTAATGAAGTACATGTAATGAGCTTTTTAATCAAGAGGAGAAATGAACTTGGTGCCCCGAAAGGTCTGGTCTAACTGTTCAAGTTAAGTATATGTTTGAAATCAAGATCATTCCTACTGGCTTAATTGTTTAACAGTGGAGATTTTATGGTTGTAGCCTACTTTATTTTGATAGTCCACTTTAAATATTCTACTAACTATAAGTAACTTTGTAACTACATGTCAACTAATTCTCATTCATCTGTCTACTAACTCTCAGTTCCCAGAGCAGACTGTTAGGATAGGTTAAGGGTTGGTAGGATAAGTTGACATATACTTCTCATAGTCAGTATGTAGTATGTGGTGGACCCATCAAAATAAAGCGTTACAAGATATTAAGCAGACATACTGCTAATACTCTAATGACTGTTAGTTGACATATAGTTTGCTACTTACTTACTGGACTATCAAAATAATCTTTAACAATCAATTACATTTTCAAAGTCATATTTTACAGTGTCTATAAAATATGGAACAACAGCTTTGTATCCATGCAAATGTTTTCTATAAAAAAGTCATCATGTGCGTATGTATCCCCATCATTTAAAAGTAGGCTATTACTTTCTATAACTTTACATTACAAGAACTACAATGCACACTGCACAGAAAAGGCTGTCTGCCCATGAAATGCATGTTATGTGACCGAACACAAGGAGGTCTGTACTTATACACATTATTCCCGAGAAAACAATATCTGGATGAATTATAAACAAGCCGTTGCTGCTAACAGCCTGACAAAGTTGAGGAAATAGGTCCCCCTATACCCATATTTACCGTCGATTTCACTAATAGTCTGCAGTGTTACTAAAGCTACAGCAACTACACTAAATAATATTTTATGAAATATATAAAAAACATATAAAATAACCCCCATGTATAACATGCATGAAATTACCCTGTAGCAGAACTATACAGGTGGAGCTGGGGGAAGGTGGAGGATTTCTGAAGCGTGCTGAAACTGCTACGGCAAGCACTAGCCAAGAATCTGAGTTTTATCACAGAAGTAAAATAAAAATAAATTGATAATAGACACTATTTTCTCGCACTTCTGAGATTTACTCAAAAATAAATGAGATAAACAGACACAACTGCATAAAAAATAGCGAAAACAAGATTTTATAAACGTCAAATGATAAATTCCAACCTATCATGACTATGGCTCCTCCTTTACACTTTATTTACCTGCAAAAATATGTTCAATAGAGCCACATAAGGACCCACGGATGGGCTAAAATGACAGCCTCAGGCACTCTGTGGAGGAGTGGAAATGGGAAGAGGTTTTGTTAGAGGAGCCTTAATAAATCATCTGATGGACTGCAGTTTGCCATGTCCGGGTAAGTGTAAATTGTGACTGTCATTCAGGATAATATTGCTGTGCAAAGGCTACTGGAAGGCCTCTCGGACACGCCCTGGGAGGAAGACGAGGCTGACAAGGAAGATGAAGAGCAAGATGATCACCGGGCAGAACTGAGCAGCACACATTCACACCAATCTCTGCAAAAACCATTTCACTGCCTACACACTGTGTATCTGGAACAAATAAAGACTTTTTTCTACCACATATATTTATTCATTTATACTGAAATTGATGTAAGAAAGCCAGGGTAGTTGCAAATGTATTTTTTATGAGGTGGAATTGGGGGAAGATCTATTTACGTTGCATTTTACAGTCTAAGGAGTGCTCTGGGGGTCTTGTAGAAGGTATCAGCGTGCAGCAGAACTGCTGATCTCTGATTTAGCATTTCATTACATCTCTTGGATACATTTGCACAATTCAATCGCTCCATCTTTAAGCATTTTCCATAGCCCAGCCATACACACGGGTGGCCAAATCTGTATGTAGAACATCAACATAAACTCCCAACTATATTGTACCTCTGTAAAAAACAAACAAATACGATGTTGGTCTCAACTCTGACTCCTACCGTGGAATCAAAATCTTGCGGCCGCCCCTGGTCACATATTTCATTCAATACTTCATCAAACAAGTCCACCCCCATCTGGCCTCGACGATCAATCTCAACTGGACACCTGGCCCCTCTTTCTTCAAATGAAGAGCTTGTGCAACTTCTCAATGTTTACTTCTCTGCGGTAGAAACCACGGGAACCTCTGTGAGTACAGCTAACACCAGTTATATTCAGACTAGCATAAAGATTCTTTGGCCTTCTAGAAATGTACTAGTTTAGACCTTATAGAGTCTGGAGAGATACGTATGTCTAACGAACAGAAGCATTTCAGGGCCTCACTTATAATGTGGGAAATTTTATTATATTGTTCTGTTTTACGGCAGCATCACAGACAATCCTAGAATGAATCACAATATAATAAATACAAAATAGTGGACAAAATAAGAGAAATGATTAGTATTAGCAATATGTAACGTACAGTCAGCTAGTGAAATGTGTGTGTCAGAGTTTTACTGCCTCTAGTGTTCATTTCTTTTGGAAACTGCAGTGATATGTATTTGTTGGTATGTATTTTGTGTCTCGCTAAAAAGGTACGATGCACCAAGGTACGATCATGCCATGAGACCAGGTAGAAATAATCGATATGCCATACAATAGCTTTGCTGACATTCTGACCTCCTCCTTTATGTTATAAATGTTTCTATGGCAACAAACATTTCCTAAAAATACATAAATAATAAAAATGTTCAGAGTCGACCACACTGGGTAGTAAATTAATGAGGCTTTTGCTTTAGACTGTGACCGTTTTTATGCTATATTTCAGCTCAGAGGTATTTATACGAGGTGATTAAAGTGGAAATGGTTTGCCTTATTATAAAATTAAGTTATTAAATAATTTTATGACAATGTTTTGGCCTGGTTAAGTCACCCGCAGACGCACATTTATGGAATTACCCCTCACACATATGCTTCATGCTTTATTAGCGGCTATAACCGAGGTGATGCTAACATGATTTTAGTGCACCTGCAACTCTGGGCTTTTAACAGTCGCTGACATTAATAAAATGGCACATTTGTTTTTTATATAAACATGGCACAGAAAGGAAAATGTGGCCATTAGGGGGTCTGAACTGCACAATACTAACCAGGGTAGAGAGTAAACAGCCTAGATGAGAAACACGGCATGTGGGTGGATGCTTTGAAAGAGAAAAAATGGTGGTTTTCTTTCACTATAATGTCTGCTGTGTTGCCTCCCTTCAGCAACAGCTTCAAACACGCTCAGTTTCACTTGCGTTCACTTTGTAGCTCTCCCTCATTCCTTTCTGTGGGCAGTGAGAATAATTTAGCCAATACATTAGCGCCACATCTAGCCGGCCCTGCACATAAGGTCCTGTTAAAGCCATGAGCAATATTAGCCAATATCGATGCAGCCCAGCAGTCTTCGGAGAGCCAGAGTTAATGACCAATAACCTGCAGGTGGTCTCACGCCACTTTTTTTCTATTCATTTTTTTCTCCTCGTTTTCGACTTGTATTGAGTTTCCTTAAAAAGGACCATTTTAATTAACTCGACGAATTAACTTTCCTCTTTAAATCTCATCCAGAGGAGTGTGACATTCCAAAGACGCAGCATATGCTTACAGGAATATAGGAAAAGAGAAGTGACGTATTTGATTTGTAAGAATTTGCATAAAACAAGGGCAAAATGCACTGAATAAATTGAAAGATACTCGTTTTTTGTTGACAATGACTTTGTTTTGTGGTCTCTAGTGTTTTTAGAAACAACATCATTATTCAGGATTGTAAAAAAATCACGCTGTAAAAACAGTACCATACAATAAATCAAAGTAAACAATTATTTGATGTCTGAGTACTTTTTTCCTCATTTATTTACGGTACAAAATAATTTTGCTGTTGGCTTTGCTGCGCACCTGCATTATATAGCAAAAGAAAATGTATTCATATTTTATCTGCGATTTCTGAGACCTCAAACTTAACCCCGGTAAAAAGTAATATATTTAAAATAAATAAATATATATATATATATATATATATATATATATATATATATATATATATATATATATATATATATATATAGATAGATAGATAGATAGATATAGATATAGATATAGATATATATATATTTACTGTTATATTGAGAATCTTTGTACTGTATCAATATTAAAATGCTAGATATTGAAAGTTTACCTGGAAGTATACATGGAATAGTTGTACGTTAGCACAATCAAATATACTTCAGGATATATTTAGTTGGACTTCATCACTAATTCTGCTCAATTAAAGTCCATTAGGCACATAATTAGCACATAAATATATAAATGTATTTGTAGTACTTAGCATGAAATAAATATAGCAGTCAACATTTAAAATGGATCAAAGAACAGAAACAGCATTTTTATTCTAGGTTTTAAGGCAACTAGGTTCTCTACTCAACTAGGTTGATCTACTCCAAATGTTGACTGCTCTATATTTTATTATATTTACTTTTCGATAGGGAAGAAATTCATCGTTTAAAGGAATGTTTAAAGCAAAACTTGGAGATTTGTAATTGATTCAGAAAGTTAGCGAAAGCTAATGGTCACTGGCCTTGCTGCATACCTCCGCTAAATAGCTAAACAAATGAAACTTCATCCGCTCGTTTTATCTGCGATTTCCGAGGCCCCAAACATAAGTAATGCAATGCGTCTCACACACAGAACGTTTAAAGCGAAGGTTTCAAGTTGAGTTTTTGTATATCATTTTCATAAGATTAGTAAAACTCCCAGAAGCAGAATGAAAGCACTTCAGGGATTCTTTTAAACAGAACACGAGGGTTAAAGGAACTAAATGTTTAAGGATGCTAAAGTAACATCTTTTAAATATCAGAGTTCGTGGATAAGAAGCCTTTGCATTCGGTACGTGAGTTGAAAGTTCCATATGCTGAAATTGAAAATGCTTGATGCTGCCTGTGTATTGATCCTCAGTACAGCTTCCCACAGTCGGCCTGAGGATGGGCCTGAAATGAAAGACTTTAGACACTCGGTCAGATCCAGTGCCAAGTGTTCCCAGCCTTGTCCTGTGCCAAGCCAGGAATACTAATTGGCCTCTTTTGCCCGCTAATAGAAAGAGGGAATGTCTAGGCGTTGAGAACGCTGATTAGTTTGACTCGGGGCTTCACGCTTTGTCTGATGTTGTTCCTACCTACACTTTGCACTTTTGTGGAGTTCACAAGACGCACAATGAATGCCTAACAATGCGAAACCCTGCGCATTCAACTCATTTTCAGTGTTCGGCAAAGTTGATGAAATCCGACAGCTCGATAGTTCATATCCAGGTATTACAGTGAATTATTACACTTATTCATTTTTGCATTCTGTTTGCATTTATTGCATCCGTTCCTGAGAGAAATATTAGCTGGAATTTATCTTCGTATATTACAAACTCGCAGTTGAAATGCATTACATCAACATATCTTGCTGACTGATGCCTGTCTCACATTCACGCACGGGAGTAAAGTAATATTTGATTGCCACCTTTGTTATGGAAAAAAAAAAAAAAAAAAAAATCATCAAACACAATTTCCAGAACCTGCAGTGTTCTACCCTACTGGTGAATCTCGAGCTAAATGAATCATAGCACAGCGAGAAGAGAGGATGATGGTGCCGCAGAGGCGGGCTTCATCTCTGTGGGGTCTCTGGTGCAATTAATGATGTGCTGATATATTTATTTAGGTCTCATTAGAATCCAACCCCTGAGGGGCGCATCCTGTCTCCAAGAACCCTCCCACCGGAGAGTACATTTTGTTTGGGCAACATAACAAAGGATAAATTAAGCATAACCAACACGCCCTCGAAGTGCTGAGCGTGATGCGTTCAGGACGTTCTGTAAATATGAGTTGTAATATAGAAATATGTAAATGTTATTTCCGCAAACCCGCACGCTTTTACTTCTTCTGTTTTATGTTCACGCTGATTCAATACAGGGTTTGCCTGAATGGTGGACAAATGTGTGCTTTTTCAGCGTAGCTTTTGCCAAAAAATGTATTCTAAATAGATTTCATTCAATGCAAAGAATAACTACACTGATTATGTTTATTAACTTTAAAGTTTCCAAATTCCATTTTTGTTAATGAATGAATGAATGAAACAATTACCACTGAAAATCAGTAGTTCTTTTATGAGCAAGCATGCATTAAATTGATTAAATGTGTGAAAAAAAAAAAAAAAAAAAAAAAAAAAAAAAAATATATATATATATATATATATATATATATATATATATATATATATATATATATATAAATAACTGCTGTTATTAGAATTTTCTATTCATCAAAGAATCCTGAAGAAATGTATCCGGCACCCACATAATAAGAAGAAATATTTCTTTCACACCAAATCAGCATATTAGAATGATTTCTGTGATATACAGTATATAGATAAATCAGTTGGTTTAACTATGATTAGCGAAGTAGTTTATCTCATCTTATATATATATATATTATATATATAGATATATAGCGAGAGAGCGAGACATGTCTCAGCCAGGTTCATCATGTTGCATTTCCTTTTCCGAAGTGGTCTGTTTCTATTTGCAGCATTTTTTCTTTTTTTGCAGCTCGTTCGTATTGCAACTATCCGCAGTGCATTTGTTTGGTTGTGTTGTGAGCATGTTGTCAAACTGATGAAAATGTTTTCTTAACCTGCATTCGCAGCGTGTTGATCTCTCTCTCGTCCACCAACTCTTACAAACATCCGAGCATTAAACAACCAATCTTTTATATTTTGCAGCGTCGCAGCATATAATCTCAGCATTTAGAATACATCGTGATGAAATGAATAAATTCAGAACAGAGAAAAGTATATGTTTTTTGCATTACTGATTGCGTTACCCCATTAGAAATATTCACGAAATGCTAGTGCTACAACCAGTCAGATCAAAGTGAGCTGAACGCTTCTATAGTGGCTTTTTAGCAGAAGATGATGAAGCGTGCTGGCATCTCTGTTATTTAACCTCAAAACCTTTTGAATCAACCTCATGCATTATAAAACATACAGAACAACATCCATTTAGCTTTTTCAAAGTATGAGGGAGAAATCGCGTGCGGATGTCCAACTGTGAAATAATGTTCAAGCCCTTTCTCAAGCCTACGCTAATGCATTTAAATGAGCCTATCAAATTCAACTGATATATCAAATTACAGCTAAAGCATAATACTAATGTAATAACTCACTGAGATATGTCAGAAACTTTTTCTTGTCTTTGAGTCATCTGATTTGTCAACATTTTATTAAGAGTTTAAAACAACAGAATTTGATTAAAGGGATTTGAAACACAATAACTCTTATTTCCACAGAGGCATCACGGTCATTACAGTTGTCCCCAGCATAATAAGTCCTCCATTAACAAGAACTCAAATTTATGAGCACAAATAATTTCTCCAAAAATCTCTTCCTAATGAGTTTAAACTTGCGGTTATGAGAAATGCCTCTAGGGAAGATTCTTCAAAGTGCTGTGAACTACATTAACTGTGTTGTGTTTTACTGGTTCTTGTGACCTCCATTATAATCATACTTAAGAAACTAAAGCGTGATTTCAAGCAAGTGTTAAATGTTGTAAAATTAAATCAAATATAACGTTTGTGTATATATATATATTTAGAACTATATATAACTACACGGCCGCAGGGCCGGGTCTGAGATTTTCCTTTTAACGTTTAAGAAAACGTTACTGAACATAATCAAAAAGGCACATAGGCTACATCTTCATTTGTAAGTTAGTCTGTAAGAGTTGGGGCTGTTTATAGGATTTGGCCCCGCCCTGCAACATCAAGCCCCACCCCCCTTAAAATGAATTTATAGCGTTTTGGAACCAAACTCTTCATATATAGACCATTTAAAAATACTTTTGTTTTGCATTTCATCATAGTATAATGCGATACAAATGGTTTCATTTCAAATTAGCCCTGCCTTTCATTGTGTCTTTATTTACTTATAAGTAATGCCTTCCGCTTTTTAAATTTGATTTCGGTCTCATGTTTGAATTTCAAAGTGCTAGAAGGTACACTGATGTTTACTAATCAATGATCTTTACGATACAATAGAGCAAACATCTGAACAGCCATTTTACGCTTCTTTACTCGCTGTGATATTTTTGTGTTCTCTTTGAAAAACCGCAGGACCTTTAGCCAGGGAGGTGGAGAGCCTTCGCGGTTTCATCTTCCTCGTCTCTCCAGGGACCCCCTGGCCTTTATATCACCCACAATAACCTCCGAGAGTCAACAGATAAGCATGTCATCAAAGCCTTGCTTACACGGCCCAGCCGCGAGGATCTCGCAGCTATCCGCTTGATCACGTTCACAGAGCTAATGCAGGGCTATCAGCGGCGGAGCAAAGAAACCTACTATTTTAAAGAACTAAGCTCTTCCGATAAGAGAATATGACCTACGGAGTCAAAGAAAAGATTCAAATTCAAAGCAGTCATAATACTAACAGCGAAAGTTTGCGTGCTTTTGAAGGAGTTCTGATTAAAGAAACTGCACTTGACCATTGTGCGCCAACGCTAATTCATCATCCATAGTGATACAGCGAAAATAGCAAAGCATGCAGTATGTGACATATCTCTTCAACCACTGTTGCTAAAAGGCTCATTGGAAATACGTGCATCTAAATACATTCCTCCATTCCTATTATGTATCCTTAGGCTTTTCAGATCCCCTTAGCGACTTAAAAAAAAAAAGTGACTAGCGATAAATTTAGTGACTTCTTGGACAAACCTTAGCGAGTCTATGTGACTCACTGGTACTGCCAGTGACTTTGCAGGTCTTGCTTTCCCAGAGCGTCTGCTTTATTCAGCGAGATGCTTCTCTGTTGCTTCTAACTCTATTTTGCCGAAATCACAGCGCAGGCATTGTCTATCTTGTTCTTATTATTAGACGACGGCTCAATTATAAATGATGCTTGTAAAGGAGAGCTGGTTAGCGGGCTGTGTTGAAGTCACTATTTCAAAATCCGTCCCATTTTTCCGACAACATAAACAGTGAAGTGTGAATGAAAACCGTTCTGAGAATTTAAAAACACATTTGTTGATGCAGGCATGCTATTTTAACTTCATTGTGCAAAAAATAAGCTTTATTAAAGGAAATTCTGGACCTGCTAACCATACATTGTAGGAAGAGAAAAGGAATAAAGGTTGTCTGAGATTTACTTCAACTGGTGTTTACTTAAATTGAAAACTGCAGAGATTCATATGTATTGCTTTTTTGAGTTTTGCAGAAATGTACTGTAGGTATTTCCAATGAATATGTGTAGGTTTCTGAGCCTACGTTTAAAGAAGGTTAGTTTTTCATATATACATATGTATATTTAAGGTGCATACATAAACATATCAGTTATTTAGTGTGACTATTTAATCCAATAATTATTGTTTACTGTTATTATTAAGCATCTTTTTTAGCATACGCTATTCTGTATATGTCAACGCATGCAAAAAAAACAAATTAAATTAAAAAATATATATGCATACACACACATATACACGCATTAAAAAAGGTTTTAAAAAATTAAATATTTATTCTTTTTTTTTTTTTTTTTTACATTTATTTTAGTTAACTATAAAAGCCAGATTGGAAAGAATATGATGTATTTTCCGTCACAAGATCAACACACCTCTCTCCACAAGAACCAGACCTCCTGCTTTGCTTTTCTCATTTAATGCCCCTCACCTTCCTAGTTCTTTTTTCAGCCTGGTAACTTTTTCTCTCATCCTATTCTACATTTCCCAGAATCTCCCCTATCGCACTGTGCTCTGTTCTCGCTCATAAGGGAAAACTTTCTTTCTATGACCCATTTCAAGGAACATTTTCCTGTTCTTTCCCATTCTGATTGGATCAGTGCCTGAGGAGGATTTGGGAGTGACCGGCCAGTCTCTAAGAGGGTGCGTATGGCATGACTGACTTTTAATGCAGCGTTATAATTGATGTGCGCATATCTCTCCAAGGGACTAGATCTGGTCTGGCAGGAGAAAAAATGAGAGAGAGAGAGAGAGAGAGAGAGAGAGAGGATTTTGCCACAGAGCTGCAGTTTAAAATGCGCAACAGAATATCATGCATTCACATTAATTCTGCTGACTCAAAATGTCTATCTCATTTTAATTAAGGCCTGAAATCTGTATTAAATGAGTTATTTAGATTCTCATTTTAGTCTTAATGAAAACATGTCTAAAGGCTCAAACGGTTCATCGGACCATCTTTGCTCACTTAAATGAAGCAAAAGAGGGAATCATGCTTGTAATCATAAAGTCCTGATTGAGACATAAAATATTAAAAATATATTTGATCAGGTTCGCAATAGTGCCAAGTATTCCAGGTGGGGTTAGAGCGGGGCTGGGGGTTGGGGATCCTAAAACAAATGACTGAATTTGTCATAATCTTCATATCTGAGGGATGAGGCATATGTGCATCTGAGAACTAGAATCTGTCAAGTGCAGCCAAGAGCTTTAGCGAGGTGCACGGGCATTTCATCCGCTCTGTGATAAAGGACAGAAGTTCCTTCTCAAGGTAACTAACAGAAGTGAAACAGCCAATGTTCAGAACGGGTAAAAGGAACTGTTTACCCAAAAGTGAAAATTCCGGCATATTTTACTCGCCCCCAAGCCATCCAATACATTAATGTATATTACTTTCTTCTTTCAGACGACCACAGCCTGAGTTTTAAAAAATATTATCCTGGCTCTTCCGAGCTTGATAACGCTGGTGGATGGTGGCCATGATTTTGAAGCTCCATAAATCTGCAAGTACTGTATCGGAAAACTAACCTACATGCCTTCGGGGTGTTATCGTACTTCCTCTGAAGCAGATTGATGGGCTTTTGTAACAAAACTATTTTTATTTTTAAAATGATAACCTAAATGACTGACTTCCACATTGAAGAAGTAAAATGGTTTGTGAACATAATTTCCTGAGACGTGAGAAAACAATGAAAGCGAACCAGAGTTTAACCAACACACACTTGTTATTACTAGCATTGGTGGTCGCGTGAAAAACTTTTAACAACCACTGTTAGGGTGGTTTCATTACAGTGGTTCAGCCTGCAAGACTTGCAGAAGGACTAAGGAAAGGTTATTAGCAGTGCAATGGTGTATAACTGTACTTTTCTTGTCTATTACCACCCACTGCCATTATACCAACAATGGAAATAATCGCAGTCACTGTAGAACATGAGAGAATGTTGCTATTGTGTGTCTATATTGCATCGTGTATCATTTCAGTGTTCATTGTTGAATCAAGGCTAGTTGTACGACATCATTCTTGTGGTTTCAAACATAGATGAAGGATGATAAAACATAGTTATGTGTTAGAGGTCGAGAAAGAGAGAGAAAGAGAGAGGAAACCTTAGAAGAGAGCAAAAAGACAGAGCAACTGTTAAATCTTATTATTATCTATTCCTTGACTATGTAACTCAAATGGGTGACATTCAAACTGACCAATCAGCAGATTACAGCTTCGCCACTGTTCTAAAGCGTGACCATCAGCAGACCCCCGATGTATACACAAGTTGACCTACAGGTCTCGATCTCAATCAGCATCTCTGTGCCTTTACGAACTCCAAATAGCCTTTTACTGTAGATAGATTTTAAGACAGGAAAACAAAAACCTTACAACACTAAGAAACAAAGGGTCGGATTTACTAACAGCTTACGCAAGCCTTTGGGAGTTAAAGTTCTCTTATTATGGATTTTTGAAAATGAACTTTTATGCAGTGTGTAACACAGCTCTAAGCGAATGAAAACGTCACGCAAAGTTTTAAATCTGAAAGTGTACCGCGCATTTACTGTCTCTCAAAAGGAAGAGTCGGCTTGAGGGGAGTTGTTTGAAAAGGAATCCCAAGCTGTTTCAGGTTGACGTGAACATGAAATGTTAGCATTGCCCTTAGCATGTTGCGATCTTCGCGTTGGTCTGAATGAAAAGGCTAATTCATTGTTTGCCACTGGGTGCCGCTTTTGGGGCATTAAAAACTCACATAACACTGCTTTAAATGAAATCGACCAATCCCCACAGAATTGGGGTCACACAAAGGAAGGGTTTGAAAAACTGAATCACTGAACCAATCATATGGGTTAACAAATAAATAAAAAAATAAATGCATATTATATTATATATTATATATTTTAACTCTTAAAATGTCTCCACGCATTAAAATAAGGAGAACTTTTGGGTACATGTTCCTGACAGGCTTCATTTTCTTCCTTTTTTTGGAATTTAGGACGAAATGTGACCTGAACGTGTTTTAGCCAATAGCCTGAAGAGGAAGAAAAGAGGAACGAAGGCCGTCTTCCCTGTCATGCTCCACAGGTCAAGGGTGAAGTATTCCAACTAAAGCAGAAAAAAGGAAATTGTAAAACCCTCCATGCCTTGTATACGTAATTATAGATAGATCAGATGTGCGGATAGTGCACATGGAAAAAGAAAAAAAAAAGAAAAAAACAGCACAGATTAGCTGGATAAAAAATATTGATTTTCCACCTGAGTTGCATCTAGAGGCAAAAGGGAACTTATTATCTAGATGTTGGGACATACACAGAAGCCTGGGAGACGGACGGAGAGAGAGAGGTAAGTCCATGTGAGTGGTCACTTCGGTAGTTGCATGCACGCTGAACACGCTGTGACTGTAAACACAGACTCACACGTGCACGAACACGGAGTATGCAGATCGGAGCTTTTCCGGCTGGCTGCATCAGCTCCCCCATGCTGCCTGTGTGCATCGATGCTGGAAATGATAGCTCCATTGCTCCTGTGTATTTGCAAAATCTCCATATGTTCGTCAGGATCTCTCTCACACGGCCCGGCACAGCCGTTCATTTCCCTTCAGATACAGATCACATTATCAGCTAGCAGATCTGGGCATTGGGCTGATGTAACAGGAGATTTCGGAAGATATATGTTTGTCCTTGAGTTGCTGCAACCAAATATCGCTTATACCATTTCTTTTTTTTTTTAGGCCACAGTCAATAATTTGATGCTATCAACAACAGCAGGGCAATCGCATGAAAACATGTCCGGGTAATATTTAACCATGAAAGTAAACTAAATTTAAGGAAACTCAAGTAAATGAAACTAAACTACAAAAAATAAAAAATATATATATATATATATATATATATATATATATATATGTATATATATATATATTACTACCTTACATTTATGCTAATGCAAAATGATACATTATTAAAAAAGATTGCATTAAGCTTATGATAACTGGAGCAGAAAAAGAACTCTCATTAAATGTAGAGGGGGGATAAAATAAAATAAAAAAAAATAAATACATTTTCTACCGGGACACACACACACACACACACACACACACACACACATTATAAATACAGAACATTGTGCCCTATTTTTACTAATTTGTTTTACTGTTTAGGCTTAATTTTACATTAAATGTATGCTTTTGACAGATGCTTCTATTCTGCACAAATAGAGTTTGCATTCTCTGGTAATCAAACTCATGATCTTGTCAGTGCTAATTATCTGATCTACGGTTGAGCTGCTACAGTATAAAACAAAGCAAAAATATTTTTATTTCTATATTTATTTTTTTTACTGTTGATTTTGCAGTTAAAAAATAAGCATGACGTTCTCGACATGACACTAACTCCCGCGTGAACCTGTTGATTTGATTACATGTAGTTTTTACATTATTTACATTATAAGACACTTGAATAGAGCTTCACATAATCTTTGTTGGGTAGCGTTACTGGTGATTCGGGTGTACATCTTTGTCTATAAAAAAAAGAGCCAGAGACATTTTTATTTTTATAACACTCTTTTGATCTGATGTCTTCTGACATTCACTACACAGTACTGAAGGGTGCCAAATGTACACTTCAAAAATCTGTGAAATTAACAGCAAAAAAACAACAGCTGTGGTTTTGCAGATGGTTTTGCTCTTGAATTTCCAGTTGGCTCAACGACATATAATATAACATAAAAACCTAATTTACAAAAGGGCATAAGACAATAAGACATCATAAGACAATTTTCAATCATAAGATGTTTAAATCAATTGTTTTTTGATTACTTAAGATGCTGCTAAATACTCCTGATTATCAGTGCTGGGAAGTAACTAGTCACATGTAGCTAAATTAAATACAAAATAAAAGTAATTGTAATCGGTTACAGTCAATGAGAAAAAAACGTGTAGGTAAAAATGAAAAGATTTTTTTTCACACATACAGATATAAACAATCGACTGCTCTAAAATATTAAACACCAGCGTAGTTTAGGACATGCTATGGTATGATTCTTTAGGGTTATCTTGAAAGGTCTGTGACATGCTTTGGTGTTCAACAACACCCTTTTTAGCTTGTTCTACTCACAGCAACTTGTTTTAGGGCATGTCCCTTTAAATGATAATTAACTTTTTAAAAAACCTGCCTTGAACTGTCCCTTGTTCAGAAAGCCGTCTGGAGAAGAATTATTTGCACTAGGTGTATTCTGCACATAGACTGGTAAATGTATAAGAGAATATTAAATCCAATGCTTCCTTCAAAATACATTTTTTTAATTTTTTTCAACCCAAGTATTACATACTACTCAATGCTAAGTGGCAATTTGGAATGAATGCATCCATATTTGTTTGAACCAGAAAGTGATTCAGAAAAAGAGGAAGAGTGAATTATACCGGGTCATCTACAAGTGGACGTGTCAAAATGGTAATGCATTTTATGCATCACTCTCTACAACAGTAATTGATATCATTAGCCTTTGGTTTGGCTTTGACGTTATCAAATAGCTAATGAATTATATATACAAAACTGCATTCCCGATCAACATCTCATACAGCTAGTTTGTAAAACCTTGAACAATATGAAAATCCACAAGTCACAAGATGACGATATGACAAGTCAAAATTGCGAGATACAAACTGAATTGTGAGATATAAACTTGCATTCATGAGAAAGTCAAAACTGCGAGAAGCAATTTCGCATTTGCAGTAAAAATATAAAAATCTGCTAGATACAAACTCGCATTCGTAAGGGAAAGGTTTGAATTGCTCATTTTTATCTTGCAATTCTGACTTTATTTTCCCACTATTGTGAACGCTATCGTGTTATTTTGACTTTACAACTAAATTACGAGTAAATATCTCGCAATCCTGAGAAAAAAGAACTGAGAGTTAGTGTTATGCGATTTTGAGAAGAAAAAAAATTCAGATGTTTCAAATACTTATATATATATTCAATACTGAACAAAGGCTTTTTATAGTCTTTGCTACAATGTTGTTGTAGCAAATGTTATTGAATAAAATAAATCAGCACAAGGTTTGCCTAAGCATACTAGAAACACCAGATAGATATAACTCTGTTAAAACTTGATGTTCACCAAAGGTGGACCAGAGCTTTTCTGGTCCAAACCGACACTAACCATTGTAATTCATCCAGGCTTTTAGCAGGGATGCCTCTCAAGACAGAGCGATGCCAGTCAGTCGTGTCGCCAAAGCACTTTCTGAGGGTCAGGAATTGGTTAACCTGTCTTTTTCTAGCCCTTAAGTCTGTCATATCCTTACGCCGTGGGAGGGAGGGAGGGAGGGAGGGGGATCAAACAGCCCAGTGGCCTTTGAGCCCATGTTGACAACTCAGGACTCTTCGAGTGCCGGGGAAGCTCATGAATATTGCATTTGTTGCATCAGCGCCGACAGTGACACAGAAGAACTGACATTTCTGAAACAAACGTCTCGCTGTGTCTCGTCTAGGTTGGTTTTTTTGTCGAGCCACTCGTCTTGACTGGCCCGCAGGAAACAGGGCCGCTGGGGTAAAACGCGATGACGCTCGACTCAATTTGTGCGTCAAATTCTAATGAGGCATATTACAACACACCGATCGAAGGCGGCGAAAGAACCTCAAGCCACGAGCGCCACCGCTTAAGAGCCGACGTTTCTATCGGCTCCCAGAATGCTTTGCTGTGGTTATTGTTTTGTTGCCGTTTCTGGTGTGTGTGGTGCTAGACCTAAAAGCTTTGAACCGACTAAATCTGTAGTAGTTGTCTGCATTCGGAGTCTCGCCACACGCTGCTTCTTTCTCTCCCCGTTTCCTATAAACCTTGTGATTATGGGGAGCTCAGCTAAATGTCTTTCTTCTTGTGAAAGCACAGCACAGAACTCAAACTTTCACTCCACCAGCACCGGCTGACTTTTTACTTGCCTTGAAAACCGGTCTCAGGAGCATGTAAGAGAAAAGGAGCCCGAGCGACGCCATCAGAAAAGGAGCCATTTTAACAGCTCAGCGGGTGTAGAAAATGGGACGCCTGCAAAAAAAGGACCATCACAACTCTTAATGAGATATGAGAACACAGACACCGCCGCACAATGCGTCTAGCTGTTCAGCTCCAAGCTGCACACTCCCCCTAGTGAGCATGTAAGCTAATGCCTCGGGATGTGTCTGTGGGCTACCACCAAAAATAAAAAAAAATCCTCCCAGGAAGACTCGACGAGAGTCTCTGTTAGAGCACAGGCCGCGGGAAACGTTCTGCACAGGTCGAGAAATAATAACGACTTCCTTTCCCATCGTAGGTTTAACAAGCACTGTGTGAGCAACAACTTGTAATGTCTCTCACTTAAGGTTCTGCTCTTTGAGAACGTGGGAAATATAATAAGTAAAGGACACTTGATCACAGAAATACTGCAGAATGATTTGTTTTCAAACGATTCAAGTTATATCATTACATCGCATTACATATTGTATTTTAGCTTTGGGAACAGATCACTGATGATAGATATATTAAATATTATTTTTGGATTTTGTCATCAGCAGCTTATCCTATACAGAACTGCAAATAGAAAGCATTCCACAGACTGAACTGACTCACATATTTATTTTCATTTTAAATATGTAATAAAATCTACAAAATTTGGCTTATTTTAGACAAACTGCCAGTTAGTTAATAAATAAATAGGATACTTTTCTTAAGCTATATTATAAAAATACAATTTGAAAGATTTATTCATATATATATATATATATTTTTTTTTATTTATTTATTTTTTCATTATTATTATTATTATTATTATTTTATTTTTATTTTTTTTAGAATGTTGGAAAAAGTTGCACTACTTCAAAAAAATAATTATCTATTTATTTATTTAGTAGTGAAGAACTTCCAACATGTATTTGTGTGTGTGTGTATTACGTGCAAACCAATGAGCCACAAGAGCTCAAGAGGTCATTTTTTGGCTCATTGGCATGTACATAACACAGAGAAACACACAAATGTCCATACCGAGAAAAAAAAACATATCTGACCTCTTGTGCCAGTCACGCTCACATAATATAAACCCTCCACTACTGCAGATACAGAGAAGCTTTGTTTCTGAGGCTCAACCTCTGCTCAAAAGTGAAATACAAACTTATTTTCCCTCTCGCATAAAGAAAGCTCTAAAGGTCTGGGGATGTCCTAGTGCACTTGGTTCGCTACACATAACTTTAGCCAACACACATATAACATTTATGGAAAACAGCAGTTTTGTTTTCAGTTTACATTCTACTAGAAATGTACAATATTCACATTTTACTGTTTATATACAAATACCCCTGAGATCGCACACATTATGTAAATATGCCGATGTGTTAAAGTTTCTCAAACTTTAGCTCAGTATCTAATGATTCCTAAATGAAGTCACCTACACTGCGAACAGACAAAAATTGCCTATTGTTGTAATATGCTCAAATTAAAATGAATGAGAAGGGAGGGTGAAAAATTACAAATTTAATGGTTTCCAGTGAAATCAAAGGTGGTATCCTCAGCACTGAATAATAAGTGGTAATATGAACTTTAAACTAGAAAAGCGTAAAATTATGCGTTTTAAAAGATTCATAAAGCCAGCTATTTCCATACTTGCACTCCTCCATTGTATGCTAATAAGACGATCATCTAAGCATTCATATTGAAATATATTAAATCTTAAAGAGTCGAAAGAGGTCAGGTTCTGTTATAGCCTACCCCTTAGCATAAGCAGTAAATATTGACCTCCAACCTTGATAATACACACTATATGAATATGTATTTAAAGGAATAGTACTCCCGAAATATACATTTTGTCATCAAAACTTGCCTTCATGATGGTCCTAATCTAAACTTTTTTCTGTGCAAGAAACAATTCGATCAATTGGTAACCAAAACTTTTAGTTACCAATATTGCTATTTTTCCGCAGTATAAGGTTTTGCAAGGGTGCAAAACTTTCTTCTGTGGAAAAAGGGCAATCGAAGTTGAGTTCTCCTTTTGTGCCTTACAAAAGAATGTGTTGCAAAATTATATTGTTATAAAAAAATATAACAACGAGTAAAGTATAAAACAGAATAAATAAGTTCCAAAAAACAAACAAGCAACAAAAACATCCATCTGCTCTTGGCCTTGACAGGCTAACAGTGAGGTAAGGCTCAAATAAAACATGCTCTTAAGAGAATTAATATCGAAGCGGTTCCAAGCATGCATCAGAAATGCAAATGGGCCGGTATGTGTTTTAATTAAGCGTTTTTCTTCGACCCTTTAACTTCAAATCTTGTTCAGTACTGAACAATATCTGAAGTGCAAAGTTCCCCCAAATTGATCCAACCTGCTGTGTCTTTTAGGCAAGATTGTTATAAGAACCGCAAATCTCTCTTCAAGCCACAGTAGCCGTCTCATTTGGACAAGATGGCACACATGGAGGCAGGCAGGGGGGATTCAAAGGATTGGGCACATATCAAATGTATTTTAAATGCTTTTTATGAACTTTTAATGGCATTCTGAGAGGTTTGAACTCATATGACTGAGTGCATAGAACTGACTAACAGCGTGATGGTAAAGAGACAAAAGTGTGTTAGCCAACCAGGGAATATTACAGCCTACAGCAGCCATCGAGACGCACATGTTCACATTCATCTGGATATATTGATACGTACATAAATTGTAGCTGCTGGTTCAACAAAGCTCTCGCTGTTCATTTTCTCACATGTTGCAGCGTGATGTGTTTTTGGACGGAGCTCAGTAAATACGGATCAGACACTTTTAATTCACTCTTTCACAGGCCTTCCTTTGGCAAAACGTTCTCGGGTCGGGATCGTCATAGCAACAACCACGGTGAACAATCATAGCGCTATTCAGCGACTGCGTTAAACAATCAAGCACAGCTACACATGCATCTAAACATGCTCGCGTGTTGCTATCCTTGGCCTTTTGAGAGCCTAGGTAAACACGCATTATTTCTTCTCTCTTGTTCTTGTTATCTCACACTTCCATCTTTGTTTTGGCAGCTCTTTCATTCGTCGATGTGTTCCTCTTCCACGCTCTCTCGCCGTATCGCTGTCTTTCTGTCTCTCTTCTTTAAATTTGGAGGCTCAGAGTTTAGATGAGATTGGAAACTTCCAGGTGCACATGGACAGTCAGACAAGTAATAAGGGCTGAAAGCAATTTCCTCCCTGCTTTATCGAACTCTGAGAGATGGGCAATAACCACATATAGCAAACCCTGACTCTCTTGTTTATTATTTATATCGGGTTGATTAGGATCCACGAGTCACACAATGTGTCGACGAGACGCCGTTGTTCGCAGAGAGGAACAGTCACATTGTGTACGAGGACCTGATTTACTTATCCATCTGCTTGAATGCAAAATGGCCGCTTCTGTTACTGGGCAGGTTGTTAAAATAATGACCAAAAATAAGCTAAATGAGTGCATGATGAACATTCATGCACGTCGTCATTGTAAAATGGAACTAATAGCGAATCTATTGTTGTGTCAGCAACACAGAAAGACATCTGTGCACAATTTTCTTACAGAATATCAGTGTGAATATTAAGGACGACAAAAAATATATCGATATAAAAATATCGACCAATATATCAATCGACCTCTAATTGTTTGGAACACAGAAATTGTCTTCAAAATTTAAATCGTCTTTGAAATTTTTGTGACATATTTAATCGCACATAAAGTGTTGGCCCCCTTCCCCTTCCTTGTCACACTTTAATGTTTCAGATCATCAAACTAACTTAAATATTAATCAAAGATAACACAAGTAAACATGCAGTTTTTAAATAAGGGTTTTATTATGAAGGGAAAGCAACATTCCCCCAACCCCTGTTAAAACATAACTTAACTGTAGTTTATAGCCACAGACCAAAATTATCCCAAGAGCATAGCGACGACTCATCCAAGAGGTCACAAAAGACCCCATAACAACATCCAAAGAACTGCAGGCCTTACTTGCCTCAGTTAAGGTCAGTGTTCATGACTCCACCATAAGAAAGAGGCTGGGAAAAAATGGCCTGCATGGCAGAGATCCAAGACGAAAACCACTGCTGAGCAAAAAGAGCATAAAGGTTTGTCTCATTTTTGCCAGAGAACATCTTGATGATCCCCAAGACTCTGTGGACTGATGAGACAAAATCTGAAGTTTTAGGAAGGCATGTGTCCTATTACATCTGGAGTAGCACGGCATTTCATAAAAAGTACATCATACCAGCAGTAAAATATGGTGGTGGAAGTGTGATGGTCTGATGCTTTAGGACCTGAAAGACTTGCTGTGATAAATGAAACCATGAATTCTGCTGTCTACCAAAAAATCCTGAAGGAAAATGTGTTCTTGACCTCTAGCTGAAGCGAACTTGGTTTCTGCAGCAGGACGATGATCCAAAACACACCAGCAAGTCCACTTCTGAATGGCTGAAGGAAAACAAAATGAAGACTTTGGAGTGGCCTAGTCAATGTCCCGATCTGAATCCTATTGAGATGCTGTGGCATGACCTTCAAAAGGCGGTTCTTGCTCGAAAACCTTCCAATGGGACAAAGGCTCGTTGCAAATTACCGCAACCGCTCGATTGCAATTGTTGCTGCTAAGGGTGGCCCAAACAGTTATTAGGTTTAGGGGGCAAGCACTTTTTTATACAGAGCCACGTGGGCTTGGATTTTGTTTTACCTTCCCAATACATACCTTCATCTAAAAACCGTGTGTTGTGTTTACTTGCGTTATCTTAGATTAATATTTAAATCTTTTTGATGATTTTAAACCTTAAAATGTGACAAACATGCAAAAAAAATGAAAATCAGGATGGGGGCCAACACTTTTTCACACCACTGTTTGCTGCCTTGGAATTATATAAGGTTCTATCTGCATTCTAAGCAGCTTTGAGATATTGAGCTTCAAGGTTTTTGAGAGCCATGGACTTCTGCAGATAGAGCCCTTTATGTTTTCTGAAAAAAAGGCCCAGCTTACAAAAATTATAAATAAATAAATAAATAAATAAAACATCACATAATGTTATCACAGAATAAGAATATGTGATTAACTCAATTTTGGCAAGAAATGTCAGATAGAACATTATATTTCCAAGGCAGCAATTTAACTTCATGAAAACAGTTTCTCCTCTTCCTGGAAAACAAATTAAAATATTGATGACATAATTTAGTGAAATTTGTGGCCAATTAAACGCTCTCTAGAATTAAAACGCACTCTCCACCTTATTTAAAACTCTCACCTGGCACTTATCTAAATCTTTAAAATCTAATTCACATGACTGAGTTCATTAACCTCTGATGTATTCAAATCTATGACCTCAAATCTATAAATGTTAATATCTACACCACATGAAAACTAAAATGCTAAACTGCAAAATGTGGCCACTTAGTCATTAAGGTATATCAAAAAAGTACATGCGTTATTTTCTGTACTGCTGCTTTGATTCATGTGTATTTTGAAAAGTGCTATACGTACATTTGACTTTACTATTCAAGTGTACCATTCTATTCAAGTCAAAATCATTCAGACGATCCCTGCTGTAATCCACGGCCTGGCCTATCTCCAAAAACTCCAGAAGCTGTCAACTGTTGCGTTTCCAGGCTGTGATAAAAAACCTTTCTGGCTGTTAAAAGCCTTGCTGTATCACACGCAACTTCCTGCTTCAAAGGGAGCTACAATAATACAGTGAAGAAAAGTGATTCAGAATATTAATTTCGGTGTCAATGCTAACATGAGGTATTTTGTTGCACAGTAGCGACCTAACACACGTTTTAATTCAGCATAAAAAAACGTGAGATAAACGTTGCGAGCGTACCGTAACACCTACTGGTCTTGTTTAGAGTAAGACTAAACACAGAGGCTAAATAAGTCCGAGTGGGCGACACCATAAACACAAGCATATAGACAAGTTAATTGGATGTACAGTATAGGTCAGAGACAGAATAAAATTAATTAAGAGATATCGATTCTTGGTTGCGAAATCTACAGAGGCCGGTGTTGCCATAGTGATACTACCACTCAGCAATCTTTGACACAGTTCTAGAATCTTTACCAAATGCATTTTATGAAATACAGAACGACCATACAGTACACAGAGCTCTTCTTTTAGACCCTGACACGGCTCAAAACACAGATAAGTGCCTGAACCCTGCCGCAAGATTCTGCTCTGTTGAACTCTTAAACTCAGCCTGTTTTCACTGGCATCTGCAGACACCTAAGCCCACATATACAGAGACTTTTAAAGAACAAGAGCCTTTAAAAATTCATCTACATTTTCTATTCAGCTCCTCTACGGTCTCCATTAGGACTTCCAAATCGGTTACAAAAGCATTAAATGTTAAAAAGCCGTTCAACGCGGAGGAATATTGACAGATAAACACTTCTGTGCTTCACACTTCAATACCTCAGAGTTGTTTCAGCGAGATCAAACAGGTCATTCTATGAAACAAGGGCCTTTTACACTTTGATAAACTTACGTATCTCGTGCTAAATCATGCATGGTAAGAATAAATTATACATTTATGAAATAGCTTCAAATTTCAAGTTTGAGCTCTTTTTTCAGCAAGGATGCATATGCGCTAATATGTATTATATTTACGGGTATTTTTATTCCAAATAAATGCTGTTCTTTTTAACTTTCCATTTATCAAAGAATCGGTTTGGGATTTGTTTTAAAAACGACTCTTTTCAATGATTCAGAGTTGACTCTTCTGGGAGACAATAGCTTTGATTGGAACAATGCAGGATGTTTTCATTCACTTAAAGCTGTATTACACACTTTGAATTGCAGTATTATTGTATTTTTGATTAAATACATACAACCTTGGTGTGCAATCAGATACGTATGTGACTGTAACACACTACTGTAATGCACTGTAAAAGTTGGCGTTGCATGGCTATCATTGTCCATCAAACAACATAAATTTGCAGAGCATATGTAAAAGGCAAACTTATTTTGTACAATGACCCAAATGCTGCGCTAGCAGAAGCACCCAGTTTGAGTATAATTTATTTAAAGGCACAATTCGATATTCCTTGGCAAAGCATCTTTTATTTCTCTCTCTATGTATACAAAGAAAATATTGGCCAGATCCAGCAAACTATCACATCAGCAAATGATACGCATAATCCTTCTGAATAGGAGAAACCATACACTCAACTTGTTTTGTGTGCAGTGTTTTGGGCCAACAAAGAATGAGACTTGCCAGGGAGTCAACAGTGAAGCTGTCAAAAACAGTAATAATGTTAATGTAGCATATTTTGATTTTAGCCAGTGAAGATAAGCTAGCAGATTAGTTTTAATTAGACAGTGTGTGGATAGACTGCTGGTTCTAGGGAGGAATCTGTCAGCATTAGTCTACATCACGCGAAGCTGCAAATGAACATGAAACACACACACACACACACACACACACACACTCATGAAGACTCTCTCGAGCTGACTGTGAGTGTGTAGCCCGTCTACGGTCATGTCTTATTCATCCATCTTTTCCCCTGATTAAAGTGTGTGGGAGAGACACTTTCAGGGCACACATACTCTCCCTGAGAGAGGCCACGACCAAGGCCCGGATGAACTCTTTGGCCGTATTTACGTTCTCAACCAGTTCCAATTTCTTTATCAGGCATCTGGCGCTGCCCGGATCTTGTTGTTATGCTGTTTACAAGCGTGCATTTGTGAGATTGAATGATTCGGCGAAACTTTCAGGTGGTCCTAAATGCGATATGTACTGAATCTGACCTACATTTTTACACTTTATCCAATTCTCGTCTTAATCTGGGATTTTTCCATCATCGCCACGCGACAGACAGGCTACAAGGAAACACATACACGCGCACGGGGAGAGGAATGAGTAAATAAATAAACAAGCAGCCCAAATGCATAAAACAATAACTGATTAATCAATAATAATAAGGCAGCTGCTATAAAAAAAAATCGTGTTAGATGCTATTTGCAAACAGTAATAGATTATATTTATACTATGTTAAAATAGCAGAATAGTTTGCCAAAAGGCAGGTTCGATAGAATCAAAAAGCACATGCTTAATCATCTACACCATTGGAACTGATGTGTACCAAGTGTCTTTTGTAGTGCGCTGACTACCCCAATCACACATCGGTGGACAGAGTTAGTGTTACTAGCCTCTGCCAACAAGGCAGGCTATTTGCACTGTAAATAGACACTCCGTAATAATAATACACAGACAGAGACACAACAGATGGGTTACAAGGAAACAATCACACACACACACACACAGAGGAAATAAATAAATAAATACATAAATAAATAAATAACCCAAGCATTATTGTACTGTATATGTGTGTGCATATGACACTGATACAATTTTTATAGTCGCGGCTGTGTATGCCACCAGAACAGAATTCAAAGGAAATTGAAGTGCAGACTTTAAGCTATAACTTTTTCCATCATTCTTGTACAGGTTGATCTTAATTTCAGCTGTCCAAAGAACGCTTTTCCAGAAGGGGTTTGTCTTTTTAGATGTTTTTTGGCCTTGTTTGCATCTTCTGGTGAAGCCTCTGTACTCTGCAGTGAAGTCTTCTCTTGATTGTAGACTTTAACAGTGACACACTTCTCTTGGCTGGATGTTGTGGAAGGGTTTCTCTTTACCATGGAGAGGATAATCCGATCATCCACCACTGTTGTCCGCCGTAGATGCCCGGGTCTTTTTACTGTATGTTGCTGAGCTCACCATGGAGCTCTTTTTTCTCAGACTGTACTATGCTGCTGATTTGGCTACTCCTAATATTCCTGTTATAACTCTGATGGATTTGCATTATTTTTGAAGCAATTGTATGTTTCACTTCAATGGAGAGCTCATTTGACTGCACGATGTGGGTTAACAGCAACAGCTTCCAAATACAAATGGCACGCTTAGATAGAATCTACCCCAGACCCTTTACCTGCTTAACCAAGGTAGAAATAATGAAGGAATAGCCAACATCTGTCCATGAAATGGCTTTTGTGCCATCTGTCCAATTACTTATGATTCCTTAAAAAAGGGGGGTGGTACATATTAAAGATCCGTAATTCCTTACCGTCCTCTAGTTTCGAGCTCCCTGCGTTATGCCACATCTTCCAGAGCACCATTTCCTTTCACATGTATCCGATAGCACCACATTTTAAAGTGATTTCAAAGAGATGTGTATTTGATATCATAGCACAGTTTTTAGTTTTTTTGTTTTTTTTTATCTACCTCGGAGCGTACACTGTCACTGCCAGTCTGTGTGAGAGAGAGAGAGAGACTGCTGAGCAGCCCGGTGGGGAAAAAAGTGTTTAACGCAACAGAGATGAAACCAAATCACATCTGACACTCTGTTATATCAGTGTAATTAACATAGGGGGACAGATAGATGCTGAGACACCCTTGTTGCTTGCTCTGGTTCAGCGGCCAAGCGTGTGATTATGCCGGAGTGTTCTCGTCTCTAGCGTGCCCAGCCCTTCCACTATGCACTCCCCAACAATGGAGATAATGGCTACATTTAGGTGGCTTGTAAACCGTGATTCTGATACAGCAAATTATGCTTTTTATGACGGAAAAGAGCAAGTGGCTGATACGTTGATGTGGTATGCGGCACACGAGCTCTGAGTGTTTAATATTAGCGAGATAAAGGACATAAACAAAGAATACAAAAGATATAGCGACTCTAAGTGCTTGGACATCCGTGCCAAGCATTCGTAATTGTTGATCTCTTTAACAGCTTTGAATACATTTAAAAGTAAAGAAGAAGAAATTTCATGTCGTTGGCTGAATCAACACCGCCAACGTGTCTTTTATTGTGTATCTTAAAAAATTAGTCTGCTTTTACTTGGAGGTAGTTGAGTGTGATTTTCTTCACAAATCATGGATAGTCAGCCAAGACTTTGTCTCCAAAGTCAATCCTGGAAATAAATCCCCTGAGTGCACCACCGGCTCTCACCAGGAGGACCTCAGCTGCATAAAAAAAGGGCCGGAAAACAAACGTGTAAACACTAATTGGCAGTTGGAGGGCATACAACATTAGGATGACTAAATTATTTATGACATTCCATTGCCTCCTTTACTAGTAATTAGCATCCACACTAAATAAACGAAGTGCTTTACAACGCATTAGTGGCACTAGATCATGTCGAGGAGCGCGCACGGTTGTTGAAGATTTATCTTGCAATTTTTAAGGTACTGGAGACTAGAAGTTTTGGCTGGCTTAAGAGTGCTTAAAATATTGAAGTGTCTTGAAAGTCAAGTGTTGAGGTAGCAAGCCACTGAACAGTGGCTGTGTCTAATATGCCTCTACCTATCTCCGAAACATCATATTTATTAATAATGCACAATACATTCCACACTATTGTTAATGGTTTGAAATACATTTCTTAATCTTACCAAGGGTGTATTTATTTGATCAAAACACAGTAAAGACTGTAATATTGTGAAATATAATTACAATTTCAATTCATTTAAAAATGTTTTTCCTTTCTGTAAGGGCAACACTGAATATTCATCATCATTACTCAAATCTTCATTGTCACGTAATCCTTCAGAAATTATTCTAATATGCACCCTTGCTAAATAAAAAAAATCATTTCTTTATTGAGTTTTAAAGCACAGCAATTATGTGAGCCACATTCAATACCCTATGCAAAAATGTATTTATATTTTAAACCTGTTAAAACAATATAAGTAACATTAACTTTACACAAGGATGAAAAGATAACAAATTGGCCTTCTTGGATTATAAACACGCATTAAAAGGCAAGTCATTTTAGAATTACTGAAAACAAGATAAAAATGTGAAATTGATTTCAAAAACATCATCTTTCAAAGAAACCCTAATTGCCATTAATTGAGCAAATGAGATATAGTTCTTCTCTTTGTCGCTAATGTTGCCGTTTCAACATTTAAGAAGGTGATACAAATAAAAGAGCAATCAAAGACAAGCAGCACAGCCAATATCTTCATTCATGCCCAACAAGTGAAGTCTCCAAACAAACTAAGACAGAAACCTAAAGGATGCGCTTCGAAAAAGTAAATAATTCCTTTATGAGCGAACATAGTTCAACGCAGTAGGGCAAATACCTCCAGGCAGGACTTCTGGAGCGCATGTTCAGTTATATAAAGACTGTATACAAGGAGAACAGATGGTTTGACAGAAGAGTGAAGGAGGCCTTAGATGCGAAACTAGAACAGTCATCAGGAACTCACAAAGCTGTTTTCCCAATTCACACAGCAATCGAGATTCACACCAGGAGAGGAGCAATTCCCCGAGGTTACATATCAGAGAACCTCCACTGTCCTTCAAACTGATGAAGCCATTCAGATGTAAAAGCAACCAGATGGTCCTAAATACATCCTAACTAGATATAGTGACAAATGCAGAATATGGCTAAGAACTAAACTGGATCATTGTTAAAAACGTCCTGTATTGAACCAACAAACCAATGTCAAATTGCTGCAGTTGACCACCGTGTTTAGTCAATCGCATGAAAGCGCAAATGAAACGGCACACCTCTTCAGGGAAACGCTATTCGACAAAGCTCATTTGCTGCCTGTATTTTATACTTAGACTTTCAGCGAGGTGTTTCAAAGAGATCCTTGGAGCATATGACAACGGGGTCTATAAGAATGACCCAATCTCAGTGAAGCAGGACTACATCAGCAGCCATTGATGCGTGCCAGGCTTACAACTTGAATCTTATGCAAATCGGATGCTTTATTTTCCTTCTGAATGCATGACATCAAAAGCATGATGGGATACGTGAATCATAAAATAAATAAATGACATTGAGCTTAAACCACAAAACAACAGTGATAACCTTCAGTGGACTGGACGCGTTTCTCCACTCTTCCAGAACATCTTTTGAAGCTAAAATGTGTCTTAAAATGGCGAGACACATACATCATCAAATGTTTAGATAAATGTATTCCTTAAAGTGCTGTCAAAAGATTAATTGCATCCATAATATATGGATGTGTTCATTATTTATATATAAATATACAAACGTACATGTATATATTTCAAAAAACATTGTTTACATATATTAAATGTGCTGTGTTATGTTATGTTTATGTATTAAATATATTTATTTATAATGTAAAGTACACAAAAAATAAATAAATGAATGTAAATGCAATATTTTCATTATACTGTATGTGTACATGATACACATACAGTATAATATAATTATACCCGATAATAACATGATGACCAAAATGGTATATTTTAGCTACTGAAATCTTTCGTGTCCAAACTTTTATACTGTATATGTACCACAGTGCCCCCTGAAAGACACAGCATATCCTTCATCCGAGTAGTGATTGAAAACAGAGAGCAGCACATACGCACAAAAGGTTTTGCATGCATAACATTATTGTTAGAAAACATTGCTAGTGGGGGAAAAAACCTAATCACAAACTCTGTCCTTGCAGTCTTCATTCATCTCTTTAAAACCTCCAGCCAATGAAGACAAAGCTCTCCAGCAGGCATGCAAGCAGGGAAAACACGCTTGAGTAGGCAGTCCCTGAACAGGACAAAATCTTTCAAAATGGCTGCCTCAGTCCGGAAGATAATTATGGGAGATTTACAGCTGCGGGGATGAGGGACAGGACCTGGAGGGCCGTAACCCTTGCCTAAAATTGCCGCTGCCGTTTCTCTGACAGCTACTAAACAAGTTAATAAAGCTAGATGTAATACGTCCAGACAGGGCCTGAAAACGCTGCACTATCTGTTATGATTTATTGCATTTTTTGTGTAAACAGGCACAAAGAAAAACAATAATGGATAAGGTGGTTCATTTGAGAAGGAGGAGTCTAATTCATACAACTTCGCCTCACAGCGCTGGAGAAATACAGAGGCCCATCTTAAACGAAAATGTGTCAGTAAATCCACTGCCTGTTGCTTGTGATTACCGCTCTGGGACAAATCTGCTTAAACCACTGGTCTAGGATCAGTTTCCCAAAACCAAAGAGAAAACAATCACCACAAGCGACCTTGCAACAGATTCTTCATCGGTAGCTGCAGACTTCATGCATCCCTTATGAATTCCTTCATGACTTCCTTAGGGTAATGTAATTTTTAAAAGTTCTTTTTTTAAAGTTCTAATAATGTTCCTTATTTAAAATGATATCCATATCCGCGTTTAAATTAAAAACCTTCTTCAAAACCCTCCTTCTCTTGTTCTGCCTCCTGCTGATTCCTTTATAAAATCTTGGCCGTCTCGTTTAACACCTTGTATGATAATTGCAACACTTAACCCAAAAGTCATATTGACGAAAAGCTGTCTTTATTTAGTCACCATGCCGTTTACTTTTCGTGAATTAAAAACACACGATTACTGTATATTGTACCTAATAGATTGCCTGTTAATATGGTGACATTTTAATACCAGTGGTGCTTAGATTGCTTACACATCGTGCCTTGTTTGTTAAATGCACTATAAGAAAATTAATTTGAGAGAATAGAGTAGATGCACATCAACAAAACAGCTTAAACATGAAA
Source organism: Puntigrus tetrazona (assembly GCF_018831695.1). Lineage (NCBI taxonomy): Eukaryota > Metazoa > Chordata > Actinopteri > Cypriniformes > Cyprinidae > Puntigrus > Puntigrus tetrazona. The sequence continues at coordinate 23,314,931 of NC_056699.1, read as the reverse complement.
ATCTGTTTGAAAATCACACAGGAAATCTGCCTTTCTTCTCTCTCGCACCCATATCTCACTCACTCACACATATCACATCAAACACCACCTGTCTGCAACAAAATCCAAACACCCGGGCGATGCTCTGCAGACTTGCTTAAATGCAAGTCCTTAGTTCTGCTTAACTCTAGCATTTAAGAACTAGCATTTTTTTTGCCTTCGAAATCGACTAGATGGACCTCTGAATTATTAAGACGTGAAGTATTATAAAGTCTCCTATCTTGCCAATCCAAAAATCTCCAATCCAAAAAAACACAGACAGCACTGCAGCCAAGGAGGCTCCAGCCAACAACCTGCTCTACAAGCAAATCATTTCATCGGGAAAAAAAAATATACCGACGGTGCAGAAAGATACTGCATTAAAGGCATATTTGCAGACTTTGCCCCTGCTCGGTTTAAATAAGGCAATTTAGAAATGAACTCCCAAAGGCGAATGGTTATTTAAACTGAACATAATCCTTGTTGCGCTGTGGATTACCTTCCAGCTCAATGCAGAGGTCCTATTGTGCTTGATCTCTTAGACAAACAGGTGGTTAACAGTCTGAACAGGTGCTTTCTGTAAACATTTAGAGAAGGCTAAGCTGGTTTGCTGGTCTTAGCTGGTTTAAGAGGGTCTCCCCAAGCTGAAAAGTGCCAAAACCCGCGTAAAACCAGGCTTAGGTTATGTTTTCAGCAGGAAAGATCGGGCTGGGGAAATATTCATCATAAACCCTACAGGCTCAAAACAACATGCGCATGCTTTCACAGTGACAACAACTGAAGTTGACGAGAACCCTGAAAGCTTAAGACGTCAGCTTGGACGGGGTAACCGAACAGCGTTTATTATGGCAAAGAAGTACAGGGTGATGCGGACTTACGCTGCTGTTTTTTCCAGTCCAGTACACGACTGCGTGGTTGTGCGCGGAGTCTCCAGCCAGAGAAAAAGTGCTGCTGGTCAGTTTGGGTTCGTCTGGTCTGGAATCCGATAGCCTGGCATCGTGCTCATCGTCCCTGTTCCAGCGAACTTCAGCGCGTTTGCTCTGTCCGTCCGCCCGCAGACCGGTGCTCTTCCTCTGCTCCTCCGAGCGGGCATCGGCGCTCTCCAGAAACTCGGGCACGCTTCTTTTCACTCTCCCTAATGCGGCGTCCTCGGGGTCCGATTCGGATTCACTTTTCACGTATTCATCCGAAAACAATTCTTCGTCTAAAGCGGTCTCGGCGAAGTTCCCCAAAGGCGCGCGGGAGTTTATCCCCTCCGCTTTCGGCGCGATCCCTGGAAAACCATCCACCTCTCGTCCAGTGGGTACTCCAACATTCGGGTAAAGAGCTGCGATCAGCTTGGGCTTCTTTTGATCCTGTGTCGGATATTTCCCAGAATCAGGCGGGTCGCGCGGATGCTCATCCCCTGCGTAATTCACTTGCATTGGCGACATGCATGGCGCGCAACTTATATCAGCCTTTACGTTTGTAAAAACGCACAAGGAGGAAAGAAGTAGCCAGGTAGAAAGAGTAAAGTAAGCGCCAGGGAATACAACCAGACGGGTCTCCATCGTTAGAAGAGATTTTGGGGGAATGCTTCTCCCCTCCCTCCGACTCTCAGACGCGCAGGGAAGCAACTCCAGCGAAGTGTCGGGTTTTAAAGAAGTGCTCCTCAGCTACACCGCTCACGTTCGGGGATGTGATGATGGAGTAAGGCAGCACATAGGGGAGGTACTGAATCCAAGCCAAGCCGCTGCTGCGTCTAGGAGAGAGAGATGGAGAGAGAGAGAGAGAGAGAGAGAGAGAGAGAGAGAGAGAGAGAGAGAGAGAGAGAGAGTTGGGCATAACGACATCGTGCGTATTACGGTTGGAAGTCTTTTATTTCTATATCTAACGAATTAACACCTATTCAAGCAGTGAAATAATGTTACCGTTTATACACAAATAAATCTGATCTGCCTGGTTTCTAATTTACCTAGGCTTAAATAAACAGTATTCATGTATTTTCTTTATAGAAAGCAATAATAATAATAAATACGTTATGTCATGTAGCCTAGGCTATAAATTGCATATCTAACATGATGCAGCATATATTATTTGGAATGAAAATGAATGGTAGCTTGAAAGAGCACGCCAAGCCTCAAAACGAAGGGGAAAACCATAAACAATTTAAGCCATTAAACAATCATGCCATTGTGTGAATCGCAACTCTCACGAACCATTTGCTGGAGGCGGATTTTTTTCATCGAATCTGTTAGTTCCGTTTATCGACGGGAATGGATTTGTTCTTGAGAACCGACTCGGTTCACAAGTTCAACCAACTAATTCAGTGATTCATTCGCAGGTGTGGAGGATTACCCTGCAATCATTCGCTAATAGGCCTATATTACTTCAGAAAGTACTCGGCACTTAGACTACCCTACCACATAACGTACCTTTATGAACTTTCATGGCGAGTTCGCATCGTTTTTAAAGCTTGACATCTAATTATTGACGAAGTCTCAAACGAGCCCTACCGGGACTGACTTCAGCGTTTTTTTTTTTTTTTTTGCAAAACACAAAAGAAGTCCTAAGTATTTGGAAAGACACGAGGGTACATGAAAACACAATTGCATTTTTATAGTGGGCTATTCCTTTAAGAAGCCTGTTTGCTCAGCTCATAATAGTGTTTGTGCTACAATCACTAAAACACACGAATTTACCGAATCCCTCATTTCATATCGCACTCACATTTATTTTTTTTAGTATATCCAGTTACAGTAAACGACACGTATTCCCGAATGCGCTCTTTCTTGTGCTTGGGGCCGGATCTTGTAGGTTTGGCACGTGCACGCGCGCAGCAGTGGCATTTATTCTCCTGTCATCCGCGCGCGCGAGGATGCTGTGGCCAGACAAGGCGCTCTATGTTGACAGGGACAAAACTGCAGGAGCTCAGCATGGGTAACCAACAGGCCTCACACATCAGCACACATGGGCTGCAACAGTAGGACGCCTTTCTTTAGCAAGAGACAGAAGGAGTTTTAGATGATCACACGCTGCTTTATGTTGTCCGTGTGTGTGTTGAGGTCAGGTTTTGCCTTTATTGCGGAGATCAAATATTGCGAGGTCAGTCGAACCAGAAGACGCCTAGAGATCTGGAATCTTTACTGAATGCTAAAACTGTTCAAGAAAATCTAGGTTAGGTTTTTTTTTTTTCGAAAGAAAATATCATTAGCTTTATAGCCAAACGATAAAAAACATAAAACAAAACCAAAAGCCTATAAAAAGTTTGACACGATCACCTTAGGGAAGGGTGAAATTGATTCGTAAAAAATAAATGTTATGTTTAATATTTTCACAACACATTTATGATATTTTAGGAATGCATAAAATGCATTAAATTGTTATAATTTGACATTACCAGTCAAAAAATACTAATTAAATGTAGCGTGCTGTATTTCTGCTCTTCTGCAGCCCAGAGGGACCGAAGGAGATTGTATTGATAACAGTTAAGCACTTAGCATACGATACACATTCGCTCAAATTAGAAGGAAGATGGATTTTTGCCCTCTCCTGCTGTCTCGACACTAACCCCTACCGGTTACATTATGCTGCAGATTACAGCTGGGCTGAAGTGGCAGAGCACTTGCAGGCAGGTGTCGGAAAAGGCGATTAATACAGATCTGGAATGATATTCGAGTAGATAAGATTTTAATCTCAGGCAATTAGGCGTAAGAGAGCATATTCTGAAATTGACGGCACACACGTAAATCTTTAGTTGCATACTGGTTTTCTTGCACGCATAAAAGTAGGAGAAACAACGACCGACAACATCTATGTATTCCAAGAAAAAAATGCGCAATGCAACAAATATGCATGCATCGGGAAACGGCACGTTTATTTTTGCTGACTGCCAGCTTTCCTCTTAAACTGGAGATCCGTAACCCCCCCCAACTCCTGACCTTTTCGCATGATCTAGACTTCCCAATATAAAAGATTTACAGCCCAAGTTATTGACGGCTTGAACATGTGGTTGATACCTCTAGTAAAATGGCAGTTCACACAAGAAATCACTGTTTTTCAACACAACCGTTCCCTCATCATGATTACAAGCTGCAAAGGTCCCATTTTTAAAATATACTGCGCTCAGACTGATCAATAACTTCCTCTGCTATGTTGGATCATTCCCTGAGAATAAAGCCTTGCCTGTCTCCAAACGACAATCAAGGCCTCTTCAGGACATTCAGCTGGTCTTGTTTCTACAAGCTCGGTTGGCTGTCTAACAGTCGGATTGTGTATTTTGCCCCCAAAGCTGCTTTTAAAGCTTCATTAAAATGTCGAACCAAAACACATTTAGTCAGGATTCTCATTGTTAGCATAATTGTCACATTGCGCATTAGCAGTGGTGGCTTTGACGGGTAAAATTTAACCGTATATGTTCTGAGCTGCTTAGAAGCATTTAGGTTTTAGATCGTCACATTACCGTTTCTTAGCTCACGCTGGCTAATAATGCTGATGAATTTATCTTTCGCATTTTACACAGAGGGGTCGTTTTCATGAGGGAGTGTTTAACAGTCTGAGCGGAATTTTAATGCTCTTCAAGATGCTCCAAAGAAGAATAAAAACACCTTTGGAAAGAGTCACACCCCTTTGGTCTTTCTCAGCCTAGATGCCCAAATATTTTCATAAATCTTCAGAACTTCATTAAGCGGTGAGCAGAGAGAAGCTCATTCTTCCACCTTCTGTGCCCTTGATGAATTTTATGCTAAACTTTTTACATTTAAAGTCCCAAACCGTGCATAGATTTAATGCCGCCACACATTGTACGATGTGAGATGGTTCTAAGCTAGCGAAGCTCCCACATTCAAGTGACTTGGTTGATTTCTTTCTATAGAAATATATATATATGTATATGATATAAGCCTAAAACAAGTTCTGTTTGTTAATTTCTTACAGATCTTCATCACATCACACACTAAAGACTGAAAAGATGCTGTTCTTTACCAGACTGCCCGCTATCCCACAAATTCATGCACCGCGTACAACCAAACAGCCTGTACTTAAATGATGTGTGCTCATGCAGTTTTATCTCGCTCATTCCTTCCTAATTAAACTGTAAAATGTCTTGCACCTAGACAAGCCGAAGCTTAAAACCTGCTAATAAATTCTCAATGGATTCCTCACGCTCCTTACAGATTTTTACCAATGCATCTGCACCAACTTCATTTACAACGTGGTTTATGGATTGAGTATTTTCAATAAGATAAGAGGGCAATGTTCTGCTGAACACATCAAATATGCATGCTGTTATTATTCTCAGTTGTATAAATTGAACTCTCAAGGACTAACGAGTGATTTGTTTAAACTGCCCTTTAGAACTAATATGAGACTTTACTTTTTTAGATGTTTAAACGCAACTGGCCGGACATTTCCTGCATCACAGCTCTGGACAGCAAAGGAGAATGCAATTCTAAACGTAAAACATAAAATGCATCTAACATTACTTGGCAAAATAATAAGGCTTATCAGTTTAGAGAGTGGAGGAGGCAACGCATCACATATCTTCTGCTGTCAAAGGCCATTTGTCCAATCAAACTCTAAGGTACTTTGGCACAAATTCATCAGCTTGGTGCCAGCAGAATGTGGGAGATGCCAACATGAACAGGTTGCACATGTCCTCATCCTCATAAGAAATCATTGTCTTTTGACATTTGCAAATGTAAAAATGCTAAATAAATGAAGGCATAAAAAATAACTATATATATAAATCATTTATTTTGTAAAAAAGAGTGTAACAAAAAAACCAAACCATGCATTGTATAAAAAAATGGGCAGATGTTTCTATATTTTTTTGTATAAAATAACTTTTTTTTTTTGCATTGACGTTAAAATATATTGACCATCTCTACAACATTTTTTGAAAAGAATTAACATGCATCTAATCTCTATTTGCCTTGGCCTGGGGAACACAGCTGGTGAGCTCCCCAGGGTTGCACTTCACCAGGGCCATTTTGGAAGCATTGGCATGTCACAATGTATCTCCATCCAGTCAATGTAGCCTGAGGGAACAAAGCCTGATCGAGAGCTGTGATCAGAACACAGCTGGAGAAAAAGAATAACAAATTGGAGACTTTTCTTAAAAAAAAAAAAACATCCCAACCAAGAGGAGGATTACAGAATTACAGCAAGGAGTAAACAAGATCAAAATAAAAGCCTGAGCCTGAGAAAGACTTGTGGAGGAGTTCTAGAGAGAGAATAAAAGATTGCAACAAACATAACTTTGACATTTTGATTTTATGGATGCATTTAGCACTTCATCTTTCAAAAGTCAAATTATATCACAAAATACTCACAGTCTGCTGAAAGTAGATAAGAACCTTATAGACAAATCTCTTACAATGGTTATTATGGGTCATATATCATACAGTTAAGAGATTGTCTTTTACTTTCAGAAAACAAGGACATACTTCATCCTCAGTACACAGCAAAGCAAAGTTATATATAATGCTTTTACTTTATTTTTTCCAAAATATTTTTACTTTACACTTATACTATATATTTCTAAAATATTTATGTGTGTGTGTGTGTGTATATTAAATACACACAGCTGTAGATCACTGACAATGTACGCAATATCGCATTCATAGTCAGGTGAAACACATTTGATTGCGTAGCTTGTCGTTGTATGTGTTTTTATTAATGCCATTAATGTTTTTTGTCAGTACAGTTAACTAAATGAATGTAACATGGAAAAAACTTATGCACTTTTGGAAGTTGAATGTAGGTTCTTCGTGTTCTTGTTAATGATTAACATTTTTATTCTTGTAATTAATTTATATAATTAACAAGTTGACCTGTTGGATTCATTTTGAGGGCGATGACTAATTGAATGTATTATTCCTAGTCCAGTGCCTGTATATAAGATTAGTATTGACCAAGTTCAGAGGCCGTGCATATGTGCATCAACCTGTTTTTAACATGTTCAAAATGAAAAATAGCTTTATAATGATTCAGTGGATTATTGCATTTTAAAAAACAAAACAAAAATGTGTCTTAGATTTGCATTTTTGCAAAGGAAAATCAGTTTTTATAATAAATCTTTAAAAAAAAAATTTAAATCTGGATTGGAGTTTTTAATGTTATTATAACGTTTGAAATAGTGGTTTTCATCTTGCAAGTTTTTTTACTTAATGAATGAATCCAGATGAATTTATAGCATTTTGCAACCAAACTCTTCATATATATGTTGAATCCCATTGTAGCAGATCTATGCAGGTGGAGCTGGGGAAGGTGGAGGGTTTTTTAAAGAAACTAGTCAGCTACTAGTCAGATATTGCAATGTTGAGCAGACGATGCAATATGATGTTGTTAAGTCAGACCGAGTTAGACTTTCTTCACTGCACCATCTATATATACTGTATATAATCATTTATTAATACATTATCATTTATTGATATATTATTAAATGAGTCTTAATGAAATAACATATTTCTGTCCATAAAATCTTTTTTTAAATTAAATAATGCAGCTTCTTTATAAATTATTATAATTTGTAAAGCGCCTACCAATCAAAGCAAATCAAATATTATTGAAATTGACTAAAAAAAGATACGATTTGTTCAAACTTCATCCTCTAATCTAAAGCATTTCTGAAACCTTCCTTACTTGCACAGAGTTGTCAGTCGAGCTGTCAATACAAATCTACAGCTGGCCAATTGCTTGTTAATAGAATTGACAACTCAATCAAGGCATCATTGGGCACTGCCAAGCCAACCTTGACAGGGAACGCCTCTCATTTTCAGTTAAGTAGTCCTTAAATGGGGAAAGAGTCTAAATGTCCAAATGTGCTTTGCAAAGGCAGGAGGCAGAAGTCACTTTGCTCTAATCTTCAAACAGACGTCCTTCTAACACAATTCTAAGTTTAACGATCGCAAGGCAAACCGCGTAACCGTTCTTAAATCAGCACTATAGGGTAACTCCTAACTACAGCTCTTCCCCGAGCTTTCTTCCTCTGTTTGGAAAGTTATTTCATTACTTTGTGGATTTAGAGGATGCTTTCTACCCTCTGGCGAGGTTGTGTGGGTTGTTTTGAGTCCCTGTCTTAATTTCCCTATGCGTTTGAAAGAAGAGTTTCGCTCTTGACACATCCGACTCTAGCGTGAGTTTCTTCTGTTGCTTATAAAATGCAGTTTTACTCGCATTTGCTCTCTGTGGAAAAGCAGAATATAAGAAAATAATATTTTGAGGCAATCTTTAGGGTGTCTGTAGGGCGTTTTGCACTAGATGCCAAGTATACATTACTTAACTGACAGGGTGATTCACTAGTTAGAAAGACAGCAGGCCTATATTACAAAATCCTTGAGGCCAAAATAATATTATCTGATGGAATACTTACCAATTTCTCTGACTGGTAGGGTGCTGTTGTACATATTAAGGAACTTTTTTTCCTATGAGCACTCAAAAAAGGTCATGATTTCCTGGGTTTCTCAGAAACGGCAGCTCGTGAATTAAACAGATTTGCGCCGAAAAGCCATTCCCATCAGTGTCACAGAGGTGTTTTGTCATTTTATTTAATGGTTTTGTTTGTTTTAACAACCATTTGCTTCTCTTGGCCTTCTGGCAGTGTTTGCAAACGCATCTGAGGTCATGATATAACATCAGTGTAAGTGATAACAGCAATAGTCGCGCTACAACTGCCATTCACACCTTCAGCTGTATGCTAGTTCTCATTAAAATCTCATAAAAATCTTTCAAAATGGCATTATGATTACACAGCAACACGGAAAGGGGAAAAAGCCAACGATTACCATGTGATTAGGTGGTTCTGGCTGGATCCATTGCCATGTGACTCAGCGTTGCTGTGTTGCTAACAGGCTTATTTGCTAGTAGCATGCTGGGGAATACACACCGAGGAAAGGATATCCCCCAACTTCCCCCTAGGGCCCTCTCGATGTAATGCGGAACTTATTTGATCAGCCTGTCTGAATCTGGATGAGCTATTCCTCACCAGCATTCGAGCTTCATGCAAACCGCTCTCTCAATACACAGAAACAGCGCCGAAATAGACCCGCAGAGGGGGAAAACGGCACCCATTACACTTATCTCTGGGAGCTGGCACGATTCACAGAGCCTAAGATGCACCTTGACATTCAGCAAAGCAACCGATAATGTTGTTAAAGGCTGTATTCAGAGAAAAGTTAAGTTCCACTGAAAGTTCGGGAAATGAATTTAGCCTTTCTTGATGAATTTTTAACCGAACATCGATCAAATTTCAGTTTTGCTAAAGGCAACATGCCTTACATGGCTGCTGAATGTGTGTAGAACGTATTCTACAAAATATCATGCATTTGTACGAGGCCGAGAAGTGCTTCATGTGTTAACCGGACTCTAACATATAGAGTAATCAATCTATAGTTGTTGGTTTATTGGCACGTAAACTTTCATCTGAATTTCATTATAAACGGCTAGCTGTAAGCACCTCCCCTCAGATGCGGGTGAGCCAATGGCAGTCGAGTGTCACTTGCATACGAACTGGAACTCAGACATCTTTAGGATTCAGCATTTCGATGGTGGTTATGCTGAAAAAATGGTAAAATTATGTGCCTTGGGTATTTCCAGGTATCATGAGAGGTTGGGCATTTAAGAAGAAGTTAACGTTTTCTAAACCCAAACAGAACAGAGCAAAATGTCGCTTAGCATTCAAGCACAATCCCATTGAAGACGAAAACCTTTCTGGTTGGTAAGTTACAGTTTTCATGTGCTCAATAATGCCATCTTGTGCATCAGCGAAGTATCGCTGATTAAAACAAGCTAACTTAAGTTAGCGAGTCCAAGCTAACGTAAAAAGATTGAAAATCGAAAAGATATACATTCCAGTTCCTCGCCGTATTGAACTGGTTAAACTTTACTATAGGTCAGTTGCGTTAAATGTCTTTTAGGACATTTTTGCAGGTTGACCTTAGCTATATGATCCACTTAACTGACAAGTTACATATATTTGTTTTTTCATTGAAGTTCAAATACCGGAAACATTGTCACAGTTCAGAGTGCCCTTTTTTCATCAGTACTTCCTCTACAAGGTTGCTACTCAAGGAATATTATTGTATGAATTTAAAAAAATAAATAATTGAAAGTAAGATATGCACGTCTCAGCTACCTGGTTCAAAAGAATTTTAACAACAACATGTATTATTCTTTAAAACACTGTTCCTTAAATACAACTGAACGCATTATGCTATTCTACGAACATATTTTAGTAAAAGTACATCATGTTTAATTTCGTCTCATATTATTGATGTCTTCTTTAGCATCAAACCTACTGGCCTAAAACTACAGCTTCCCAGTCTAGATTTTTCATCGCATGATGGGAAATAATAAACGTAAGAATGTACAGTGACGATATGTCAGATGACAATATGACAATATAAAACTATGTGCCATAAAAACCAAGCGATATCTCTGTATAGAGCGAGTATAAGCATTATGATTTTTTTTCATTATCCTCAGTTGTTGCCGATATTCTAAGCACATTTAATCCAGTGAGAAATGCTCTGCTCGGGGTTAGTACATTTGACTGGTAAAAGAAAAAATAGCACTATAAAGGCATTCATGTCTGTGAGCACCTGACCATCCTCGTCTCTAATTGCAGAAATAGTACATTTCGATTCATCATACTTCAATCATAGTGCCAGAAGGCTTGCCTTGCTTTTCTCTATCCACATAATAATGCCACCCGGTACTGTGCAGAATAAATGCAACTCTAGACGTGGAGAGGGAATGCTATTTGCCTTTCAATGCAATAAGCAAGGTAGCTATTTCCTTTGAGATATCAACAATGTGGCTGCTATATTCCAGCAACTTTATTTTACTCTCAAGATCAGAGTCTCTTATTCTTTGTTATATGGAAATATGGGACAAAATGCAATACAGTTCACCCTAATAAAGCACTTGCCGGTTTCCCATAATGCGTCTGGGCATTATAATCAGTGTTTTCTCGACGAGCGAAGCAGTGTTAAACTTTCACCTCTCAGTCTGGCGGTTGTCATTAAGACACATAGGCCTTATGCAGAAAAAAAATTAGAAATTAATTAAAAGGAAAGTAAGCTGGCCATAATCTCTGCCCAAACGCTAGGGGATATTAAGAAGGGTGATAGGAATGTATAATCAGTCCTGAATTGAGATTTATGATGAGCTGAATAAAAGCCGTACCACCTGACATTAAGGCTTTAGCACAAGCATAAGTCACATATGTTCAAATCATTAATAAAAGACATCAATAAAAAATGACTCTGTAGAATCATCTCAGTCTTTGTTACTGACTGTGGACTGCTGCTTGGAAATTCAAATAAAGATATGTGTAAAATGTTGGAGATTATTAGATTCAGCATGACTGGGTGTCGATGGAAAATAATCTGTGCGAAAAATACACGACAATCATACTTTCATGTCGCATTGCTTATATCCAACTAATAAAATTATATTCATTTAATCTTTGTATTAAACCTGTACTTTTTAATATAATGGAGGACTTGAATACCAGCATTGTCATTCTGACAAAAATAAAAAGAAACTTGCATATATAATACAATGGAATTTATGGAAGCTGTCTCCGTCACTGAATAATAAATATAACTCACAAGTTAGCTCAGAACTGTGAAATATAAACTTAAAATATTTATTTATTAATTTTATATATTTATACAAATTATTTTTATACGTTGTACTTCACAACTAAAAGTTGACATTGACATTATACTCTCACATTGTCCAAATTTTGAGTTTATATGTTATAATAAAAAAAAAAAATGCAATTACCTATATTTGTTAAAAAACACGCTTCGATAGGAATTTTTTTTTTTTTAAATCCTGTAAGTAGGTAAACAAATAAATAAATCAATAGTTTCCACAAAAACATTAAGCATTGCTGTTTTCAACATTAATAAGAGGAAAAGTTTCTTGAGCAGTAAAAGAGCATATTAGCATCTTAGAAGTGCAAATCATTTTTGCAAACACTTTTTTAAATACCTCTTATCATAACATTATTTTCAATAATTTAACAAGCACTCTTTAATTATTCACTTAAAACAACTGGCATGTAAGGGATTTCATTATTCTTTCTGAAATAAAAAAAAAATCCTTTATATACTTGTTCTCTCTGCACTCTTCATTTGCCTCATGTGCAAAAAGAAAAAACAAGGATGGAGTAAAGCATGACTGATTTATCATATATTATTGCATTTTTGTGTTAATAGCGTCACACCATATGACTCTGGATGCTTCGGAGGCACTTAGCGCGTGGAAGTTTGTTTCCATCGGTGTTTAAATTGCAGAGGCTGTTACTTTTTCATTCCTGTGATTTTAACTTGAAGAACCCCATTTGGCAGCGTGAATGTCAAGCTACTGCTTTTACTGTCTTATAAAAACAAGTACCAAACTGTCATCAGAACGCATGATGTGCGCCGGCGTTCACACGCACTTAAAGACGACTTCTTTATCGCTTTGAGAGAAATATTCATCATCGCAGCCTTTCATTCTTCATTTGTCTTCATTTTACTTACGAGCGCAAGCAAAAGAAAAGAGAGGAGGTGTTATTTTGCCGTTTTGAATTATTTATGCCACGTTTTCTTTTGTCTCTGAGAGAGCGCCAATGACAAAGTGCTTCTTTTTGCTTAAGGAGGACGCTTAAAAACCTGCCCTGCCTCTTCATCCGCACGCATAGTAAAAATCGAGTGGAGCTAAAGGAATGTACAAACAGCCTTGATCAGACGCGCCGCGTCTTCATCCCCGAGGTCCCTAGCAGATGCTTTGGGAAATAAAACCAAAACTAAAACCAATCCAAGTGTGCTACAGATGTCAGCTCGCAGCTCTCAAAAAGACAGCGCTGTCTAAAGCCAGACACCTCTGAAAGCTGAACCTCCGTAAGTGTGTGCTAGATACGCTGAGACCACAAGCTGTTAACCCGGCATTGAAGAGCCTCGTGATATTTATGAAGATTGTGACTGACAATCTTTGTGAATGCAAAGTCTTTATAATGCTCACAAAGGCATACGCTCACGATAGCGCTGTTGTGAAATATGGCTACAGTTTTAAATGAATATAGATATATTTTCAAATGTGATGAAAAGCTGATTTTCAGCATCCAGTCTTTCAGTGCCACATGATCCTTGGGAAATGACTGTGATATGCTGATTTGATGCTCGGTTGTCATCGGTCCTCGGTTATTAATGGTTCTAACATTACTGATGGTAAAAATATATTTTTCCGTTAAATGCGTATTTGCACGATTCTTTGATGATTAGGGCCGTTTTCAACCTTGGCCCGTATTCGTGAAAAATCTTGTGCTAAAAGTTGGTCTTAATAACGCATTTCTAAGAAAAATCTTAGAAATGTGAGGGTTTCCTCTTAAAGTTAAAGATCCCACTGAAGCAAAAAGTAATTTAGAAAGCGCCTTAACCGTTAATTACGTCTGTAATTTCAAAGCGAAGGCTTATAATAGACTCAAAAATGTGCTCTTTTATTTCCTTCTTGGTCCAACCAATCACCGTCTTTATGTAGCACCAGCTTCTGGAGAAACATTGTCTTATTTCACTATGTACTGCACAGCTATATGTAGTAGTAATGACAATATAAATAGCCACTTGACTTGACTTGACTTGACTTGAAGAGTCGATCAAATCACTGAAACTTGAGGAGCCGAATTCCACAAAAAAGCCCAGGACCGGACAACAACATCATAAATCTGCCCGTGATACCATATCACCTGCCTGATGCGTCTTTCACAAACCAGCTTGCAACATTGACCCAAAAGAAGGTGTCTTGTTACTGTGCTAATTAATAGCATTTTCAGTATAGTTTAGATTTTAACATCCATTACAGGGTTGATGGCTGAGCGATGAGCCGTAAAACAGCGATTCTGTTCAAATTCCCTAAAAAATCTTAAATGATTCTTCTTTGAGCTAATTCGCTTCAGTACACTTACCCAAAACTTTTAATAATAGTTTAAAATGCTAATTTCTTAAGCAGCGAATCAACGTATTTTAACGATTTCGGAAGGATCCTGCAAACTGAAGATTGGAGTAATAATGCTGAAAATTCAGCTACATTTTATACATTTAATACATTACATTTTAAAATATTACAAGAGTTATTGTACACTCTAATTTTATTTTACAGTATTACTGATTTTACCGTATTTCTAATCAAATAAATGCAGCGTCGGTGAGCACTTTCTTTCAAAACTATAAACTTTCAAAACTTTCATAATCATTACAATCTTTTGGCCTATAATGCAGACTGTACTAGCACGACATCCCGGGGTGTGCATTTGAAAAAAGAGAAGAGAAACAGAGCAGAGCATTTATGAAATTCACTGATATTCCAGCATAAATATTAATGTCACTGTATATGCAGGCCTGCTTTGAATCTGAACTGTTTTCATTGACCTCTGCCTTTTTAAACTCATGCCTTAAATTATACTTTCATTTCCTGCTTATTTCAAGCGGGAACTTAATCAATGAGAACGGGTTTAGTAAAAAAAAAATAAATAAAAAATGTCCACATGTCGTATTCCCTCCAGCGTTATTCAGATCTAGCACATTTGAAATAAGTGGAGTGCAAAGTGCATTTGCAATCATTTGCTTTAACCTTTGACACCATATATTTAATTCAAGTTTAAACATATTAAGGAGTAATTTTCTTAACCCTACAGTATTTGTCTACACTGTAGTTGAGCGGCTTTACTGAGAAGTTGCTTCTATAGATCTTAATGTACGGTTATTTAATACTTAGCACATCCTCAAGGTTTGCTTGATTTGATTCATTGTAGTAACTCGCACACTGAACAAACAAACCCCGCAAGATAATAAACTGAGCAAATAAGCATTTCTTTCCTTATCTGTGATAGATAATTCGCTGCTGTGGTATCAGGTTACCTTTAAGCAATTCTCTGCTGCCTTAGCCTTTGTGACCATGTGGAGTCTCTATTTGTTATTTCCACACCGAGTTCTTAGCTATTGTCAGTGTGATAGATCCATTCGTGTTGTTTGGAGAAGTGCGGCACGTCTGAACCCAGGCTACTTTAAATTCATCACCGTTTTGACCAGCAGGAGAAATGCACTCAAATCATGTCTCAAGAATGCACTCTCAGCCACTCTAGGCATGTTTACAGGCAAAAAAGGATTTTTTTAAAAAGAGCCTTAACCCTGAGTCTGTGAAGTAAGCTTACGATAATGCACGTTGAAGAAAATTGTTTTTTTTCGCATCTGCCTTTGTCATGAACTTACACGTTTACAGATGATGAGATGGAAATACCAACAGCTACACAAATGGAACAAATTTTACGTTTAAGATTTAAGAATGGAAGACTTGAACCCTTGAAGTTAACACAGATGAAAACACTGTTAGCATTTAAACATTTTTAAATATACTTTAGAATCAAAACACTTGTAATTTGTAACTAAATATGTATTCATAATTTCATTATTTTTTGCAGTGCAAAACATTTGACTTAAAAAAAATATGTAATTAAATGGTGAAATTATTATTTTTTACATGCTGTAGAAGTACAGTTCTTTCCTAGTTTCCATGTAACTATCTGTTATCAACAAATGAAACCATATTTTAAATGATTACCAAATAATCAAGTTAATCTACTTACTTGAAATGTCACACCTTGGAATTATACCTCAAGTATCACAACTCTGCATGGCTTCAAAATCCATTTATAATTGAATTATTAATTCAAGATGATCAAGTACAGAATTGCGGCTACGGAGAATACGCATAAGCCCTTGAATAATTTACGTATTCTCGGTCAAAGCACGGAAATTTGTGGGGACATTTGATAGTTGTTCTTTTTTTTTCCTCTCTTTTTTGAGTATTGTTGATGCGACACCAACTACTGCTGCTACAATAATTAAATAAACAAGTAAAAAATAGCATTTAAATCTAATAAAATCAAATAAAAAGTAAACTGATGCATTTATGGATGCGCAGACAAGCAATTTATAATTCATTTAAAAAGATTTACATCCTCTATGTATGATTGATCAGTCATTGCACAGTGTATTTCGCATAAAATGTACAATTTAAATCATAATTTAATTTACTGGATTAGTATATCCACCAATATTTTTCCAATACATTTCTGAATAATTGAAAAAATAACAAAAAAAACGACTAACTTCACAAATGGCCCTTAATTGTGCCCTTTTCTGCACTAAATAACAATGATTGTTTCGGTACCTGGTCATTTGCACGTTTGAATCTTTACTTAACTGCAAACAGATTAAAAACAGAAGCCGGGAAACATAATCAGGTAATATTAAACAGCGGGACAATAATAAACGGTGGTTAATGGCTATTTGTTGCTAATGAGACTTTTCACAATCTCATTTGGCCTTGTATGGCAGCATGAGCTCTTCTACAGATATTTCACTCCAGAACAGTCTCCTTAAAAGTGATTCATTTCGACCAGCAGGCACAAAATCGGGCTGGAACTGTCCAAGGTGCTGGCCTTTCATCTGCAGTCCTCACCTCGTCTGTCTCAAGACACCCAATTTAAAGAGAATAATTTGAAGGGAAAAATAGTATCATGGAGCACTTTTGTTAAGGTAAGAGTCTCTTCGGGCAGACATTCTTAATTTGTACCCCAAAAATGAGGCAAAGAGATCAATTAGAATGCGGGAATATGAGTCCATTTAATGTACGGAGCAGGAAGATCAGAATGCAAAATAAGCTACTATGCATCAAAATGCGTTCAAATCTGCATTTGAGTGAGAAATACCGAATGCCAGGAATCTAATTTAATTTTCATTAATATTTAAACTGTAAAACGCACTGTGACAACATCATTTGCTTTTATCGTTCCATTAAAACACACACAGTCCTTGGACTTGCACATTATGTATTTTGATTGGTTTAATAAGATGTTTACCGCTAGTCAACATAATCATATCACTTAAGGAAAAGAACAAAAGTATCTTTACTTAGTGCGCTTTCAAGGAAAAACATTACATTTGGAGGAAAAGAATGGGAATGAGGCAAGATAGACAAATTGCTGATGAAGGCATTATAAGACTTTGCATTGGATATAGCTGGAAGCACTCTGAAATACATCATTACAGACTATAGAAAACGAGGAACAACTATAAATCTAACCAATAAAATGAGCGTAATCAAAACCTGGTTGTCCATAGCTGCTGAAAAGATCTTGCCTAAGGTTTCCAAAGAAAATCTATAGTTTGATGAAAATCTATAGAATGATTCTATAGTTTGATGAAACCAAAACTGAAAGTTCAGGTTTGGGAAATGTTTTGTTGTGGCACAACAAGATGGAAAGAAACACAGACTGCGGTACTGTATGTTCAGAAAAGTTCAACAAAAGTGTTATATTATGAACTTATTCGAAGCAAATATTTTTTGGACTTAATTTTTTCTGAAACTGGGTTTTGGTCACCATGCAACCTTTTTGGGGTTTTTAACTTTCTCACCCATTTTCAATTATTGGTCAAACTGCTTTTAAGCCGTTACCTTTAGCAAGTATGAAAACAATATTAAAATAAAGCCATTTTAGGTGAGTAAGAAATCTAGGACATTAGAAAGCTAGGACATGTCTGAAAAAGAGGTAGTGCGGTCACCCAACATTAATATCTAAGGGTTTTAAATCAATAAAATTGTTACTTGATGTGGACTTTGAGATATTTTTGTATGTGTTGGAAAAAAAATAATTTTTTGATACATTCTAAATTAATGCATTGAATTTACTATTATGACCAAGTCTTTGCCAGTAAGGTAAATATTTGAATTACAGTTCATATACAGTTAAAATTTTTTAACACATTTTACAATGCATCATTTTCTATAATATTCTATTTGAGTTATGAAAGAAAAAATGAAATGAAAGAGAAGAATGTTACGCTTTTCCTCAGACTTGTCCACTTGATATGCGTCTAATGTATTCTCACATATATTTATGCTGCAATACATAATAAAGTGAAAGGGAACTGGATACAGAAAAAAATAGAACTATATTATTAACGCATCTTAGAAACAATGTTGATGTTTACAGTAACACTGTATGAAAAGAGAGACCAAAGAATAATGTCACGGCCATTAAAAAAAAAAAAAAATATCCAAGAAGTTTTTTTAAACACTGACGTTGGTGAGGCAAGCAGAAGCCCTGCCTCAATAGTCTCCCATTGGTTGAGCCAATGTTGTCGTTGCACATTACAGCAACCTACTAATAGCTTACTCATAGTTGTCTCTGCGTGCTAAGCATATCATATTTAAACACTAAAACTAATTGCACGCTTCCACTATAAAGTGGTCTCACCTTTGTAAAAGAATTCGATAGTGCTTCAGAAAGGAGCAAACGGTTTACATAAGTAGCTGTATTTTCCTGTTCTTTTAACATGGAACTTTGACCTTTTTATTTCTTGGATATAATTAGGCTAACCTTTCAGAGCCTATATTCGGACCCCAGCAGACTTATTAACTCCCCAGCATTGGAATGGAGACTCTCTCTTTCTCGCTCCCTCACAGGTCTGAGTCGAGTAGCCAATCTCCTGCCCAGTCAAGGAATTCATTACAGGTCAAAACAACCTAGCGCTCTTTGAAGCAGTGCCCATTACTCTTTGCTAGACATTTTAGGAGGTCTTACTTGCATGAAGGAACACAAGAGCTCTTGGGAATCTCGTCAGATCTAGGTCCAGCAGAGTGGGCTTTGCCCCTTTGAACCCGGCGCCGAACCAGCTTCCCTTCCCCAATTTTTCATGTTAACCACATAAATAGAAGCAGTCGAACTGAACTGGAGTCCGGCGATAAATTCTCGAAGACCTACTTGTCTAAATCCGATTGTTGGCATTTGGTCAGACGTAGGCGTTGAAGCGAGACTTTACAAATATCTTTATTTGATTCGGGAGCCAAATATGCTAATGGTTCGAGTGTCTAAAAACGGGCCGTTCAACTTCAATCTCTGCGCGTTCACGATTTAGATTAATATTGCATAGAAGAGCACTTATTTTGCGCTCGTTACGTCTCTCAAGCTAAACAGCTTTTGACTGCCGTTTATATTCTCGCTCAGCTTGTTCCAAGTGTTCGCGACAGGCCCTCACGAAAAACAATGGAAAGCCAAGGCTAAAGTTAGCAAAGCCAACAAGCCGTCCAACGAGACCTAATTTCTATTCTAATACGTGGAAGAGTTATCAAGGGCGCACATGCTAAGCTAAAAGCTTGCCGCTCTCCCACACGCTGGCGTTTAACCATATGTAGTGAGTCATGGGTGCCCAATCTCGCAGCCCTCCGAAGCACAGCCCGTTTGTGTTGGTGTGCAGCCAGCCATTCTTGTTTTTTGATAACCCTTTCAAACGGATAGCGTCGTATTAATAGGCACCCAGCAGTGTGGCAGCACGGCCATTTATATATTTATATCTGCGCACAAAAAGCAAGCCGCCGTCTGTCCCTATTGATTTATAGCATCATGGGCAAAAATTGCTTTGTTTGAACCTCTTCTGACCTCGTGGCCATTCTGTGATGCATCTTTAAACGCTCGCTTCCTCTGTTCATGACCTGCCGCTTATACGTTCCGCTGTCAAATCACAGTTGTTTAGCTTATCTACACCCCTCCCCGGTAAGAGGGCCTCGTTTGGAAATAAAGCGAGACTTTGCGGCTACAATAGCACAAAAGCGTACATGGCTGCAATGCTAATGCGGCGATAAGAGGGGTGTTCAGATTTACAGAGGAGAGACAGATGCTGAATTTGGATGTCCTTGCATATCAATGGAGATTTAAAACATGCCGTTAATGGCAGTTCTCCAATTAGGTATCAAGCCCAAAAATCAATGTCACTGGATTGAGATAATTACGGAAAGTATGCAAATACCAAAGATATGGATCGAGGATCCTGTGGGAATAGGTCATCCTCATTGGGCCGGATGGGTAACAGTCTGTCTTCATTATGATTAACCTTTTAGGGTCATTCTACATTAAAGAGCAGTCAATTATGGCCTGTATGAGGTAAGCTAACAGGGCAGATGTACAACAACCTCCATTATCATTGAAAATGCTGTTCTGTATTTAAGCTCGAAGGTACTGTAACAGCAAGATCACGAGGGTCTTGTTGTATTCATAAAAAGTTTGTTTTACAAAATAAATACATTTAATAGTGTAATGTATTGCGTCAAATCAATGCTAAAAAAAAAAAAAATATATATATATATATATATATATATATATATATATATATATATATATATATATTTTTATTATTATTATTTTTATTATTTTTTTTTTTCTTGTATTGATTTGATGCAATACATATAAATTGCAAAAATATTATATTATATTATATTATATTATATTATATTATATTATATTATATTATATTTTTAAGAATTTTGGGGTTCAAGCTAAAATGTATTAGGAAAGGAAATTTTTATAGCTGGAAATCATAGAAATTTAGAACAACAAAACACTGAATAAATTCCAGCATTTTTACTTTGGGGAGATTTGCAAGGTTCTAGAAGATACACTTGTTTCTTGTAAACTGCACAAATATATATATACACTACACAATGCTTCTGTTTTGGACGCTTTATTGTATTCCATTATAGGCATGCGTGAATGAATGAATAAAAGCATGAATAAACCAATGAACAAATGAATGTTCGGTGCAGTTTCAGACTTTTTTTTAAAGTCAATAGCTGTTACTCTGTGTGTTTTATCACAGCTGGACTGCAATATTGACCAATCCGCTTTCATGAATTAAATTCTAATCGTATTCATTATTTGCAATTCACAATTCAAATACTCTTAAATAATTAACATTAATTTGGAGGGGGGAAATCATTAAGAATGAAGTTCCTCCCACTGATAACGGTTTTAGCGACTAATTCATTAAAACAATTATGCAAATCAGTTAACGGTGCAAGCCTTCCCATAAACTATATGCTTTTCCCAATCCTCTGGAGTGCTCGGTCGTGGATGATGGCGCAGACAGCTGTGATCTGGCATACTTTACTGTGACTGCGTTTGGATATATCCTATAACACTTGTTTCTGGATCTTAAATAAAATACCCTTTATCGCCTGCTTTCCACGCGTAGTAATAGCATTAACTGTACCAGGGGGAAAAAAAAGGACTCTCAAAAAGGCTTTAGTGAATAAGGCACAAACTAAGAGGCTAATTTACATAGAATGGAGGCGTGTTCGTGCTGAAAAGAATGACTGACTTAAATACGAGTGGACAGCGAAGACGCAGGTTCCAGCCAACTCTACTGTGGCGCAACTCTTTAGTAAATTCATGTCATTCAATAGTTGAATTGCACCGATATCCCAGTTTTCTAAATATTTATTATTCATCTGACATTTGTCATGCCAGGTGGAATGTAAAAGGAGCGTCATCTTCTCCACAAACACGACTGAATGTCTTTTCAGACGAACCACTCAACCACGGGAGGGAAATAATTTGACTCTCAATGCGGATGTGATTCAGCCGTGAGTCAGTAACATGCAAACACAAGCCATGGCTAATCTGCAGCGAGACCTATTTTAAGTGATATCTGTGAGAGACACCGGTCTCCTCCTTGTTTAATGATGTGGCTTTAAACAGAAAGGGCCTTTGGAGTCGTGCTTACGAACATCTGCTCCGGCGCTAATCTCGCTAACGAATGCGCTTGACGGAAATGTTTGTTGGCGAAGGATGGTGTCTCGATGGTCGACAAGGCGAAAAACGCTAAGAGACTGGAGTTAAAAACAAACTTGGAGAACAGTAAGAATGCAACATTTTAGTATAAGCAAGATTAACTCTAATAATATTGACCTATGAGCTGAACACTGATAATCTGAACTAAATGTTAAACAAAATAAAATACTTTAGGCATTCTACTGAATGAATAAAGTTAACTGGAAGCGAGTTTTTGTAAATATGCTGCTGACTGTCTGACTGTTCATGTTTTACTTAAAGTGTTATAAATTATGAAAGGTTGATATATTGGTCCCCAACAACAGGTTGACATGCATGCAAAGCCAAAAAACATTATAATATGCATTTATATTTATCTTACCTGCTCAACGACTCCCAAACGATTAGGTGAATTATTACATTTTCCAAACCCCTCCTTTGCATAAAGCTAAATCTGTGATGATTGGTCGATTTCATTTCCATTTCATAATAAAAGCAGCATTTGCGAGAGCCGTGCAGCGTCGCGTTCGGCTTTACCGGGGAAACCGCTATTTTTACCATTTGAAAAACAATAAAAAAACATTTTTATGCATATTAGCGATCGGTAATATGCTAACGTTTCGTGTTGAGGGCGAAATGAAACAACTTGCGATTCATTTTTTAAAAACAACTCAGGATGCATTGATTCAGTTAGAGCTGGGTTACGCACTGCATGAAAAGTCATTTTCAAAAATCCATAATTTCAATAAATGTTTATCATTTCAAAATGTTAGTTTGACATTTTCAGACTAAATTTGTAATTTTAGAGAGACTACCGTCAACAAAATTAATTGAGCAATTTACAGGAGGTAATTTCTAAAAGACAAAATGTGACTGAAAAGCATATAAAAAAAAAAAAAAAAAACATCATCTGTTGCAATACAGTTATCAACACGGTCATATTTTCTCTCATCTGTGAAATCAAATACCCTGCAATATAGTTGATTTAATTTGTTATTTATGTGCATTATGACACTGAGAATGCGGCACGGTGACATTTGATAAAGTGCATCTGCTGTAATTTCCTCTCTCGCCCGCCGGTGTTTATAAGGGCCCAGTAATTTACCCGCAGGAGGCAAACTTACAGCAGTTCAGAGAGGTGTTTTTAACTGCACTTACACAATCTTCTAATGTCTCTAAAATCACCTACTTCCTGTCAGCAGTGAGAGGTCAGAGGGAGAGAAACTCAAGTATACTCACTCAAGTATAACACGAGGCACTGCAGCATAAACAACACAAATGTGCACCGAGCGTATGCTTCAGAAACTGCAGATTTATCTAGATATAGATGACACATTTGTATTTGACAGATACAATAAATCTGCAGAACTGAAATCATTTATCTAAACATGCCAAGGAGGAAATGGACTGATACCGATCAGCAAGCGTCAAGTGTAGTATTGCCTCGCTTACTACGCCAAGTAATTACCAAATGCTATGATTTTAAATCAACTTACAATTTATTATATATTTTATGTAGATAGATAAACAGAAATAATTCAAATATTATATAAAGGGTATATGATACATTCAAATTAGCATTCAAGAAATTATATAAAATAATCATTTATTAAACTAAAATAATAAATACATTTTAAAATCTTATAAATTAGGAATGCAACAGTGCATTGAAAGTTAAATCCATTGGAGTATATTCAAAAAATATATTTAAAAATTTAATTCGAATTATATTATAAATGCCTTATTGACATTTTAGATAGTTATATCAGACAGTTTAATTGTCATTAAAAACCAGAAACATCTGTCAAACGATTAATTTAGAAAGTTTTTGTTTACATGCGTATGTGTAATATGTATATTATGTGTATATATGAATGCACGCACATGCATGTATTTCAGGAAAATTGATATGTATGAATATAAATATATACATGTATACATGTTTTTATGATAAATATACAAAGTGCACACATACTGTATATATTATGTAAACAAAAACTTTTATTTTGGATGCGATTAATCAACATCTGTTGTAATAAATTGAAAATTCTAATTATGTTATGAACTGAACTACTGATATTTTAAATGAATTGATAAATCGTGCACATATGTCAAAACAAATGCATTAAGAAACTAAGTGTGCTGATTTCGAGAACGATATTAATTGTCAAAAAACAGTGCATTAATAAAAAGAAAAACATAGATTGAATTAACTCCAGTAATCCACACTACACTAATAAATGATAAACAACACGAGCAGTAACTCCAAGAACAAGTCCAATAAAGAAAGTGTCAGTACCGCATCGACTTAAACTATTCATTATCTCTATGCAAATCACGAGTTCTTAGTTTCAATAAGATTTGCATTTGCTTTTACACAAGAACACCTTTGCATAAGGCAGCGAAAGAACAGGTGGTAAAGTTTTGGCAAGCTTAAGGTTTAGGTGATGCTTCTGCATAAATGAAACGCTGCATCAGAGCCTCAAACGCTGCTGTTGTCATGACAGTCAGTGCACATTTTGTTTTCTGTCAGAGCTCAAGAATCAACAGCTTCTGTGCTGCCTGTGCAGAAGAAAAGATCAATCACAGTTCAGCATGCAAATAAAGACCAAATCGCAAACTGCAGATTTCACAGTCAGTTTTAAACGCGTCAGAAGGAGACCTACCCTAAAGTCCTTAAGAAGAAGGATGTTTAAAGAAACAAAATAGGCAACACACCCAAAACGGGACTTGTTTACCACTTTAAACTAGAATATTATCCGACCGATATCGGAATGTGCCGATAATGGCTTTGAATGTAAATATCGGCATCTGCCGATATTAAAAAAATATGCCGATATATTATTATATTATATTATACTGTACAATTTACAGTTTTTCTGTATTGTCTGCAAATTATTCTGGCAACCGCAGCTGTACTGGCATCAGTTATCGGTCAAAATGAGTTGAAAAATATTAGCATATTGGATATCGGCAAAACTCCAATATTGTACTTCTCTAATTGAATGTTTTTCGGGGGGTTTTTAATTAATAAGGATAGTTGACATATCGATTTGGTGTGACAGAAAAAAAGACAAAAACATTTTATTTGTCCGTTTTCGGTACACCATAGGACACAATTTTTATTTGTCAACTAAAAAAACATTTCTATAATGAGACACACACAATGCCACAAGACCAAGATTGCATTATCTTTAAAAATGTTTGCACCTGGTATAAGAGATTCGAGATGAATGCCTCTCAAAAAATTGTGGGGAAGAAATTAAAATACAATTTTTGTTCAATAGAACAAACGTACGTGCAATAAACTGCTACATGCTACATTTCTGATTATGTCAGCAAGGTTGATTAGGACAGGTACCATGTGTCTACTGCAACTGACCAGCATGCTGACAAAGAGCAGGTGAACGTTAAGAACGTATATGTTCTCAAAACCATGTGTCGTCTTCACAGAACGAAAAAAAAAGCAGCGAGTCAATAGCTTCTGAGAAAGCCGTTTAGAAGCTAATTGAAACAATTTTCCCTTGCTGCAGGGGAGGCCAAATTACATCGTCTTTGAACTGCGAGATTGAGAAAAGGAAATTCTTTGAGTGAACTTGGTTTGCAATTGCTCAGAGACTGCGAGAAAAGGCAATTGTGAGAGCGACAGTTGTAAAGCAAATGGCCGTTTCTCTGTCATTATCGTTGCTTTACATTACGCCTTCATCATATGTGACACGTCGCCGCCTCCTTTAGCGTACCCCTGATGGAACAAGAACAATAGCAAAAACAGCAACAAAAATAAACATTGAACCCCCAAAGACGAATCATACAGTGACTCCTCATGTAGAATGTAAAGTGATATTCGTGGAATTCAATTGGGAAAGGTCTGTAGCGCAAGGCATCACGTAGACAAGGTAAGCATCCCATTAACAACACTGAAGGCTACTCAAAAGTTAATGGGGATACGGCGGTGCCGACTGGTCAGAGAACCGGGGAAGACATTTGCATTTAAATTGGAACAACTTCCAAAATCCTATCGACCCACAGAAGTCGAGTGCTGGGGAGGATTGAGTGTATATAGTGATGGAGGGATGAAGGAGCGATTGTAGAGAAACCATCAGTGTGGCGGGAAAGAAGGACGTTCATCCATAGATCCTCTCTAGAGGGCAACGGATATAGCCTACCGAGGACTCAGAAGAACATCGTGGCTCCATTCGTGTGCACTTCTATACTTCAACTACACTTATTATTATGGCCCTGCTAGGCCTCTAATGTCTCCAGTAGCAGACATTTTTTTCATTAAATTCAATAGTAAAATATTTAGAAACTTCGAATTATATGATAACATTTATCATGTATAAAAGTTATATAATATACAAAATATTATAAAATATAGAAAATGTATTATTGTGTAATTTGAATTCTAAAATTAATGCTTAAATAATTAACTGAAAACCAGGAAAATATGAAAACAATTGATTTGAAACCAGCGCACACACACACACATAAATACATAAAATATATATAAAAACTATATAAAATATATCATTTTATATTAAAGCCAGTAAAACATACAATAAATCACTGAAAATAGCTCCCACCTCTCGCCATGTGCTGACCTTTTCTGGTCAGGCTTTGGTGTCTTATTCTTCAAAAAGTAATTCAATAGTTTGTCAAAATCTAGCTGTCTGACAAGGTCTGATTTTATTGACATAAACGCAGTAAAGGTGTGTGTGGGCCCCCGTGGCCCTAAAAATCCATCCCTGCCTCTTCCTAGACTTTTTTTCTTTTCATTCTTCAAACTTCCTTCTTTCCTCATTTTTATCTGAAGTCTTCCAAGCCTCTTTTTTTTCTCCTCAAGTTGCTGTCATATCTAATTCACTGGAAGGCACAATCATACAGACCTGCAGATGGTGTGCTAAAGAGCGACGCCGGTTTCTCTTATCTCTATCACTCCTGCAGTTTTGCAGGGACACCCGTCGCCACTGAGACAGTCGGCTGCTTTGACCTGACTTTATCTTGCCCCCTCTGGACCCTTCTCACCATAGCCCAGCTATTTGTTACTCTCTTGAAGGCAAATAGCGGCTTCCTGTGAAGAAATACCTCAGGAGCCGGTCTGTAGTAAAGGGCAGGCTGAGAGGACCAAACGATTTGATGTGTGAGATGGCCATTAGCATATGGTAATGAAGTGAGCTGTTGCACTTACGACAGATTATTGCCATGTGGGGGAAAACACATTGCTGCGTACCGCTCTAACGAGCACAGGGATCTTAATCAGATTTAGAAGAATATTTCACCCTTGTGTCATTCCAAGCATTTATTACTTTCTTATGGGACAGTAAAGCGTCAGAAAAAGAACCCATGCGATCAGTTAATCAATGGTGTAAAAAAAGTGCGGCTTAATGAATCAAAATATGCCTCAAAAAATGTTTTTTTAGAAGCGAGTAAAATCTTTTCCGATCTTGCAGCTCCTATATTAAGGTTAAATCCAATAATAGAGAATCATTTTTTTAGATTTACTATGAATTAATGATATAAGTTTAAATTCATTCAAAGCTTTCTATAAATATATTTATCATGTCTTTTGAGTTCCGTGAAAAGAGCAATGAACCGACGAGAAGGCAGAATATTTATTTTAATACCTCACGTTTATTACTATAGCTCAGGTTTAACGTTTCGGCATTGTTATATGCTTGAACTGTTTTAGTATATCGGTAGATTTATTTTAGGAAAGTCGTGATGATTTTAGAAGGCTAAAGTGATAAAACAAAGATGATTAGCTCACTGTCCACCGCTGGTCGTTACTTTAAAAAACAAAGACGGACTCGAGCCGGTTATTCTGATAAACTGTCGGACAGGGCCAGGCTAGAGCCAATATCGCAACTTCACTCAGCAAATGTTAGTCAATGCATCAAATAACATTAAAAGTGAACAATATATTTGTTACAATGTTAATTCCGTTGGTTAAGTAAGGTATAATGTACATTCAGAAGTTTGCTATCCCGTTTCGTGCGGGCTGCCAATAAGCCGGTCAAGCTTTATGCTGCGAGTTTTACTGGTTGCAAACTGGAGTGTGGCGACTGACCAATCAGAATCGAGTATCCCACGAAGCCGCGTAATAATGTTAGTTAATACAAATACAACTGTTCATTGTCATCTAAAACTATGATGAGATGCTATACTTTTAATAATGAAAAAAAAAATATTCGTTGAAATTGTTAATTTTTAATTAGTTAATTGTTTTATTGTATATGCAGTTTTTATAGGCTACACTACTTGGCCCATGTTAGTCCACCCACTTAAACATTTCTGGACGTCTCCTGTCAATGACTAATGTGAAAATGAACCCATGTTTTTAAGCAGCAAACACAAAAGTTATCCATGTGAACTTGTGGATTGACTAAAATGGAAACAATTAGGGCAATAAAATATACTTGATACTCGATATGATACTTGATTGTTTTTAACCCGCAACTGTAAATCATGCTTTTTACTGTCTTTTTTTTTTTCAAAAATAGTTTATTTATAATTCAGGGTTCATTAATGGAGCCATTTTAGTTTAAGACCCCTGCCCTAAATTAAACATATTTTTAACTCAAAGTTAAATATCAATTCTTTAAAACAGCCTTTGAAATAGTACTGGCACGGTGTGACAGTTTCTAGCCTTTCTTTCTGTGAGCTGTAAAAGCTGGAGTATATGGGCAGTCCAGTTTTCTTTAGAGAGGTGCAGCGTTTCAAGGTTGGGTGCAGACAAACTGAGAGTGACCTGAACACTTTCCCAGGGAAAATTTCTCCATTGCTCTCAGTTAATGCTTTTCTGTAACTACCTCCATCTCCGTCTGTCTTTCTAGCTGATGGGCTCAGCTTTCCGGCTTTTTTTTTTTTGTGTTTTCCTTCCCTTTCATGCCTGTCAAACCTGCTGAGTGCCCTGACGAGCTCTTGCAGACAAAAGCCGCTCTCCGATTGCACAATAAACAACTAGTGAATTAAAAACAAAGTATAGATTATTAAATTACAGCAAATTGTAGGGTTTGTAAAAAAAAAAAACATCTCTACAATATTACAGGTCAAGTATGAGCGTTCAGCCTAAGAAAAGAAGAAAGAAAAGATAAAACCTATCAAATTAAATCAAATACAATGCTGGTATATACAATATTTATAAAAGTTTGAACAAAACAAAATAAACTAACATCATAGTTACAGCTTAACTATATAGTTAATCACGTGAAAGACTATATAAAATTCGTATAGAGGTCACAATCAAGCTCTTCTATGGGTAGGAACACAAACTTATTTGATTTCTATTGACTCATATTTTATGTATTCAAGAGCAGCGGTCCTCTGAGGTCTCGTTTCAAATCACAAACATTTGACGTCAGCACTCGTAGACAGATGTCATTTTCACTTGAGAAAGGACATGACACTACCGTCCGAAGGAACCGGTTTGGTCCAGTGTGCCACAGCCTCCAAATTAGATCTAGGAGGAAAATCATTACGCAAGTAGATGGACGATCGAATCTTCTGGGGCCTTCTAACCCTCCCCGAGTCCCGGCTGAAATTTGTTTATTTGTATCCTAATGGCCAGCCTGACATTGCCTGTCACATGCCATCTGAGATATTTGACGGCTTCCCATTTGGGTCTACCTGCACTGCCTCTCAGTATTTCAGCGGCGTTAGAAGAGGACCAGATAACTCCCGTGACCCCTCCTGCTCTTGGCCATGCAGGACATGAGAGTCAGTGATAGCTGACAGATGCGTGGACTGCTGTACTCGCCCTTGTCGGGTTGTTATTAGGTTTCCTTTTTTTTCCCCATCCTCTCAAAAAGGTTGAGATAGGATTTCAGGGCAGAAGATACGTCTAAATAACTGAAAAAGCCTACCTGTGCTAAGAGATATCTCAATGCAATAGAGATAAGCTACAAAATAAAAGACCTCCGACAAGCATTCAGTTCTGATTGGATTAGCCACATTCAAAGCCTTTTTTAAAATAGCTTGGTTATTTTAGACACATATCTGGCTAATGACCTATCTGGACAAATCATTTTCTGCTTTGATTTTATTCATCAGGAAGGCTCAAAAACCATTCGTCAACATCAGCGCTATTTTAATACCTACTCGGAATCATTCATTGGCGTTATTATTATTACTTAGGGAGAAAAAACGATTTAAGAAGCTTCATCTCCCTTTAATAAAACACTTGAGCTTGTTTGTCTAATCACATGCTTTGACAATTCTGGGTGCAATCATGGGAAGACTATCCCCGAGAAAGAAGATTTACTTCAAATGAAATCCAGATGGAAGGCAAATATAAAGTCATTCAAAGATCAACAAGTATGAAATTTCACCCTAAGGTTAGGCAAGTTAGCTCCCGTGCAAATTAACATGCTTAGCGCGTTCTGTTTTGTCCAAATACAGTTTTAAATTAAAGAAATTTGTTAATTTAACCTTTGAACCCCCGAGCCATAATTTCTGTTGTATATGTAGATTGAAAGAAAAACATATTTGGAATAGTAGATGTTACCTTTTATCATTTCTACACATATCTTCATCTATGGTATTATATAATACCATATAATGATAATAACCGTATAATGATTACGGTTTATTTAAAAAAATAATTCCAAATAAAAATATGACAGATTCTCAAACAGTATTTATATTGTAAGGCAAAATATAATTTTCACATACAGTGTCTTCACATACAGTATCTTCTATTCATCTATTTGTTTATGGACCCACACATATCATTGAAAGAAAACCCTCAACTTAATTTGTTGCCTAATTTTAGTCAAATCGTGGCCATGATTTAACTAAATGAAAATAAGGCAAGGATAATTAATTATACATGGCCAAATGGGAACACATTCTTAATTTGTGTCCTATTTCCCCCCTTTCCCAGGGCTCTGTACATTCCACTCTTACTGTATTTTGCACCTGACACACTTTACCGCGGTTACCTTTTTTAATTTAAAATATAAAATGTTAGAAAAGCATATAGAAAATGTACTTTCACAAGAATGAGAGTTTCAAAAACTATGCAGTCTTCTAGATGAAAGTAGAAACGCAGCCTCCTCGCGACGTTCCCTACAGCCTCCTTCTACCGTATTTCATCCATTTGGCAAAAGATTTCCTCATAAATCCAACTTGAAAATGAAACCGATTCCATTTACTCCTGCTTATTGCTTATTTAAATCAGTCACTCCTTAACACGTTTCTTCGTGTAAAGAATTAACACTATAATAATCTCAGGTGTCAAGCCCGGAATCCTATGGAAAATAAGCGGCATGATGCATTCGTTTGCCGCACTAACTCGGCGTGCATGTGCGCGCGTTTGGCCTTAAGTCAATCTGTGCATTGATTGCGGTTCTTGATGAGATGAAGTCTTTCGGGAGCTCTTTAAACTGGCTCGCCTGCTGTTTGCTCCACGTTTGCATGCATATGTGCTTGTTTACCGCACCCGTTCACTCTGTAACCGCTCATCCTTTCATTCTCTCTCCCTCGTTCCCTTGTTCCTCTCTCTCTCTCGCTTCCTCATTATCATTCCAGCCGCCCCGCAGCAGGAGTAATTGGTCCGATCAAACTTTCTCCCAATAATGCAAACAGAATCATTACCCCTAATGAAGTCAACGCTCTGAAAGGCTGGAGAACGCTTCGTTTTTTCAGAAATAAGGCGCTCTCGACAAGTCAGATTCAGATGCTACACACCTGGACTGAAGCTCCTTATCTGACGCCTTCAGAGACACAGAACCCGCTGCGCTGAAACGCGCCTGACTCAACCAGAGCACCGCGTGTCCCGTAAAAGCGCACACCTCCATTTGTACAGTACCCTGTCTGCGAGCACAGCTTGTTAACTTCACTCCACCGAGCACCCTGTAGAGATAGCGTGAGAGGGAAAAAGGGAGAGAAAAAGAAAAAAAGAAAACGCAGCGGTACCAGTTGCATTTAACGACCCTCTCAGCAGACAGAGGCAGCCAGCATGGGACAGTTCCATTTCACTGGCAGCTCATTGTCATTAGAATGCCTCTCTTTCAGCTTCATCCACAGCCTGGTTTGTGTTCCTCCTTTGATTCGGCTTTTGCGAGCTGCCGCTGCAAGCACAAAGGCTTCTAAAAGCTGCTGGAATACTTTCTGCTTATCTGTCTATCAAAGATTTCTCGAAAGGAACCGGTCGACATCACACATGTGCGCATTAAAAAAAAAATGCATACAGGTTTGTGTGCTGAATGCTGAATATTAGTGTCATACTGATTAAGAAATAATTGGTAACGCTTTATTTTGTATATCGCCCACTTTAGACATTCTACTAACAGTACCTTTGCAACTACGTGCCAACTAGCAGTCATTAGTAGACTGTCTGCTTAATAAATTAACACTTATTTTGATGGGTCCACAACAGACAACACACTGGCTATGAGAAACTTTGCAAATATATGTCATCTAGCCCTAAAGCTACCTTAAGAGTAGACATGTTAGCAGTTAGTAGCATGTCTAAAACGGACTATCAAAATAAAGTGTAAACAAACGGACAAACAAATAAATAAATAATACACAAGCTTTTTTTAAATTATATTTTTTACATCACTTATATTTCTGAAAAACATCTATTATCCCTGCTGAAAAACAAACTGTGAAAACCAGCCTAGGCTTGTCGGCTGGTTTTAGCGAGTCAACCAGCCTGGTCTTAGCTGGTTCAAGCTAGTCAGCAGGCTGGTTTTAGAGGGGTTTTGGCCACTTACCAGCCTGGCCAGAATGGTCTTGGCGGGTCGGGCAAGACCAGCTAAAACAAGCTAATTTCAGCAAAGACCACTTAATTACTTAATGTTAACGTAAATGGCAACTACAATATTTTAGTTGACTCAACAAAAAAAAAAAATTGACAGTGGGGTAACAAGTTATTTCAAGTTGAATCAACTATTTTTTACAGTGCGACTGATTTCTACTAGTTTTGAATGAGAGGCGAAACGTCCAGCATCAACAGAAAAACAAATTACTGCAGCTGTCAACTGAAGTCTATCAGACGGTCAGCAATCACCTGAGCGAATGGAAAACCGGGCAGATGTTTCACAGTGTTGTGTTGAAAAGTTTGGGTGGTTAGAGCAAGCTTTAACTTATGTTGTTCAAGCTGTGATCCTGAAATAAACCTGAAGTTCCTCTCGCGTGAGCACAAGATCATCTTTGATGCTGAGAGACAAACTGTATTTTGAATGCAAAGAGAATGAGGTTAAAGACACGCTATAATGCTTGCACACTCTACATAGACATACGCCTTGTTTTGTTAAGCATAATCTCTTGTCAGTGCTTCCTAGCATGTAACGGTTTCTGTCTAAGACCTTCAGTAAAGAATGCCGGAGTTCCTCTGTTCTGTGGCTTATACACTGAGAACGTACTAGAGTCAATATGTTATGACAGCACTGGAGGCAGAGAAGATAAATGTAGACATGGCAAGAAACAGTGTACAGTAAATATCTTAATCATTCCTAAACAGCAGGTGTACTGAAACATTGATTTATAACATTGTACAACAAAGAAGGGAAAGTTTGCCAAGATTTTCTCTAATGGTACTTGAATGAAAGGAAAGGAAAGGAAAGGAAAGGAAAGGAAAGGAAAGGAAAGGAAAGGAAAGGAAAGGAAAGGAAAGGAAATGTACAAAGAAATGTAATCATTTGGGGTCAGTAAAATTCAAGGAATTATTACTTTTCAGCAATCATGCCTATGCAACATTCAACAGGAGTTACATCCTTTAAAAAAAATAATGCTAATTTAATGCTCAATTGGTTGCTAATTTAATATAATCTCCAAAGATTATACTGAAGACCCGCCTGTTTTGTCAAGCATCCAATAATCCATAACAGTACATGCATCACCTCTGCTGTCCTCTACACCCACAAGAAGTTTGAGTAGTCTTGTTTGCACTGTAGACGTCTCTTTTGTACTTTTTGTCAAACATTTACCCACTACCTTTCTATATTTATATATGCTTCCTTGGGGTTCAGTAATTCGATTTGGGAGAATTTGAACCTGCCGTTTCAAAACCAACGACTGTAGGAACATATCAGAGCTATAGATTTAAAGATCAAAGCAATGGTGGGAAAAAATGAGTTCAAAACAATGGCTGGCCCCTGAGAAATTACAATGAAAAAAAAAGGAAGTGAAAATGAACAAAAGATACAGAAACAAGCACCAAAATAATTCAACTCCCTGGGGTGGAGATGATCATTATTCACAGAGCATACAAACTAAAAATGGTGTCAAAGAGATACATCTATTAAAAAGGCGCAGGGAAACTTCAGCATCCATTAAAACTTGTCCAGTTCAGCTACGATGTGTCTCTATAATTGTGTGAAATGCGTTTCTCTTACTTTGCAGCTATTAAAGTAGACACATACCATAAGCTTATATTACAGTAAATGTTAAGAAACCGTGTCCTAAGAGAAACGTTTGAGATGGTGAGAGAAAGACAGTGACAGAGACCACAAGGGATTATAAGATATATTTTATATTAAACATAACACTGTTTCGTCATATTAAAAAAATACCATATTCTGTCAGCTGATTAATCATATTCAAAATAAACTGTACTGTGTATGCTTATTATGCATATATAAACAGACACGCATGCATATTTGAGAAAAATATGTTTTTATACAGTATCAATTATATTTGCATATAAAATATAGTCATATAAACATATACTTGTGTATACGTGTAAATAGATTCTAAATATATACAGAATGTGTACACACAAACAAAAATGGGAGATGCATTAATCACGATTAATTGTTTGACGGTACTAATTATACATTTCATTTACAGAATTATTATGATTATAGAAATGTGGCACGATGTGGGAATTACAAAACCAGTTGCGGCTTCCCCGTGGACGGGCTTCCCAATTTGACACCGCATAAATAAAAATATAATAACTGGCTCAAAGCTCCATTCACACCAAGCACGTTGAGTATAAAGATAATTATATTAGCGGTATTAATGATACTGTGTTCATTTTGCTGTTTTAAATGCTTGAGCTTATTACAACAGGATTGATTCAGATTGGGTGTCAAGAATAAGAAATAATTCAGAAAGCGGTCAAATCGATTCTATCATAAAGCGATATAGTAGAATAGAACGGTTTTTAAAACAATATCGTCGTCGCTGTCTTTATAGTTACCCTCTTTTGTGTGAACAGGCTTTTAACATCCCGTTTTGTTCTTGAGAGACTATAGAGATATTTATCACAGGTTTATTGATTTTGACTATTAAAACATTTCCAGTCCCTAGCAGTTCTGGGCTGGAAATCAAACTGTTGAACTTTCAAAGCCAGTTAAGGCCGATTCTTCAGCCGGCCTGCCCTTGATCAAGGCACTTAACCTGAGGCGGCTCCAGAGGGACCGTCCTTGTGTCTTAACATGACATTGCTCTATGGCGATGTTGCATGAAAGAACATAAAGCAAGCTCCACTGGCCCCAGTTGTGTGGCGATAAATAATGAGCCTCGGTTTTATTCCCCAGGGCTCCAGAGCTGCTTTACGGTCTCTTTCTCTCTATCCAGCTATCCTACACATCACAAAACCCAAAACAGATCTAGGCAAAACCGTCATAATGAGACACAAAGAGATGAATGCTGCAATCATCAGCCACTGATAGATGACGGGAATAGAGCTCACTTTAGATGGCAGCCGCTGCTCTTTAACAAAATATCATAACATTTGATATAAACTTGGCACTAGCTGTAACCATTTTATGGCACATCTAGTCTCTTTAAAAGGTTTCAGCGCTTCAAAAACGATTACGGCTCCAACTGGGAAGAAATTTCAAATCTTTCCTCTAATACATCAAAACGCTAAAACACGTTTGAACAGCTATTTATACGCAAGACCTCAATAACTATGATGTTTAAGCGAACTGGATCCAAAAACAACAGACAGGAAAGCTTCCATTTCACTCATTCAACCGCTCGCCTATGTTATATCCGTTATTAATAAACGCATATACTTCGAAAATGACTCGAACTTTCAGTCGCATATCAAAACCCGCAACTGACACACTTGACATTTCGTACTGTGACTCATCAGTTCTGTAATCTCCAAGACAGAATTGAGCAACCTGTCAACAATGGCTCTTTTTTCTAAACCTAGTGAGGTATCTATGTAGGCAGCCTTTTAAGGCATCAAAGGTGCTCTTCCAAAACGAAGCCAGTTCAAAGGTACGCAGCGTGATTGTGTTGCCTTCTGTAACAAAAGCTCAGGCAGAGCGAAGCTATAGCACCCAAGTGCAACTGTTTGAAACGAACAAACTACAAAGCAAGAAACCCAAAATATCAAACAACAAACAAGAAACCAGAATAACCCAAAGAATACACAATGATTCACCAATAGAAGCTTCGAGTCTAGACGACGATTTGTCACAAACACTGGAATGTTTGCGTATACACGCATTGCTTGAATGCGGCCTATCCATGAGTGTTAGCATTAGCATTCATCTCAGTGGTAGATCTCAGAAGCACGTGGACTGCGTGCCGCCATCTTTTATTACATACTCTTATATAATGTAGTGTTTGTAGGAATACAGAGCTTAATTGCCATCGTCGACTAACCTTGATTTTGTCGGTGTAATGTTAGAATAGACAGATACGGCATTTGCCAGGTGCTAAACTATTCATGCTAAACGTCTGGTATGGTAACGAGGACAAACGAGGAAAAAGTAAATAAAGAAGACTGTGCCAGAAACAAGGAAGCAAAATAGAACAATGAGATGCTTTCAAAATAAGAGCGTGATGCAACAGAGAATATAAAACACCAGGAGATCTAGTGGAGAAAAAAAATGATGGTGATGGCGGATAAACCAGGGACCTCTGAGTAAGACAACATGAATAATGAAATACAGGCTATCATTAAGACAGTTCTAGTAGTATGCATTAAAATGGCTGTTTATGCACTCTTTATTTCTATGCTTATTACAGAGTGTTGTGGGTAGCACATTTGAAGTAATGGGAGTTACGTAATCTGATACTAGTAAAATAAGAAATTTACGAGAAAATATCTATGACTTTTTCAGAAAAGTAACACCGGTTACTTTGTTTTCCCATTTATTGACCCCGTGTCGAGAAATCAGAAGGTCAGAGGCGTTGCGTGCGCTGTGTGAACAGTGTAGTTCAAGACTAAACGGGAATGCGCATTAATTCATCTCACCCGCAAAAAAAATGACTTCGCATTCTTTAAAATTAATTACACAAACCTGCGATAATTAACACAAATGTATCTAATCCCATTTTATTTACCAACGTCTTTGATGATCCAGTTTAACCACGTCAGTCATTCAATTAATCACCTTTATTTATATAGCGCTTTTAACAATACATATTGTGTCAGAGCGCTGAACAGTATCAAATTGAAAAATAGAGTGTCAGTAACGTATAATGACAAGTTTAAGCACTCGGTTTTCAGCTAAGGGCGTTTCATTATTGAATGCAGAGATGTCGTTCTCTAGATCGGCTCAGATTTAATGATATTTGTAATCAAATCGAGGATAACTGCTAGAAATAGAAGCATGCTAATAAACAAAAATGACTTTAGATAAACTGACAATTGTGCTTCATTGTTTTTAAATGCTGAAAAGTATTGAACCTACTTCTCTATTATACTGTACAGACATGAAAGTAACGTAATGCATTACTTTCCGTAAAAGTAACTAAGTCACGTAATGAGTATGCAATGTTGTAATGCATTACTTTTAAAAAAGCAACTTTCCCCAAAACTGGTTAACATATCATAATAAAAGGAATAAATGCACTGCATGCCAAACATTTGTGTGCTATGTATTTTTAGGTCTAGAACATCTCGTCATTAACTTAGCAAAGCGCTAATGACAAATTCCATTGAAATTACTAAAGTCTCATTTTAAAGTGTACTGTTTGCAAAATATTTGCATGCTTTGTATTTTTATGCTCATTAGAACATCCTGTCACTAGCTTACCAACACGCTGAATGCGAAATTCTTCTGACATCAATAAAAACAGTATTACAAAAATACACTGTTCACCAAATACATATGCATATTAGTATTTTGCAGAACGCTAGAGCCAAATTTTGCACTTTATTTGAAGAGTACTATTTATATGATGCAAAGAGCTTCTGTTTATGTAGAGCGTTCCAAATCGGTTACTTGTGAGATTTCCTTTCAGCATGCTGCTTATGTAGGCATTAGACAAGTCAGCTCGCTATAGACTGCGTGTCCAAAATGGTTTGGAAACAATTACGGTACAGTATGTAGTCCAACCAGAATAAAATTCATTGCACGTTGCCACAAATCCATACAAAAAAAAAAAAAAAAAAACATGTACAAGGGTGTTGAGGATGGCGGCAAATGCACACAGTGCCATATTACACTCGGCAGCCAACTGCACCTGCACACTAGAAAACAAGAGTACACTACATCTGAAAGCGACAGAGGACTAGAGAGACAAACAGAGACTGTTTGTGCGTGAATTTGTTTAAGTGTTTAGTGCAAAATGAAACAGAAACTTCTGAGTGAAAATAATAGACTTTATTTATTCCAGAAGGCAAAAAGAACTGAATTTAGTGCAAGGCTTACAGCAGCTGACTGGGTAGTTGGCCAGCACCAATAGAGCTGAATAAGTACAAGAAAATACGGTCTATCAAGAGGCGATGATGGGTGAAGAGGGTCCTCAGAGGGTTCTGGCGGGCATCAGGACTGCTGTTCCAGAGCCTGAAGTGTCATCCTGTTGTGCTGCTTAAAACTGAAGCCTCCTCCAGTGAATCTAGGGCCGTCCGGACGCTGAGGCTGGATCACAGGCTGTCCTGCCTGGGTGAGATTTCGCTCCTTCTCCCTGCAGAGATGGCAGAGAGTGCAGAGATACGGTATTAGAGGTTATACACACAAGATGTGCTCTTGAGTTCCGTCTGTGCTGTCTGAGTTTGTCTTCATGATGTTTATTTTATTTTATTCTTTGTAGCATTATTACAGTGTCTCACTCCGTTAGGATAGTAATGTTTTTTAATATATTTTTAAAAGTTATATAAGATATTTATTTAAAGAATTATTTTACTTTCACCAAAATTGCATTTCTTTGAAGAAGTGTACAGTAATATATATATATATATATATATATATATATATACACGATTTTTTACATTTTATAAATATTAACATTGAAAATATACTATATATAATTTATATATATAATATTGATGTGAATTATCAGCAGTCATTTATATGTAATATATATATATATCTGTATGGATGGGTTTTGGTTTATTGCTGCTGGGGCACTTAATTTCTAGCTATTATCATTGAATTTGATGACAGAGTCTCTGCATTTAATGACAGATTGTTCAATCTTGTCGTTATACATCCTTATCATTGTGTTAGTTTAGGGATTAGGTAGAATTAGGGATGCAGATTAAGGTCATGTAGAATAAGGCATTATTATGTGCTCAGTTAGCACTAATAAATGACTAATATTATTGTAATATGCATGCTTATAAGCAACTAATAGGAAGTGTTACCGAATTTTCTTTTATGCCAAAAATCATTACGATGTTAAGTAAAGATCATGTTCAATGGAGATATTTTGTCAATTTCCTACCTTAATTATATAAAATTTCATTTTTGATAAGTAATATTGCTAAGAACTTTTTTCATTTTTCCAATTTTTTTGGATTTTCTAGAATAGTTGTTTCTCAGACAGTAGTTGTATCTTTGAAGAACTGTTCCGTTCCGCCCCGATCCGAGCTGTCCAGTACGGTTACGGTTTGTTTTCCACTGCGGGCTGATAGCGGATTCAAATGCATCAGTAGTTGCCGTGGTAACACAAATGTTTACATATGATACGAGGTGTTAATTACACCGCGTTGTGGAGGATGGTCAGACATGTCTTTCGATTTTATTAATAATTTGTGTTTACATTGCTCAAAATAGACACGCGTAAAAACGGCGCACTGAATGCGAACGTGTAAACATCTGCTCATACGGCCTTATAAACAGCATGTCAAAAAAACAGCAAAAAAAGTTAAGTATTTATGCGGCGCTCCAAAGTTAGTTTGAAATCAATGAATCAAACAAAAGAAGCAGGCAGTGGGAGAAACATCTTGTGCACTGAGCGTTCACACAAACTATTGTAACATTTATGTCTTAATTACGGATAACTAGTGACAAGTTGTTAAAATGTCCCGAGACCTTGAAACGTTTCGTTCCACTGCACTCGTCTAACGGCTGTTAAACGCAAGAAAGCCTCCCGAGTGCGTACGACCCCTTCAAATGCAGAAAGATGCACGGCTGGGTAGGCTTCTTCTCTCACCGTCCCACAGATGAACATCCACTGAGAGGCGAAGCACCCGCATCTAAACATTTCAAACTCGCATTTACACACGCTTCCTGTCCTCTTGTAGCTCACGCTCCTGTCCGACGCCCACACACCAAACAAAAAGAGCCACGCGCTCTTTCCGTTTCCCAGGAGGAAACATCTGTTACTATCCAGCTCGCTTTCAACTGTGCTCCAGTGATCACGCATCTCTCGTTCTGCACACTATTATTCCAGGACCTCTCAAACACACACACACACACACACACACATCTCTCACTTACTTTGTTTGTCCAATAGCAAATGCCATCAATTAATATTCACTGACTGTGTAATGCAATTTCACAGTGGGGCCGATGAAGACATTTGGCAACGAGCCTTAAACACGAGCAAACATACAGCTCGTCCAACCTTTGTTTCTCCCAGTGGTAAACAAACAGAATGAAATGAATGTTGCTGGTAAGATGAAATATGCTGATTCTTGGATGTGGCTCTAGACATCTGTGAACGCGCTTTGACTGAAACTAGTAGTAGTGTGATTGTCATCTGGAACAAGTGCTGATAATTTATAGCTCCCCCTAATGATTAACATCTATGATTACTGACCAGTGGGATGAAAGGGATTTGCATTTAGCGCATTATAACGTGTTGGCACATTATAAGTTAGTAGTTTCTAGTGCCGTTAAACGATTATTCGCAATTTATAACATATGAAATAAAAAATTAAGCTTGCATAATATATGTGTGTGTTCACACATGCATGTATATATTTAAGAAAAATATGTTAATATTTATATATTAAATGCTAGTCGAATAATTACATTCAAAGGTTTTGTTTACACAACAAATGAGTGTGTACTGTGTATATTTAATCTAAACTGTGTGTGTGGGTATAATGAATATAAACAGTACACACAGATATATTATGTAAACAAAAATGTTAATATTTTCAGAATATATGCTGTATGTGTGTGCATTTATAGACTCAATAAAAATACACAACACATGCATATATTATGTAAACAAAAAAGAATAATTTGGATGCGGTTAAGCGTATAGTTTCAAATTACATAAACACAGAAGGAGGATATGCTTAATGCATAATTCTTTCTTTGTATGATAATTTTTTCTGGATCAATAACGTTTAGAATAACAGCATTTTTTTTAAACATATACATTTTTTGCAATCACTTTACTGTCACTTTTGATAAATTGAATCAATCTATAGTGAATAAAGTATTAATTACATAAAAAAAAATCTTGAATGGCTGCAAAAACTGGTTTCTACATTAATAAAAAATAAGAAATGCTTCTTGAGAAGCAAATTAGCATATAATGACCAAACTGTATTAAAAAAAATGTATTCTAATAGAACACAGTCTTTTTAGATTCTAATAATATTTCACAAAATGATTGTTTTTACTCTCTTTTGATCCATGATTGTGTCTCTATTACTGAGTTTGAAGTGTCTGTCATAGGAAATCAACACGCTGTCATGAATAATTAAGTAAAGCATTTTCTCATTGGATAAGAACACGCAGTCTCATGAATAATTATGAGACACAAATGAGTCATCGCTGTACTAAGATGTGAGAAAGCATCACATCTTGTGTCACTGACACAATGAAGAACTCAAACCCGAAAGTCAAAAATAGCACAAAAAAAGCTTCAAATTAACTAGTTTTCTCTCAAAATTAAAATCATCTGATGCTAACATCATCTTCTATGATGTACAGCACACAAATATCTGAAAATGTCATTATTGTTGCATGACCCTTTAA
Organism: Puntigrus tetrazona; assembly: GCF_018831695.1. Taxonomy (NCBI): domain Eukaryota; kingdom Metazoa; phylum Chordata; class Actinopteri; order Cypriniformes; family Cyprinidae; genus Puntigrus; species Puntigrus tetrazona. The sequence continues at coordinate 23,273,195 of NC_056699.1, read as the reverse complement.
ATTGTTAAAAGAGCTGTAAAAGAGCTTGCTGAAAAGCTGTTTTTATCGATGATCTCCATCTTTCCGAGCACAAGCAGACTTGTTGACAGATGCTTGAGCTCACAGGTCTCCTCTGTGTCAGAGATGCGCACTGACTCGACAGTATTTCTAGTTCTGAGTGCGGCGTACTTGAACTAGTTGCTGATATCAGAGCGTCTCAGCTGTGCGGCGGGTTAACCATACGTGTCCACTGGCGCAAAGTCGAATGTGCATTTCCAATGCATTCTCTATTGGAGCTGACTCACGCGTGGGGATTATGGGATTGACAAGCTGAGGAAGTGGAGAGAACATTAAAAAGTTGAGAAATGCTAAAGGGTGGATGTCAGCTGGTGGCTGTGAGATGGAGGCAGTGGATTCTCTCATATGGAAAATCTGTCAATAATAACGGATATTCTAGAGGGTTAAAAGTTTAAACTGTTAAAGTTTGTTAGAGTTTTTTAAAGATTTGTCAAATGATGATCATGTTTAGCAGCTATTAGTCTAATTAGCTCTCTCTCTTTTTTTATTTAGATTTCAAATACAGTTTCATTGTGTATTAAAATGTGTTTTTAAAAAATTATTAAACAGACCAAATGTATACACTAACTCTAATTTTGTATATTTATGACCTTGGAATGATAGCTGATTAACAAGGATGTAGAAGCACCTAACACTGATCACAAACCTAAAACAGATATTTCCTGAAAATTTTTCGCTTAAATCTGATTGGTTGATTGGAAAGTTGTTCCAGGATCAACAAGAATGCCGTTCCAGAAACATCTTGTGCTTTTTGAAATCATGCTCACCAGAAGGATACAGAGAAAGAAGCATATGTTCTCTTCCTCTCCTCTGACCCTTGCCGTTATCACCAATGACACTGAAATGTTACTCATTGTGCTTTTCAGAACATTTATACACAGGGGTACAAGTCAGGATTTAGGTGGTAACTCTAAAATCTGGTGGTGATTAGTGATCCTGGTTATAAAATAGATTTTATAATGTCTAAATGTGGATCTAAAGGTAAAACTGGAGAAAAAAAAACAAAAAACAGTGAGCAGAATGAGCCTAAAAGTGGTAATAATAATGTATACTGCAATTTTGGGGGATTTACCTTAGAAATAGTATTTGAAAACTTTTTTACTATCATAGTGATTTTTTACTTCAGTTTCAATACAGGTTTGCATGGCTGTTAAGAACGACATGATGCTGCACCATCTAGCTGCCAAACTAGACGTTTTAATAAAGTCGAAAGTAATATTTTTTTGATAATTATTGAGATTCACCCTTTAGAGAATCTTTCTATTTTGGTTCCTGATTGGCTGAAAATGTAGGAATAGTTTGCAAAAGTATTTTCCAAAAAAGTCAGTGAGGCATGCATTTTGTACACCGTGAGCCAATGACTTCAACAATATAAGACACTTAAGCCTGGGCACTTTAGGAGTTGGAATGATTGTTGTACTTTTGGTTACTTTAGGGCCACCTCCAGGCTGTTTTGGGCGAGCGTTAGTAACGTTGTAGATGGTTTAAGTACTACTCAAGTCTCTCTGGGTCTTTAGGTGGATATTGTTGTTGGATCCTTGACCGTTGTGATTGCGCAATTAAGGATAATTTACAATTAAAATAAGCTTTCAGAACTACTTGCTTAAACCCTTAAAAAAGTCTTTCTATTATTTATACAGCAAGTATGGTAAATTGGACTTCAGCAGCATACAAGAAATGAAAATAACTCGGATACAAACAGACAATATTTTGAATAAAATGTGCCTGAACACAGCTCTGAATCATTCTGGCCCAATTTAACACCTGTTTACTTGTTTACACGGGGGAAAAAAAATGGTATACCTCAGTGTTCCCACTGTCCCTGGTCTTTAATTACACAATGGCCTTCCATCAAATTACATCAATCTATTGTTTATTAAATGCAATAAATATTTATTGGAGCAAATAAATCAATCAGCATGTTTAGCAGCACTGTAATAACAATTTACGGGAAGTTAAAAAATCTGTGAATTAGGAATCAGGACATAACCGTATTATATGGAATTATGCAGAAAGCAGTTACGTTACGTGCAGAGTTTATTCAATACGTCCCCATGCCGGCAGGAATAATAAAGGGAAAGATATGATTATTTGCCTGTCTTTCAAATCAGTCAGCTCACTCCATCTGGCTGATTATACGTCCCCTCTACCAGACTAATTCAATTATGATCTATAGTTCCACGTAGGCAGGCGGAAAGAGGGAAACAGAGAATAAAGTAAAGAGGGAGGAGGGAGGGAAGAATGGCCGCTCTAGAGATTATAAATCAATAACAGACGTGATTTGTGCGTGGCTGAAATGTGAAGGTTTCACATCTTTAAGAGTACAGCAGTGAACATTCCTCTCACGCTTTGTTTTTCTTCCCATTAGCAAAATTAACTATCTTCCACACGCTTTTCTATTTTAAACGGCTCAAACGGTCTTCATGCCCTCTCACTCACAATATTCTGTTAAATATTTAAGAACGAGGAACACTTAACATGTTAGAGCATATAGTGTCTTTTCAAACCTACATTCAGTGATGCAATCAATGATTAATAGATTCATAAAAGATCTAACATAGCTTTCTAAAAATTTGTGCTAGCAGAAAAAAAAAAAAACATCAAACGCGCCTAGGGATGAGCGTGCTGGTAAATTTAGTCTTCTACTAATAAATCAACAGAGAATTGGGATCCATTTTGTGCTATTCAACATTTATGCTAAAAATACATTTAAAAATCAATAACTTTAATTTAGCAGATGCACTTCTTTGGTCACAGCCAAAAAGAAAAAGAAAAAAAAACATCTTGCCGCATCCATATTTTTAAGAAAGCTTGTCAAGTTAAAAATAGTTTGATAAACAATAGCAATCAGACTACAAGGCAGTGCCACTCATTATTTTACAATGCCACAAAGACATTATACACTTTTGACTTTGCTGGTTCCTTTGCTAAGACAATACATATCTGTAATCATAATACTCTATGATCTGGCTTGCACAACTAATCTCAAAGAAGCAACCTCTTCTACATCAAGGACGTGTCTCATTCAGCTGGAAGAGGTCAGAACAAGACCTCTCATGCCTGAGAGCAATTACTGGGCTCTCCACATGCTGTAGCACGGAGCTTCAATCCAGCAAACATCAATATAAGAGTCTATTCAGGAGACGTTCTGATGTAGGTTACGGTTTTCAGTACCTTCAACATGATCCAAAGCTGGTGACAGTTTAATGTAGCATTGAGAGCGTTTATGTGTTTTGTGCGAGCAGTCAAACTTCCAACTTATTTTTCCTTCTCTACAAATTTCATGTCTCCGTGTAACGATGTAAGCAAATCTCCCTTTATAGATGAAATATCTGAATCTGATCCCACTTTAAATGAAGTTCACAGAGACGTCAAACAAATCTCTAAAGTCCAGGCAAACAGCCAAACAAATGATTCCTCTTTGAACATCATTGGGCGCGTTTCCATCTACTATGAACCGGATACTAATGTAATCAATGTCAATGTCAGCTAGACATTGAAAGCTGCCTTCTGTGGAATGTAATTTCTCCACAGTGCTCAACAGAGGATCATTTGCATTATGTTTTGGCACAAAAACACTGACTTAACTGGAGGTTGTTCTAGGCAGACAAGAACCATCTCGCCATCTTTCACTTAATCTCACTCTAATTTTTTTTTTTCTCTACATGTCTCCCACGAGACCGTGATCTTTATTGTAACGGCCTAAAAGTGGCTACAGCCACATCCATGACTCAGCGAATCACTAGAGCTTATTGGAGTAGACTACTCCTTAACCACAAGACTTGGCTAAATACCAAGTTTCCCTCCATAATTAAAGTGCAAGATGCTGCTTTTCAGTCTGAAGACAGTAAAGTGGCAGCATGGTTAGATACAGTGTGTCTCATCCTAATGTCAGAGGAGGATGGACTCCTCCAGCTAAGCTTGGTTCCTTTCAAGACTTTTTCATCCATTACATAAACATGTTATGGTTTTGTATTCTCTTATCACAGTTGCCACAGTCACTGAGGGCTTTGAGACATTAATCGTGTTTTTTTGAAGATGTTCTATATAAATAGACAAGGACTGACCTGACCTTAATGCTAGCTTAAAAATCTCAAAACTACCTTGTCTCATGGCATAAATGTACATTGGTGAACTTTTTAGTAAGACATACCTTGGTGCACTATACGTACCAACAAGTACATATCACTGCAGTTTCCAAAAGAAATTAACAGTAGAGGCAGTAAAACTGTGAAACCTTCTTTTCCTTTTCACACAAATTTGCAGAGTTTCAAGTAAAAAAAAGTGTATTTTTTGCACAATTACTTGAAGAATATCATGTTATGACTTTAAAACAATATTAATATGGAGGAATACTTGGAAATTGATGCTTTTGAACTTAATATCTATGGGTTTTCATTGTTTGTGTCAGTCAAAATTCCTATTGAATCTGCGGTAAAATGTGCAGTAAGGCATGAAATGTTGTTACACAAAAAGTGCACAGACATCCATAGTTTAAATTTTTTTACATTATATATTAGGGGAACTTAACATTAACCATTTAACAGACTTTTACTGTAGTTTCTTTTCTTTTTTTACCATTAAAATTACAGTAATCTTTTAGAAGTAGATCTCATGGGCCAGATTTAAGAATTCTTTATTTAAGGCCCCGATGTACTTCAAACATAAATTGAAGAACAAAGAGAAATGAAATCAGTTAAAAAATTAAGTTCATTTTGAGTTTGTTTCGGCAGTTCCAAACAGCTCACCAAAGCAAACTTTCTGGGGAGTTCTTTTTTGGCTCCTAAACACCTTTGAGCCTCCGTTGGTCTTGGACGGTTACGCAATCAGTGGGTGTGTTCTAAAAAAACCTTTTTTTTTCCCAGTTCGTTTGTCATTCGACAACGGACAGGTGGGAGAACAACCTCTCCAAGTCTCTATCAACGTAAATACACTGTCTCGAATAGCTGCCACAAATATATTCGCACCTGTACAATTTCTTGTGGAGAGACTTTAAAGATTCAGAAAAAGCATTTATTTAATCTACACCCCGCGAAGGGGTATCGGAATGTTCGAAAACAGTATAGTATTGCTCAAAAACAAACTTTGTTTGAAGTATATCGGGGCCTTTAGAACCTATCTGATGGCAAGCATTGCTCTACATTATATCACATATGCATGAATGATTGATTAACATAGTAAAGAAAAAGAAAAAAACAGTTCTGACTGCTTAATTAATCACAATTAAGGGGTGAGTTTAAACAACTGAATGGTAGCATATTATTGTGTCCACATCCTGTTAAATCGATGTGAATTGCAACTAAGTCAAAAGTCAGAAGATGCTCCAAAACAGAAAGTAAACAAAAACAAGCTGCATGTTGGAAACTGACAAAACTGTGGCAGCTGTGAGTCTTACAAGTAATTCTTATTTAAAACATCCAACTCTGCTCATCCAAACCTCCACAAGATATTTCCAGTCAGTAAGCGCTCACTCAACTATGAGCCAAGAAGTTATTCCTGAAGGGTTGCATTTGCGCATTTGCTTATATGCACGCTGAGTGTTTCTGCACCTTGTCACGCTTGATCAACTCTCATTACTGCCTCTTGTTTGCATCACACCTCATAAACATGGCTACCGATGCCGCCCGTCTCACTCACTACCCAGAATGCAATAATCCACATGTCCTCATTTGCATGCAATTTATTGTGAACTTGTCAGTGTCGTGGTTGCCTCCTGTCTATTCTCTTATTTCAAATGAAGGCATCAAGACGCCATCATTCATCGCACGTCATATGAAATAGAGAATTTACAAGCCGAGCCAGCTGTGATTACATTTCTCTTGGTCCCATTCAGTAAGCAAGAAGAAAAAAAAAAGGCAGAAAATGAAGGATTTGATGACAGGCGACATTAAAAGCCCAGTCAGAAAGTTTAAGATGTTTAAAGTGATTTGTTTGTTTTGCAGTGGTTAGCGAAATATTGATGGCTTGCGATAAAATGCTGTCTAGGGACACAGAGCTGTTAATTGACACCACAAGTATATTCCTGCAAGTCAATTTCCGCACATGCAACAAACTTGATTGAAAAGAAATCTTTGAGTAATATACCTCACTGTCCCAAAATAAATAAAAAAAAACTTAACATTTAGAACATCAAGAAATGGTATTAAAATATTCCTAATTGTTATCGATTTCTTGTTTTTGCCTTTCTGACATTTCGTTTAAACGGCCTACGGTTCTCTGAAAGAGAGTGGGGAAAAGCAAGGTCTATTTCGATGTGCGGTCTGTTAGGCCTTATTCAATCAATAGATTGAAAAAATGCTTGGCGCTTATTGCGTGTTTTCCCTGGGAGACAAGAAGGAAGCGAACAGTGTTTATTTGTTTTGCTCTCAACGTGTTTTTAACGGTTCTATAAATGTAGCATACAATAAAATTCGCTTGACTATTAATCCCGTGTGTGGTACTGCGTTCAATACAGAAACCTCTGAGAAATTATGGCTTTGCAACCCACTCCACTTTTGAAAAATATTTCTCGGTATTGCAATATTTAATTTGGACTTAAATGTCCAACCTTATGAGCTCTTGCTAACACTTTAGAATAAGGAAAACGTATTCACTATTAACTACGACTTTTCCCTCATTAAAGGAATAGTTCACCCAAAAAAAAAATCCGCCATAAACTACTCACCACAAAGCCATGCTAGGTGTATGTGACTTTCTTCTTTCAGACGAACACAGTCAGAGTTTTTTTTTTAAATCAAAGCTTGTTAATGCGGGTGGATAGTGGTCGTTATAAATAAATCCTATGAAGTAAACTAACCAAATCACGTTTGAATTCCTGCTTCTTGGATGACTTCTGACTTCTTTACAAGTAAAAACATTTTTTGTTACAAAAACCCATCGCTAATGGTTAGTTTTACTTTTATAGTAAAAAAAAAAGTGCTATACACCTAGGATGGCTTGGGGTGAGTAATTTATGGTGTAATCTTTTGGGTGAACTGTTCCTTTAAATTTCTATTTGCTGCTTATTAATAGTTAGTAAGGTAGCTGTTAAGTGTAGTTATTTGATAGGATTAGGGATGTAGAAGGTCATGAATAAGGCATTAATATGTGTTTAACTACTACTAATAAACGGCTAATATTCTAGTAATATGCATACTAATGAGCAACTAAAATAAAGTGTTACCAAGCTCTTTAGCAATGCTAAAAGAGGACATTTGTGGTCTGACAAGGAAAAAAAAGCATAAAAGTGTACAATGAAATAGTGGTACTAAACAGAAAATTGAATCCAAAAAGTAAAACAGATTACTCTTTCTTAAAGTTGGTAGATTGCAGTGTTTTTATCTTATTAATATTAATCCATTCTTCGAAATCTAGATGAATGGTAACATACCAGCTGTGTTATCCAGTAACATAAAAGAAAACACACATTCATATGGGTGGGCGTTAAGCTCACTCTTGACACTGCACCAGCTTGCCAAGTCTTCATGTTTACAAGTAGGTAGCACTTTTTGCATGAAGCCAAGGTGTATAAAAAAAAAAAAAAACATCACCATTGTGTGGTTCAAGCAGTTAATCCAAATGTCCTTAGCGAGCCAAAATGGCTTCCTGAGTTTTGGAGCAGATGGAGCCAGTTACCACACCTCAGTGGAGCTGAACCACGCAAGCAGAGAGAACAGAAAGGGTTGGTCGAGATTAAGTTTTAAATGGTCTGTGAGCACATCTGAAAAGCGAAGGAGAGAAAATGAAAAAAAGAGGAAGACAAAAGACATTTAATGGAAAACAATAGCATGAAGCATAAAAGCCTTTAAGTGAAAGATGGAGAATAAAACCCAACAGGACAGGAAAGAATACAGAAGAGTAAACACACTTGAACCCATCAAAACAAAAAGGCAGTGGCTTTAGCTTCTGCTCGGTGCTGACAGATTATTTGATAGTGGGGAAAAAGGCTGGGGCAACTATTTTTAATCTAAAATTAATTAGGGGAATTTCATTTGGTCTTGAAAGCAACCATGCAATCATTAACATTAGGAGCAAAATTACACAGCGCCAAGCTTTTGATCAGCAAGAGACTGCTATTAGGAACAAAGAGAATGTGAGCGTTCATTTACTTTATAATGCCATTGTAGATTCTTTGAAATGCCATTCACAACATATGCACTGAATTTTAAACCTTTTAAATTCCACAAACTCCCCAAAAGCTAAACATATAAATATGTAAATACATAATTTAGAGTAGACTGTTCAAATGCAACAACATAGACGCCATTGTGAGAGTGAACTTTACCCTTTCACATTTACACTGGTCCAAAAATCCTGAGTTATTTTCAAAAAAAAAAAAAAAAAAAAAAAAAAAAGAGATACTAATAAAATCTGAATTTAAAAATCAGGGGATTCTAAAGACATACTGCCAAATGTCGTAAAAAAATAAAGTAATAAAATAATTCAAGAATTTCTATAGCAAAATTTTTTTTAGTTAAGACTCTAAATTGAGCTTTCAGACTGGTAATATAATTTGCAAATGGGAAGAGCGTGAAAATTAGTCTGAACCCAACTGTATTAGGCTTAATGGCAATCCACTGGCCAGTTACATTTACACACATAGGTCCTGCATTATTTATTCAACCTTTTAACCATTAAAATCCATCCATCAACCTGTTTTGACCCATCTAAATCTATTCATTGATGTTGCTATAATTGCTGCTTTAAGCCATGAAAGATTTTCTGCCCATTACAAATGTAGACGGGCTGCAACATGCGCTAACCAGAAAGGTTCAAACAAGCCAGGCAAGCAGATTTACGCTCCCTTGATGCCATGCGTGTGTTCCACTGATCTCCTGCCTTATTTCTGGAAATACGACCATCTTATCCGGTATACTAAAAATGAGGATTTTTTAAATTCATAGCATGCAGCATTCGGTGTTATCAAACCGCTTATTACTTAATATGAATAATTTAATATAAACATTGTTTTCTCCTAATATTTTAACGCAGCTGACACTGTTTGTAAATGGTCAAAGAAGCTAATTATAACTTCCACATGAGCAGGACGTTTATATTGGATGTTGCACTGCTGGGGAAAACGAAATTGAATTGTACCACGGAGCTTTGCACATGACATGTGGGGGAAAAAAAAATATTAATTTGCTCCTACTACGACTTATTAATCCATTGCCACGTTTTATTAACGCATTCCCTCATTAAACAAATGAATTACTACAATATGGCTGCATTAAAAAAATTAAATAAAACTCACATCATGCCTAGGGCTCTATACAAATAAATTTGACTAAATAATAAAAAGCTAAAAAAAAGAGCTAACAAAGAGTAAATGATACATTCAAGGCGCAATCACTACATAACACTGATAGCATTATTTAGCCAAGATTCAGTTAGATATCAAGCGTTTCATACCGTAGCTGTTTTAGTTTACAGTGGTTGTTTTATCTCAAACGGTCCGTGAATCACTTAACGCTCTCCTTAAATATCCCTGTCCTTTAGCTAAATGCCTTCATCCCTCTGCTGGTGTGAGGAAAACAAGACCTTCTCCATTACTTATGAACGACTTGTTTTACTTGGTGCGAAAACACTGATGTGGGATTTGAGTAGAATTAAGACATTGGTCTGAGCTCACGAGATGTCAGAGGGGGGAAAAAGGAAATCAATATGCTGCCCATCAGCAAGGCTTAAGTGCAATGTTTAATCGTGCAGCCAGGAGAATTCAAAACAGAGGAGGTAGTGATGTCTGTGCTTGGCCTAGACAAAGAGTTTATGAGATTTCTGCAGCACAGTCTACTTAGTAAATACTGTTAGACGGTTTTATGAGAAAACAGTTGCAAAGACATTATATTAACTATATGGCACAATTGGTCAAATGAACAAGGTAATCGCATTTCATTACCTTATGAATGCTATATCTGATAAATATGCAAACAGTTCTCCAGGATAGGATAGCAGGAGACTTCAGCAATATGAACCTAATCTCACGGCAGGTTACTTCATCAGCGTTTCAATACCAAAATGGTATCGGGTTTACTTCATATAAAATCACATTTAAAGCTCACAGTGACTGTTTTCTGTTTAGATTTTCATGCCCTGCTAAAAGAAAGAAATTGGTTCAACCCAGGACTTTGATGGTTTGCTTGTCTTAGAAGGCCGATGGCCAAACCAGTAACGATAATTCATTTTATTATTCATTTTCTTTACAAAAAGTGAATAGAACAGGAAATAGAAACAGAAACATTTATATTATTTAGAACATTTGTACTTTTTCTAAATATTCCTACATACATTATCGTTGAAGTCAGTAAGTTTATTTTTTTATCATTTTTTTTTGTAGTGTGGTGGCAAAATATTATTCAGAAAAGAAATATTAAATGGCTCAAAAAGTAGTAACTATAAATTTACATTTTATAACTTTTATATTTTAAATACGTTTTCAAAAATGTACCACAGTTTTCATAAAAATATTAAGCAGCAACTGCTTTCAACATTAATAATATTAGGAATTGTTGATTAAGCGCCAAATCAGGGTATTAAAATTACTTCTGAAGGACCATGCTAAAAATGAACCTTTACGGGAATAAATGTTATGTTTTAAAATTCATTAAATCAGAAATCAGTTATTTTAAACTGCAATAACATTTAACTGTTTTACTAGGGTTTTGGAAAAAAAAAATGCAGCCAGGATAAAAAGACTTCAAAAATATGAATAAATCTTACCAACTCCAATTTTTTTTCAACAGTAGTATACATATTTCTACTTCATTACTTTGATTAATAGACAGATCAAACGCACTGAATAAATCTACTGTGAGGACTGATAGAACTTTTATCCGAGGAAAGTAAATCATTAACTCACCTATATATCTCAATTAGAAATCAAGTCATTCTCTGGTATACAGTTCTGAAATTGCAGATCAGCAGAGATGATGGATGCTATTAATTTCACTCTTATTAAGACGCCACACAAAAGCAACCTGGCATTTCCCTTGTACTCCAACTGGTCAACCATGAAGCCTGAAACCTGTCCAGTTAAAACAGTTGGACATTCCGTGATGTGACAGGAAGTAGTGTAGTTGTGCTTCTGAACCAGGCAGCAGAGACCGGCCAATCAGATCAATGCAATCTGTGTCTGTTACCACAGACGTGCCAACCTCTAACAGAAGAAAGCCTTGTCCGCTTCTATTTTGTTTTGTAACTAGAGAATCTCAAAAACAAAGGTTTCCAGCGCTCCAACCACAAAAACGATAAAAATTGGTTTAATAAGCCTAATGTACTTTACATTTTATTTTATTTGATCATATGTGAGGCAGAAGCATGCGTTGTATTAGCCTTATACAAGAAACACCAGCAGAACTAAACTGTCCCATTCGATTCAACAAGTAAAAATAGATTTGCAAACAAATTTTCTCTGCCCATGCTTCGGAAATAAGGCCCGGTCTGCGTGTTCTGAAATGATGCGCGCGCGTGTGCGTTTGTTTGCGTGGGACAGAAATAGCGTGTATATGGGTAATGGCGTTTAGAAGCTTGCATACAAATCAATAGTCAACCCCCCTTAAAAAAAAATTCCCTCCCAAGCAATTGCGCAGGTTAAACAACATACATGCATCCAAAATACCACACGCTTAGTCATAATTTCATTAGATCGAAGGCCAATAGCAGTGGAATTTGGCAGGGTCCTACTAATCAGCGAGTAACAGAGAGCGGTTTTGCATCGCTCTGTAATTTTCAGTGTCACGATTTGCTCCCGAGAACACAGAGACGAAATGAGAGAAATCTTTCCAATTCACTGGCTCATTGATTTCTCTCCAACTCCAAATGCCTTTTTCCTTTCTCACCGTTATCTGAGGTATCATTTTCGGCCGTGTCAGAGGGTGCCGTTCTTGTCTGCTTGTTGGCAATATCGAAGGTCATTTGCTGTCAGGAGCATGAAATATACGGATATACAGACACCACACACATACAAAACACTAAAAGTGCTTTCTGACGGTCTGAATTCTACTCTAGGTATAACATTACGTTTTATGCTGATCTGGGATTAACGTCTTCCACCTGAACCCACGTACACACACACACACACTCAAACACTGGCATACAGATGTTTTTACATGCTTATGAAAATGACGTCAACATTTATTCAACCCCATTAACAATGACTGATGCTTCCAAGCTTTTTAAAAGCACCACAAGCATCATAAACGTGGTATATACACCTTTAGAACTTCGGGCTTCATGAGCCGTTTGGAATACCTTTACGATTTTACGTTTTATGATGTTTCTGAATCCTTTTTTGAGCTTGAATGCTTCACTCCACATTTACTGTAAATTGAAAAAGTAGTCTTTTTTTTTGCATTCCACAGAAAAACGTCACACGGGTTTAGAAGGACACGGAGGCGAGCAGATGACGGGGTTGTCATCTTTGGATTTACACCTTCCTTTCTCACCTGTGCTCCTGGTCTTTCCGTTTCTGTGCGAGGTATTTTTTCTTGACTTCTTGGAGTTCGTGGGCCAGACGTTCGATCTCATACTTGTAGTCTTCTGATTGGGACTCGTGCATGTTGAGCTCTGCTGTTAGGACCTGTGAAAGAAAAAGTGTATTTGCAACCGTTAAAATATCGCAACTTTATATGTAAAGTCTATATTTATGCACTTGGTTACTTCATACTTGCCTGACAACCATAACTAATTAAATTGCACAAAAACCTTCATGTTTTAATTATGTGCTATTGTACAGTACATATCCTCATTTGTTTAAATGAAATTAAGCATATTTTAATTTTAAAAAAGTATGTGGACAGTAAGATTTTCTTAAAAGAAAAATTAGTAAGCAAATGTGGTTAATTGAAAAAAACATTTTCTTTGTGGGAAAAAAATATATAATAATAATAATAATAAATAAAATAAATTATATATATATATATATATATATTGCTTTGCAGACAAATTGTTTAGTGCTTAACAACAGTGATTATTTTTGTTACTTTTTAATTAATTTAATTGTAATCTTTTTTCATGTCATTATATATGGAACGTTAATGGTTTTAATTTTGAAAGCAATACATTTCAGCATGATTAAGTGCTCCACATAATCACAGTAAAACACTGTAACTCACAGCCTCGAGCAGTTTATTGTTTTTCTATCTACTGCTTTTGTGCTTCCAGTTATGTTGCAAACCATCTAAATATTGCAAAGCGCCTAAGAGCCCATTTGTCAATTACTTTGAACGTTTCCTAAAGCTTAGCTCACTCTTCAGCAGGCACCTCTTTGCTATAAATGTGTCCTAGTTGTACAGTTGTGATCTATCACTGAGGATGTGTTCGGCTTAACACGGTCACCTCATCTCTCCCTCCGAGCAAGGAACGGAGTGATTTCCTCTGCGGCATCTCATTGATCTCCGTCAATCTTTGCACATATCAGTCAAGCTCTAATTGTCATTCATCCAATGTGCTCCAAACCACCCACATAGTGCAGGTGACCCAACAGCCCAGAGCTCAGTAATCAAAGGAACAGAGAGAAGAGAGATGCTAAAGAGAAGGAGGAAGATGGACAGAAAGTGAGAGAGGAGGGAAAGAGAGAGGAAGTAATAAATGAAGAAATCTCTGCCGCAGAGCTGCCTTTGGATTGGATGATTTGTGAAGGGTATTGCACGCGTGTTTCTTTTGATTTGTGGTAATCCATTTACAAAATGAAATACAAATAATTAGAAAATAAAATAAAAACGCCAATTCCATTTCAATATGATAAAATAATTGTAAAAAAAAATAATACATGTATCAGATGAATAAAATAAAATAAAATAAAAATGTAATTACGTTTAAAGAAATATTCAATAAATTAATTTCAAATCAATATTTATTGAACATGATATAAATTTTTTGGAGAATATATATATAATGAACGAATAAATAAATCCCAAATCAATCTTTATTGGTTATTAAACTAGTTATTAGCATTTTAAATGCACTTTATTGCACCTTTTAAATGTAATTATTTAATATTGAGATTTTTTTTTTGACAGTTTAGTATAATTTCTCAGACATTCGAAATGTTTCTGTTCATTGAAAGCAACAATAATAATAACAGCTTAAAAAATATTTTGCGATTCTTAGTCTGCCACGAGTTATCATTGTCACTTTATCTTTGTTTTTATTTATGTATTAACTTTTTTTGCATTGAAATATTCAACTACTGAAACATGTTTGATGGAAATTCAGATTCGGGTGGAGAATTGGGCCAAAAATTTGCATCGTTTAATCAACTTTCAAGCGAAAACTGCACTTTTGGCACATTTTTAAATGAACAAAATACTTCATCTGTTGTGAGCTCTTCATACAGCGTATAATAATATTTAGACTACTGGGTATTTTACAAAGACAAAACTCTGGAAACATCTTCCAAACAAGCATGGAGAGTCAAAAGACCGGTGTTAATTAATGTTAATTTCCTAAAGGGGGCTGGAGCGGGAGGACATGCTTCAATCAAAACAAAGAAAGGGATGATTTTTCCGTTTGGCTCATTAGTAAGGCTTCTGTTCTAATGTTAATTACGCTGAGCTTTGTTTATTTAAAGCTTTGCCAGTGATGCCTGCGGTGCGTAACTCATTTTAAGCTTGGCAATAAATTATCAGAAAGCCAAACCCCCCCCTATGCCTACCTTCGGGCCATTATTTTTAAGTTCAAGGGCGCCAGAGAGTTTTATACTCCACACTGCAGATATTCTAATAGATCAGCTCGGAAATTTCTGCCGAGCTAAGGACTTTTGAGTCTTTAAAGTCTGTTACGTCCATTTTTGTAAAGAATGGTGAAAGTAACGGAGCGCTTTCTAGTGTCCTGACTGCAGAGGACGGCTCGCCTGGTTTTCACATCCTAATCTTAGACATCACATGGAAAGAAACGCAGCTCAAAGATCAACGTATATCAATGCCATATGGACATTATAAGGTCACCGAAGGCTCAGCAGAGACTCATAAGTTTTTAACTGCTCTCTTCTCTGCTTCTTGCCTATTTAATAGGACAGGACGAGGCAGCTTAAACCGAACCGACTCATTAAAAATGACATTAGTGGCCGCTGTCTCCAGATGGACCTGAACTCTTAATTAAGTGGTGAAGTGACTAATTATTCATTTTGTGTGATGGTGAGAGGGGGAATAAGGAGATGAAGATGATGGGAGAGGAGTGAGAGGAGGAATGATTTATGTGAGAAAAAGCCCTCGGCGAGAGGGACGCGGGATCCGGCTGACGTATCGCAGAAAGAAAAAAAAAAAAGAACTTATTTAATTTAACTAAAAATATTTTCAGTACAATACGTTTTGAAGTGCTACTTTTTTTTTATTATATTGCTTTAGAGAAGACAAGACAAGACAAGACAAGACAAGACAAGAGAAGAGAAGAGAAGAGAAGAGAAGAGAAGAGAAGAGAAGAGAAGAGAAGAGAAGAGGAGAGGAGAGGAGAGGAGAGGAGAGGAGAAGAGAAGAGAAGAGAAGAGAAGAGAAGAGAAGAGAAGAGAAGAGAGAGGAGAGGAGAGGAGAGGAGAGGAGAGGAGAAGAGAAGAGAAGAGAAGAGAAGAGAAGAGAAGAGAAGAGAAGAGAAGAGAAGAGAAGAGAAGAGATGTTTCTTAATGAACCTTCAGCTGTTTGGTCTTTTCCCGGAGAGTTCTCTGATAAACCTGTAGTTTTTCCGCTGCTTCTGGACCAGGCTGCCGAGCGAGGATGTGTTTCAGCTCCACGTAAAGCTTCTCTTTCTCCTGAAACACAAAGTAAAACAAAATCGAATGAATTCTAAACATGACGTATCACAAAGTACCAAAATGAATTTAATTGAACTTAAATGTAATTATATTTGTAATACAGTTTTATTGTAATTCTAAATTGCATTTCATTTCAAATACGAAGTATCATAAAGCACCTCATTTGATTTAACTTAATTTTACTGTTTACGAAATTCAGTTTTAATGTGATATTTATTTAATTTAGAAGTATTGCAAAGCACTAAATTAAATTTGAATACATAATTGTGATTTAACTTTCATTTAATCATGTAAATTAATTTTATTTAATTTATTTATTTTAATTAAAACATTATACTGTAAAGCACTACATTTTAATTTAATTTGAATAAAATTTATACACAATGTTAATGTAATTTCTAAGTATATAATTTAAAATTTCATGCAATTTTCTTTGTAATTTAATATTTTCATTTAAACAAGCAGATATATTTTAATCTACTTTTAATTTAATATTTTAATTGCAATGTCATTTGTAACTGTAGTACTGTAAAACAAAAAATACTACAATTGTTAATGTAATTTACTCATTTAAATGAATAAAACAACATAGATAGATAGATAGATAGATAGATAGATAGATAGATAGATAGATAGATAGATAGATAGATAGATAGACAGATAGATAGATTTTAATGTAACTTGTAGATCTCTTTTACCATCAGTCCTACAATTATAAGCAATGATGCTATTTTTCAGTGTCACATCACAGAAAAAAAAGCTGCAGCTAGAATCAGGGGACTGACAGCTAATTCATTTTGTAAGCTGGTGTTAATTATCCAAGTGTGTGGCGAAAAGAAAGATGGATAACTAACACTTCATCGTAGCACTGACCATGTAATGACACACACACACACACACACATGCACACACGCACACACGCATATATATGGATCATCAATGTTGCTAATTAGGGAGGGAGTACTGTCCAGTTTAAACTCATCAATGCTAATAAATGCAAACTGCCTGGTGTCTAAAATGATCACTAATATAAAAGCTCTGAATTTTCCATGGAATATAAATGACGTGCCACAGGAGAAATCATGAATTCAGGGGGTTTAGGACGACTGAAAGAAGATCGTTCATGATCAAAAGGACCAGCATTCAAAATGAAGACACACTCATGGCCTCAACAACCACAAAACAGTCCTTTGACTCAAACACTTTACTACACACACACACACACACGCATTATAGATTTACTGCAAAGCTGGAAGCTTAACACATTTTTTTCCTCTGAAGCTCCCAGTATTTTTCTCAAGATATTTTCTGTCCTTTTTCTTCTCGCTGTCTCTCCACAGCTACGGTGGCCGTCTCTTCATAATTTCATCAATAGCGAAGTGAGTGAGTGTGTGTGTGTGTGTGTGTGTGTGTGTGATAGAGAGCGAGTCAGTCGATGAATGATTTATGACTGAGAGGCGTCTGGACTTTAATACACCGACTTTTATAGGATCACAACAAGGCCGAGATCAAACCCAGTCTCAGATTCCACCTTTCACCAACTCTGTGTCTCGCGCAAACATCTGCACTCATAGAGCGTCATCAAAGAATATATCACTTCAGCATCCGAAAACATTTGCGCGGCCCTACATGGGCTGAGCTTTGATAATGCTAATGCAGTTACACATGTCCTCGACGGAGACTCCGCAACCTGTCTGTTTACCTCAGTCTCGCACTTTGTTCTGTCGTACTCTATTTATCACGAATATAACACTAAGAATAATGTCAACATATATGTCGGAGCTTTATTTCTCACACATGTTTGATTATTAGCATCAGTTTCCCGGGAGAAACGAACCGGGATTTCATCTACGCACATTTTTGGAATACTACATATAAAATGTTGGACAAAAATTCCCAAATGCACAAAAAAGCGTATATATTGTGGAAGAGATTAGGCTTTATTTTGAAAAAACAAACAAACATGTAATTAATACTGCAAGTATGCATTAAACTGAAAATAGCTGTAATGTTTACACGTTACAAAAATATTTATATAAAAAAAAAAGCTATTTGTTTGAACTTTCTATTTATTAAATAATGCTGAAAAAGAAGTATATCACCACAAAAATATAAAGCAGATCAACCATTTTCAACGGTGATAAAAAAATAAGAAATATGTCTTGAGCAGCAAATTAAAATAATTTATAATAGATAATGTAAAAGTATTAATTGCTGCATACAAAAAAAATTATAATTTAGCCATTAAACTTTTATTTTATTTTATTTTTACATATCAAATTATCTACTGTGAAACACAGGCAATATAACCTTCTTCCACAATATGATAGTTATTAAAAATATCTTTTACCTACTGAATAGAAAAACACTGTCTCTAAATATAACACTCTGATAATAATTCATCCTCCCTGAGGAAACGACAAAGAATATCTAGCTTTTATTCAATGACCACACCACAGGGCCCTTCAAATTCTCATCTCTCCATATCCTCACTCACTTCTAACTCGTATTTAACAACGCGTCTACAATCAGCCTCTTACGTAACGAGTATTTTTACACCTTGCTAACAAACAGGAAGTCACGTCGCTTCTGACTTCACTTCCTCTATATGTCAGAGTGAATGATCACAGAACGTGAAGAACACTTAAAGTAACCGGAGCTGCTCCGCTGTCCCTGTTCGGCGCGATCGGTAGACGACGAGTGCATTTTAAAAGCAAACAGATGTTCTGCGTGTCACTTCATTCAGAGATGAAGACGACGTGCCGTGACTGACAGTGACGGGGACACGTTCAATTTTCACACCCCCGCAACCGTTTTCTCTCCGCCAAAGAATTCGGACGACAATCGCACGTCTAGCGGCTTGCGACCCGTCTTACGATGGAGACATCCTCCCTTGACAGCTGATTTTGACAATCGCAATGACGTTATTTTGCTGCTCCTGCTGTCATGGCACAGGTTCCGTCACAAACGAGAGGAGAAAAGCCTTTGTGACTTCAAGCGGTGGGTCTCAATCGGTGGGTCGCAGGCCTTATAAGCTCAACAACAGCACAAACGTGAAAAAATAATGATATACTGTAGATCAGCGGCTTTCAAACTTATTCTTGGGGACCCACAGCTCAAACTGAAATTGGTTCAGAAATCAGTTTAGCTCGATGTTTTTGTTTTTATTGGGGGTTTGTGTTGATGATTATGATTAAGTCATTCTATGGCAACAAAAAAAAGTTCTATTTTACAGATTCCAACCATGCTCACGAGCTAATTTGTATTCATTAAAATGCAAATTGCGATTATAAAGAATACTGTAAAATCAGCAATTGTGAAATATTCTTACAATTAAAAATAGCTGTTTTCATTTCATACTTTGTTAATATGTTATTTTAAAATGAGTGCCGTCAAATAATTAACCATGATTAACCACTTCCAAAATAATATATTTTTTTAAATGCATTAATTTCATAATAATGCATTTACATATTAACTGACATATTGCTCGAGTACTACTACGAAAATGCACATTTATTAATATTAGGCCTAAAATGCGTTTTAAAGTTATTATTTTTGAGGATTTTACAATCTTTAAATACCACAACTATTTAGATATGTAAAGTGAATGCGAAATATACTTGCAGTAGTTCCACTTCAGCACAATTAAATATACTTCAGTATATCTTTTTGAAACACTACTTTCAAACAGTTAAACTGCTTTAAGTAAAAAAAAATATAAAAGTAATTAGACCGGTTGAGTTTAGCAAAAGAATAATTGGAGGGTATTTCTGGTAAGTAAATATTTATATGTATTTGTACTATGCCTAGTGTCCATGGTGCCTGGCATTGCTCATAATATTGTGCACTCAACAGGTTTGTGTGTGTAAGCAGCGAGAGAGTTCAAACCGGAGTGTAGCGTTCGAAAAACAGGAAGTGATCGTGCATGAGCTTTGGAAATAAGAGGTCGCGATTTTCCTCTGAGTGCTGGATCTCCTGCGTTACAGTATCACCTTCCTCTCTCTTTTACCAAAATGAAAACTTCAGCTCGGAAAACTCAATCTAACTCTGCGGCGCCAGACCTTGTGACTTATCTGCGTTACGGTGTTATATTACATTAACTGTAGGGCATAATAAACTCCGCTGTTGCAGGTAAAACAGACCTTCCTGTCATACCTCAGTTGGTAATTTGGTGAGTCACTGGGCCATATCTCGCGGCCACCGTGCATGAATAAATAGTTAACCGCTAATCGCCCGTCCAGATTTGCCTGCACGAATATTAACGGACATGATACGTTCTGTGCCCGTTTTATTATCGCACTGCCTCGACGCAAATAATGTGACAATTAGAGTCTGTATCTGGTTGAAAAACAGCGTCTGCTCTTTGTTTGCCATAAAGTGCTGCATTGTGAATACTTCAAGATCTATAATGGGTATTATATTCAAAATGGAGCCTGTCTTGCGTCGTTTTCTGAATCACCAGTGTCCTCCGTCTACAGAAGTGCAGCATTGTCTTGACTGCAATGGCTTTTTGCTATTGTGTCCTAAACGGCGCTATATTGTGCACGCTGTCACAATTTTCACTGCAAACAGCTACAAAACAATACAACAATGCCCTGCTGTCTAACAACTGTGTGGTGGGGCTGTTTTAAAAGGCATCAAAGGCAGCTCAAGACTCACACAGCGCTTGAGCCGATACGCAGAGCTGAGACGAGCGACTTCATAATTCCACAATGAGTTATAGGGCTCCGCTTTAACCTAATTAGCACAGCATCCCGATGTTCCCTCGAAGAACGGTTCGTTTCATCTGCAGTCCATCGACATATTCACTCATTTTCAGATTGCGGGAATTCATAGCTTCAACAGAATTGGCCCAAAGAATACACAGACAACAAACATTTCCCAACCATATAGAAGCACATACTAGACATTTCTGTAATATTTTAGAATAAGAGACACTTATTCACTATTAACTATGACTTTTGGCTCCATAAATTCCTAATTTGCTGCTTATTAGTAGTTAGTAAAGTTTTTAGGTTTAGTTATTGGGTATAATTTGAGATGAAGAGTAAAGTCATGCAGAACAGAGCATTAATATGTGCTTAATTACTACTAATAAATGGCCGATATCCTATTAATGTGCAACTACTTCATAAAAAGGGAGCATGACATTTTGTTTTAGAAACAGATTTCTGTTTCAATATATTATACATCAAGGAATCATGAAAATTTATCACAATGATAAGATATACCACAAAATATTAGTCTGCAAATCAATTTCCATTGCTTAATAATAATAAGAAATGTTTCTTGAGGAGCAAGTTGGCATTTCAGAATGTCTTCTAAAGGATCATGTGACACTAAAGACTTGATGGTGAGCCTGAAAATTCTTTGTTAAAAATTATATTACCAGAACAAAAATTTAAGAGACTTTCACCTGGGGGGAAAAAATGCAAAATGCTAAAAAAAGGAAAAGATTAGCAACAAAGACATCGATCATATTGTGTATGTATCTCAACTGTATGAAATGAAAGACTGCACGGTTCTGGTAAAGTCTAAAAGGTTTGTCCAGAGGAAATAGTGTGGGACAATATTATACTCTCCACCACAGCTGTGTAAATATCAATAGCGTTTTCTGAATTGAGTTTAGGAAGAAAAGGTGTATATAGTGATGACCTGAAAGAAATCAAACATGATTTGATATTATCTGATCCCTGAAAATGGCTGCTCATGTCCTGAGATTGCGATCCAGTCTATTAAGCTTCATTTGATACAGGCAGTGAAAGGAACCTTTTTATACTGGCTGTCTGTCTGATGTTAATGGCATTTTGAAAGCCCATTTTATCATTTCCACTGCATCTGAGCTGAAGATCCGAAGTGAGAAAAAACTCTTAACACCATCAAACCGAACATCACAGCCCATGTCTACCCATCTCGTAATGGTGAAAGTAAAGTGGACAGTTACTCCTAGAACATTTTGTCTGTCTCTTTCCCCCTCCTCACAGTTCTATAACGTTTCTGATTAGTTGCTTTGGAGCCACCATTATAGTCTACAAACAAACAAACCCAATTAAAAATCTCAGAACCAGGAAAGCATAAAAAGTTACCCTAGTCACGCCAGCAGCACCTCTCTCCATCTCTCCATTCATAACCTAATCAGAGATTCCGAGTGCATTTATATAAACAAACGCTGCTCCCTCAAGAAGCTCTATTCGAGCACCTGCTACATCTGAGAAATCACATTTGTTTCTAGTCTGAGCAATGAACAGCACGGATCACTTCATTACAGATAATAGAGGGCTCTCTGAATACTACACCATATGCAAGGACAAAGACTAGCTCTAGACTATAATACAAGTAATGTATGGCTAAATGTATAAATGATAGACTCTGCTGTTGTATATTATCGAGTTGAATGGCAGGGAGGAAATGTGTCTAAGGAG
Organism: Puntigrus tetrazona; assembly: GCF_018831695.1. Taxonomy (NCBI): domain Eukaryota; kingdom Metazoa; phylum Chordata; class Actinopteri; order Cypriniformes; family Cyprinidae; genus Puntigrus; species Puntigrus tetrazona. The sequence continues at coordinate 23,250,989 of NC_056699.1, read as the reverse complement.
ACCGTACTTTAAAAACGGACTCCAGTAAAAATCACTAATTATCAGTCCTGATAGATTCAGCAGAATTCTGTGGAAGGGATTTTAATATGGTAAACGCAGAGAGTACTTTACTGTAATTAGGAGCTGGAAGCATAATCGAATTAGTCTAAATATGTAATAATGTAACAAGCAAGGCGCAGAGGAAGAGTAAAACTAATGTTGGACTGTCTGATTATCTGGTAATCTGTGGTGCTTTGTGTAAAAGTGCCACAGGCAAAGAATAAAAAAAAAACCAAAAACATATTCCGTAACCTAATAACCAAATATCACAATATAAAAGTAGAACAATCTGTATTACTTTTAGATTACTTTAAATTGCCTCAAAGTCACACATGCTAATGAAGAACAGAAAATCTATCTCAACTACATAACTTTCATAACTAATCTATTTTTTATTAATTTAACTTACATGTAGTTATACAGTAATCTTCAAGAGTTTTTAAGAAATCAAGTAAAAACAGTAATGTTATATATAATGCTGTAAATAAATGCTGTTATAAAACAATCCTAAAAATCCTCTTAAAATTACTAATAATAATACATTGATTAAAAGAAAAAAAAACGGAAAATTCAGCTGTCATCATAAAAACCTTACTATTACATAATATTATTACATACATATATTATTGTAATATTAAAATGATAATAATATTTCACAACATTACTGTTTTTACTTTTTCTTGATTTCTTAAATCGTAAAGATTACTGTACAATTTACATGTATATTTTGGAGTTTATGTACACAGACACATATTTTTATGCAATTAGTTTGTATGTGTGTATACATGTATATTAACAATATTCACGTTTTAGAAACATAAATGAACCGACCTCTTGACCCCAAATATTTGAACAGAAGTGTATATAATTTGCACTTCCCCATGTTCTATGTGTAATCTGACTTTCTGCTTTAATAATATGAATCTGTAAATTCATATACATGTAATAATACAGAACTGCTCCACGGCTTGCACCAATTAGAAAATCTTCTCACTTGTAGCATGAGCTCTTTCTCCACAACTTCCTGAGTCTTCGCTATCAGTCTCCGCTGAAGAGAATGAATCTTCTCAATCAGTTCAAAGCTGCTTGGATCACTCGCCTACAAAGAAAGAGAAGCAAAATCAAAACTATTTTGGAAGGCTGTATTATTTATATAACCGTTTTCTGTAACAAGTCAATGCAAGCCCATACCTCTAGTTTTCTCCAGCGGTGTAAATTCAAGGGATTTGAAAGCTCATCCTCTAGAGCTCGACATCTTGTCCTCTCTTTCAGAAGCTCCCTCTGCATATGAAACACTTCATGTCTGCCATCAGAAAAAAGAAACGCCAGCAGAGTAACTCTGATTCTGGTTTTAAGGCCACAATAAAAGCAACAATAATCTACTAATTTATAGTCAGTCATTTAAAGTTCCCTGCATTCTGGCAGGATGCAACAGCACTTTGAAAATGAGTTTGCGTGAGAGGTTCTAAAAGCCTGCACTTCGCTTATTTACTTATGCACCACAACAGGCACAAACAGGGAAATGCAAACAAGAGGGTGAATGGAAGCGAGAGGGAGAAACAAATCTCTTGGATCTCATATCGACAGGTTATGGCTCACAACATAATCCTACCTGACCTTTCCCTCTCCGCAGCAGGCTTGTCTGAAAAGACACTTGTAGACATGCGTGCTTTTCCATAGGCGTACGCACAATACATCGTAGCATTCGCAGATGATCCCATCAATTCTGAGTGGTACTTTCCCATAAAATTTTAGCCTCCAAAAATAGTGCATTATTGTTTTAATGTCGAAGGGATATGAAAAGAAAAAAAAGAACCAATAACGTTTTTTTGCAAAATCAGTTCATGTTTGGTTTCAAAATCAGTTAATAATTTATTATTGTTTTAAATTTCAAAGCTGTTTTGTCTGAAAGCACCCTTTACGAGCAAAAATGGTCTAAAACAGATATGTCGGTGGATTTTGATGTGAGAGGATTACGGGGAATGATGGATTATTTACAAACCAGCAGCTTTTCTCTTTACAAGTCAGCGATTGATGGACTGGAGTCATGGATAATTGTGAAGAGAATCCATTGGTGTGCAAGAGATTTAATGTAAGTTCTCTTTAAGTCTGTTCCAGTGAAGAAACAAACATATCTATATACTGTGAGTAAATGTAATTTTTCTGTGAAATATTCCTCAATATTCAGAAACTGGGGATTACGTGTTTACTGTAGCTGTAATATTGTAGCCTGTTACAATGTTTGATGTGTTGACGTTATTATTGACAAACTGGAAAAAAAAGATCCCAGTGCTCTATTGTGTTTTGCTAGGATGTACCCACCTGTTATTTTGCGCAACAGTGTATTCTGTGTGTACTCCACCCTTTCAACACTGTCACTTATGACAAGCCTAGCTACAGCCAGTGTCTTCCTTTGACCTGCTACAGTGATTCAACTCCACAAATAAACAACTTGAACGCTCCATCAGCCAACCTATTAGCACTAGTGGCTTGCCAAAGTCTAGAAAAAGCAAATTACACCATTTCAGCCACAATAGAAAAGCCTCTTGAAATACATTGAAAGTAAATGAATGGCAAAATCGTCTCTCAGGGCAACTACGGACACGCAGAAAAAAAAAAAAAAAAATGTTGGAACGGAGAAACAGAAAAGTGAATAAAAGGGAGATAAAATAACACCCTGTCTACAAGACATGATTGGCACAACACAACAAAAACTCGTTATAATAAGCCTCTGCGTATAAATATATATGGAATACTATACAGTAGGAGAAAAATCGAGTAGTATGTCCACATTTGTAGAATGTTAATGAAACAATAGGCAAAAAAATCCTGAATGGTACATCTGATTGACATGATCTCTTAAGGCCAAAGTAGAAAATTTGTGAAAGCTTGTGAAGCAATGCAAGTATTTCATTTATCCCACACACAATCATACTATATAGAACAAACTTTGCTAACCATCACAAAGCAAAGTTTTAAACCAAATGCAGTACCTGTTATACGGTATGCGACGGATGCAGCAAGTAACTCGGACGCGCAGATGCGATGTGCACGAAGAAATAGTGTTAAAAAAGCAAGGAGGTTTTTAAGAGGGTCTTTAAATCTTGGATGCTAGAGATGACAAAGAGCCTGTAACCAATTGAATGCTAAACTGAAATGATATGATGCTCTGTTTCAACAAAATGTCGCAGAACTTTCTCTGTGAAGCAATTGAGAGAGATGGATGAGCATAGCGCACAGCTCATTTACCTGAGCGCAATGCAGGTTGAGATTATGAGGGTGTTACCGATTAGCATGCTAAATTGATCAATAAGTCATTTCCCTTGAGGAAAAAAACTAGATTATCACAGTCTTCAGTGTACTATCATTTGTCTAGCAATGTGAGTAAACTGGAGAGGTTTTTGCAAATGTTGTACTAAAAGACAGTGGAATTGCTTCTAAATGGCATGGATTGATTTCTCAAGGCTTACGAGGTCTTTTTTCGTCATTTATGATTCAGACAAATCAATGTTGTTAGTGTTTGCTATGTTTGAGAAAGAAAAATTGGCATTAGCTCTTGTTTTGAGTTTAATATGTCATCTTTAATATTTAGAACTGTCTCAGCGGCTCGGTTCCTAAACCTGAGGTTTATAGAGGGAGTGTTTTAAGGCGTCACAGCCATGCTCCTGACGCAAAAAAGCCTGTTTTTGATGATAAGAAATTTTATTATGCTGCTACACTAATTCACTTTTAAGTTGAATTTTTTTTTTTACTAATTCTCTTAACTATGACTTTTAACTTTTAATTCAATAAACTCGTAATTTTCTTGCTTATTAATCATTAATAACATAGTTGTTAAGTTTAGGTGTTGGGTAGGATTAGGGATGTAGAATATGATCATGCATAATATATGTACTAACAAACAAACAATCTTTTAATAATAGACTTGTTGTTAAGCAGCTATTTAATAGTGAGAATTAGTCCCTATATGAAAGTGTTGCTATAATTTAACAGAAATGCTTATTACATTATAGATTTCATTAAAGATGTAAAAGTAACTGCATAGTGTAAATGATCAGCTAGTAGATACGAGATGTTTGTCCTTAATAACATGCTAATATCAAACTCTGTTCTTTCCCCTGCAGTGTGTGGTGACTGTAAGCTCTCTATTACATATCAAGCGTTCGTGTTTAGGCCTTAACCCGAGTCTTTATTAAGTGTCTTCCTTCATTAAAATTGATGGCAAGCCAAACAAACAAGACCTCAGGCGCTTTGATGTGAAGAGGAATCCTCTTGTACACCTGTTGCATCATTATCAGACAACGATGTACACACACAAACAGTCGCCGTTCTCTGATTTCGTTGGTGTACAGGAAAACTGTCTTTGCAAAGAAAACATTAGACATTACAACATTACACATTACGTGTAACACGTACCTTGTTTCCCCAAAGGAAATTCTTTCTAACAAATCCACACCAGAACCACTGCACATCTCAGAGCAACACACGGCCAGTGGTGTTTCGTTGAATAGTTTTGAAGCTAATTGAATCAATGACTCACTCATAACCACAATCACATGTTTCATCCCTGGATGAATCAGTGGCACCAAACAAAATTTGGTGATTTGATTAAGTGAACAATTTTTTAAGCAAATCATTTGAAAGAATGATTCAGTGACTTCAAATAAGCTGTGTTTCACCCTATGTAGGTCGCATTTGTCGCCACATACTGTACATCTCGCACATATCCTTAGCCTCCTTAACCATTCTTCCTTTTGAAACCTAATTACTGTAATTTCTTACCTTCTTTAGAACGTAATGGTTACTTTTCTGAATTGAGACAGCCTCAATGATGTATGCGGTTGACAAATGTAGCCTACGTAGGGTGTAGCCTTCTAAATTAGATACAGCAATAGACATGTTACCAGATACTGGTGTGCAAATGTGATGTTCACTGGAAATCGCAACAGATAATAAGGACTGGAACATGTATTATATCATACATGTATCTACTATTAATATCAGCCAAATAAAGAAAACATCAAAACGGGAATCTATTGAATTTCCAATGCCACTTCCATTCACTTTGTCCAAGCTTTTATTAGGTGAGTGGAAGTATTCTTTGATCACTTTGTTCAAGACAGGTCTAATCTGACCCTGAAACACAAAGACTTTTTCAGGTTGCATTTCGATTACTCCAGTTCTCAACATAAGTTTGTATCTAGCAAGTACTTTTTCCTGGAGCTTTAATAAAATACTTTTAGTGGCACTCTGTTCTGTTCTGTTCTGTTCTCAACAAAAGCTACTTAGTATTGTGTGCACACAAATGCATGATATTTTTACACTTTGAAATATAAGAAAGAGAATAATATAAAATGTGACATAAGAGCATACTGTAATTACTGACACCAGTGCTCCAGGGAGACTGTATTAATCTTAGTCATTGGTCATTTTACTACACCTTACGGCAGACAATAGAGCCCTGAAAGGATTTCCTGTCCAGATTGGGAAAAATAAAAGCAGCCTTTCCATTTGCTCGCCTTTTGCTGGCTGTGGCTTTAATTTATGCATTTTAATTGTGTTTTTGGCAAAGCTTTTGTTTTTCTGCTCTCACTATTCTCTCTTCTCAATTGTGTTTTGCATAAATACATCACTGTCCACTAAAAGAAAGCAAGCCATCCATCTTTCGCAGTCAACAAATTAATTCCACTATGACAAATAAATAACTGATTTCGAATGGAAAAAAGAAAACCACGTGCATTTTATCCACATGTTTCTCTTAGTCAGTGTTTTAGTTTATATTCCTCCTTTTTGCTGTTGTTTCGAATGAGATCTGCATGGAGATACGGAAGGCGAAAGAGTGGGTCGGAGTATACAGATTGATTTATTCAGGAAGGCAGGGTTGATATCAGGGACTTAAACTTTAATCAACACGCTTATAGAGTTCAGGACTCTCACCCACACACACACATTTTCTCATGTTGCAGAATGCAGTCTTCCCACTGAAACTACACATATTTGCAGGCAATAGCAGAAAATGGTAAAACTAAAGGCAATGGTGTCATGAACTGGCCTTGTTACTATGTACAGGCCTAATTTTTATCAGCACCATTAACATCAGCATCTTCCCACTAGATAACATTAAAAGCCACCTCCTATAGGCCATAGCACTATTACATATAACACCCTAAAGCTGCCGCAAAAGTGATTCTTATAAACACCACACATATGTCTCTATTACCTGACAGATATCACTGATATAGGCGTCTTGAGATATCCCACCTGTCTCTTTGACAGCCCCAGGCTCTGTAAGCAGCCAAAAACAATGTGAATGCAGCCTGCATGTCTAAGAATCTAAAGAACGAGCCAATAGCTCATTCAGCCAATAGCGTAAGTTTGGACCATAGACTACTTGTTTGATTAACCCTTTCAGGGTTCCTCGAAACCCTCCAACTTCCCCTGCTCCTCTTGTATAGATGCTATGGGTTTATAAATACTCAAAGAACCATATCTGACCATATACAGTCATAGACCATAACTGTATCTAATGTCAGTAGCAAGTTCGTGCCCTTGCTTTGCGGCAGCAATAATCTACAACAACAACAGCAGTGATTCAGTAACATGGTCTTGTTTTGGTTACCAAAACCAAATACATTAACATTGTCTATTTATTACGCAATAATGACCAGCTGACTGACTATTTCTTGCTTATACCGTTTTTTGTTTTTAACTTTTAAAAGAAATGCCATTTTCCTCTCTCTAATTTGATTTCAAGTTGTACCAGCTGCCAAAAACTTGTAAAGACTGCATGCATAAAACCTCTATTATCCAAAGGATTTTATCTTTGGTTTGATTGAAGAAAGCGCCGTATAATGCTATGTTACAAATAAGGCTCAAGGTAGTGCAGCTAGCAGTTAGACAATGCTTAAGAAACATTTATTTAATTCTAATGAAATATTCATGCAGATCTGAATGGAAGCGGATTACTGGGAATTCATCTGTCAGGATGCCACTCAACCGCTTTTCAAGTTTCCATTTTCTAATGAGCAAGAGGATGGGAGGAACATATGGTTCCGTATGCTTCACCTAGCTCATCCAGAGGTGAAAAAAAGATGGAAGTCTCGATGACAGGTTTTTGAAACATTTGGAATTTTTCATTCTAATCACAGTAGGAGCATGTTGTCGCCCGAGAAAGGGATCTAAATCTGCAAAATAATGATAATCATTGCTGATTGTATCGTGTATCAACAATAGAGATATAGTCTGTGGCTGATCTAATTAATATTAGGCTCGTTTGCTGCATTATATTTCTTTTCCGCATTTTTACAGTTTTGCGCATTACAACCAATCACACACACTTATGCTGAGCTTATAAATACAATGGCCAATCAGAGGAGTTCAGATGAGACATCATTAAAACAATGGAGTTCCATTGTTCAGAAAATTCTGTCATCACAAACACCAAGTGTGGATGTACATGTAATGTAAGTGTAAGAGATTTATTCATCATACAGTGTAATTTCCCTGATTATAATGAGAGTGTTTTTAAAGTGCTTAAACTCGAGCTAGACTGAGCATATGATGATGTTCTTTGGTAATGTAACGTTCTTCGCTCATTTTCTGTAGCTGCTTTTTGAATAACTGACAAAATGTATGCATTATAATTAGAAAGTTATAATGTTTTTATTAAGCTGGTATCATGTTAAATACAAATTGAAAAACATTAGCCTGCTTTAATCCTTACGCTGGAGTTGGTTCACTTTACATGCACTTTTATTTTGGATGTAATTGATAGCAATTAATAATTTGACAGCACTATTACAATATTTATTTTTTTATTGGGAACTATGATACTTTGAGCACCATGCAACCATATTGTGCGAAAAATAAATGCACTTTCAAGCAGAAAGAGTATAGTGTTCCGTACTTTATAACAGTTCACATTTGCCATGATCGACACGCACGCAATTTATTTATTTATTTTTTGTAGAAAATGACATATTTCAATGATATACCGACCACAAACTACAAATGTTCACGCTTAAGAGAAGAAATAGAGTAATAAAAGTAGAAAGAATGGAAGACAAGTGCTACTGGAAACCGGTGGGAGACAGATATGTAGGAAAAGAGAAAGAAAAAATAGAGCAGTTACAGAAATGTGCCTACAGCAGAACACATATAAAACAATGAGCTGTGATAGAGTCCAAGGCCTCTGTCCGGAAAATGTGCAGCAGTGAGCTAAAATGTCAAAGGTAAGGTCTATCTGTTGTAACCCCTCTCTCTCTCTCATTCTGTTTTTCTTTCTATTTCTGTCCTTATTTCTGAGAAGCAATTATATAATGCTCCTCTAATGCAATAAAAAAGGGGGAATGGAGTGAGGGAAAGAAGTTTGAGAGCAGTAGAACACGTACTAACGCTGCTTTAATTGACGTGAAGTGCACGTAAGGGTAACCCTGTGATTCAGGCAGAGTTAGCCAAACATAATTTATTTTGGAGTACGGGCTCTTTGAAATCATTTGAAATGGAAAGACCTCCTCATTACACTAGACAAACACACAACGCAACAATTTGGTTCAAAGCTGGATCAAAGAAAAAACTCAAGCACACAAACACACACTTACACATCACTGGTCTGTGCTCTGTATTGTTCATTCCACTCGTTGGTTTGAATCTTCTAATGAATATTTCAGGCAAAATGCAGCAGAATTTAGTTCATTATGGCTTAAATTATCATGGTCTCATTTACTGCAATCGTTAAGTAAAAACCAGTGCTAATGCTGTTCGTGCGATAATATGAGCTCTGTCTGCTTTGAAACTTGGTGTGGATCAGGATCGAACACTTCTGATGGCTTCCCCAAATTAGAATTATTTAAGCAATCCAGTCATTTATATAGAACAGTGGGTAATATGCATGCTTCCAATTGGACATTCAGACAATCACAATGTAAAGCCTTGACTGCAATCATCGGTTTTCGAGATTTGTTAATCACAGTAGTCCCAATCTCGATGATTTATTCTAGTAATTGTGCAGACCTATAGTTCTAAAACTTAAAGGGAGGGTCGCAAACCTTATCAAAATAACACACGTGTTATCTCTCAATAGTCATTTTCATCTGTTACAGGAGCAGATATTAAGTACCTTATCATGATACGGGGTGACCTTGTGGGTAGTGTGAAAAGTCTGAGCGTGTATCTATGTATGATTTAAAATTGCATACATTATCATTATGTACATGAGCCTTGATTGCAATCTCTTTTAAGAAGCAGAGTTCATTCGGCTGTCATTATTAGGAAAATGGATGCATTTACATTCCAATCATTCTTCTGTCTCTGTTGAGTGGATGTTAGGAGGAGCTTTCTTGACGCGCTTGAACGCATTTCTTATGGACTAGAGGAGTTTTCGACTGTCTTTTCTACAGCTTTATTTTTGGTTGTATACAGCGCGGTTTAATTGCTAAGTTGCACAGAGGCAGAGAATTATTTGTGACTGAATCACAAGCTTGTTGACAAGTGTTCAGGGGCCCATGAGTTGACAAACTAACACAGCGACATCAAGTCAAACTTATCACCCTAGCACCTTCCGCTTCAGTAGGTGACAACAACAGTACAGCAGCTCTCTTTAGGTCACTCTACAGGAATAGATGAAGTCCCATCTGAATTTGTTAGGGTCTTTTTGGAGCACCACTGATGTAGAGTATTTTGAAATGTTTCAAGATACTTTTCCTATGACAGATATTCTTCAATGAAGTTGGATCCATAACTTTGACATTCCAGTAAGTTTATTCAAAAGTTTGGGTTCAGTAAGATATTTATTTATGTTATTTTATTTAAAGAAATTAATATATTCTTCAGGTACCCAGTAAACCGATCAAAAGTGACCATAAAGGCTCCAAAAATATATAAAGCATCCCATTTTTTTCAATATGGATGATAATAAGAAATACTTCTTGAACACCAAATCAGAACATTTTCTGAAAGATTATGTGACACTGAAGGAGTAACTGCTTTTGAAAATTCAGCTTTGCAGTCTTGGGAATAAACAGAATTTAAAAAGTAGACGTGTAAACATTTCTTGGTAGACAATGACAGTCGAAGAGAGCATGTCCATCAAGAGCATGATAAATAAATAAAGAAATCTGTTTAAAAGGAGTAAAAAAAAAATAAATCATCACACTAAAAACACTTTTTGCATCTGTTGTGCTCAATCTAGCTGCTCCTTAATGCAAGACACAGTTTTGAATCTTGGTGTTGTATTTGTGTTGAATTCCTCATCTGTAAATTGCTGTAGATGAAAGCGTCTGCTAAATTTATAAATGTAAACACAAACGGATGTCAGCTCCTCATGAGACTTTGCTTTCATGGACTTGTCCCAGAAACCCTTAAACCTAAAGGAAATATTGCTCCACAGCCAGGCACCGATATGCTACAGTCAGCGTCTTTGAGGGAACTACATTGCACTGATGACAGCAATAATGACTAAAATTTGCCACCTGTTTACCATAGAGGCTTGTATATCAGCAGAGATCTTGGCATCCAAGCTCGGGCATCAAGTCAACCCATCTGGCACAGCGGCTGCTGACTAGTCTCTCTGAAACCTTAGCACTAGCTCATTGATTTTCACATATGTTTCAGAGCACAGGAAGGACAATGATACGTGTATGTTTTCCGTTAAGAGTTAAGGGTGCTGTGGTGGCATGGCTGATTTGAAGAGTGCTCATTTTTAGCAGAAGATAAATGCTCTCCAAATTGAGAATGCCAGTCCAACTGCAGCTGACTAGAAAATAGCAAACCACCATTGTGGATAGTGACAAATTAAAGTGTATGGGTTATTTAAAAAAAAAAAAAAAGCCCTAAATTTTGCACAGAGTGACACACAATAGTTTTGTTCTTTTAGCTAAATCGTTTGAGTGAATTGTTCAATGAGTCAGTCATAAAGACAGCTGCTTTTTGAGTGAATCAGTGCATGAATCATTTAAGCAACTGTTTCACTCGCAAAGAACAGTTGCTTGTTTGGTTTTTGAATCGGTCAGTGTTGTAACAAATCATTTCAATGATTCAATGACTCACTCATACAGACAACAGCTTGTTTTGTTCTTGAATGAACCAGAGCTTTCAATTCACATGAGTGAATAAATGAGTCATAAAGACAGCTTTTGTTGTTGTTGTTGTTGCTCTTTGGTGAATCAGAGTTGTGAACATTGTTTTAGTAAATGATTCTATGACTTGCTTATATGACATATGCTAAATTTAGAACCATAATCTAGAATACTATTCTTATTGTTTTATCATATCATTGCAGAATCAATGCTAGTACATGGTTTGGAATCAAGTCAGTTGTTGTATTCATGAATGAATTAGAGGCAAAAACAAACCATTTGAATGAATGATTCAAAGATTCACTCATAATGCCAGCAGCCTGTTTTCTTCTAGAATCAATCAGTGTTGTGAATGAACCACAGTAAAGTAAGGGGTTCTGGATACAGCCAGCCATTATTTCTTTCATGAATGAATCAGAGCTGTAAATATAACTTGAGTGAATGATTCAATAATTCAATGACTTGCTCCTAAACGCTGATTTGTTGTCCCTGAATCAGTATTTTTGAACAAACGTGTTGCTCGTTATCACTTCTTTTTAAAGTTCTAAATGTATATAGAGATTTTTGCTCATTTAAGTGGTTGATAAAGGGCAGTGAAATGTAACCAAAAAAGGAGAAGAAGAAAAGTCTTTTTCTGTGTCTTTCGCATTCTCTGGAGAGAACTTGGTTGAATTAATTAAATCATTTTGGGGCTATGGAAATTTCAGTACATAATTCAGACTCTGACTCACTGAATATTTAGTGATTTTGCATTGGCTTGAGAGCTGGAGGAAAATGTGAGGTCATCACTACTCCTTATGTTACCAAAATAACCAGCTGAAGCTTAGTAAAACCCATCTATTATAGATCTGGTGTGACTTTAGACGCGAGACCTGCCAGTGCTTTCAAACGTTCCCTCAATTTCCACAGCGAGCTGTTGCCGCCTCCTTTTTACTCAGCTAAGAACTCCATTAAAAGTGATTTTTATCGCACGTCTTTTGTGACCGAAAAAGTGACTGTTATTGAGAGTGGTGAATTACAGCTTTTGAAAACATCAATAAACATCTAGCGGGGGTCAATACTGACAAGAGAATTATCTGACAAGCACTCAATTAGCTCCGTCTCTTTGTGCTGTATATGTACCTGTGATTGAGGCATAATCATTATGTCATTATACCTCTGAAGAGTACAGTACATGAGTGTTGCAGAAAAGCAATCAAGCACCTGCTTCCAAGAGGTTTTAGAGCAATAGATGTTTCGCTGTATATAAGCCATAAAATGGTTCAAAAGTGCATCAAAAGTGATTCACTTACACAACATTAAGCCAGATTACTTTCAGGCTTACTCAATTCCACATGAACCGTAAACAGCCTTCACACCAATCAAACGAATCGATCTCTGACGTCAAACACATTTCAGTGTGAAACCACCCTAAGCCCACTCTTAGTGTGCAACGACAAACCGAAACACTTCCATACTTGAACATATACTTTGAAAAGAAAGACATACTGCAGTAAATACACCCTTGTGTGTTACCTGAGGTCCTCCACATTAGAGACGGTCTTGTTGATGATGTTCTTTTCTCGTCTTTGCTTCTTGATCTCTAGCTTCAGGAGTCTGATATCCTCCAGTCGTTCGTTGTACTGTATATCACCCTTGTTCATTATGGACTGCTGGACTTTGATCTTTTCGTACAGTAAGGCCAGTGCTTCGTTTCTCTTCATCAACTGCATTCCCAGGAGGTCACGCTCATTCCTCACCTTGAAAACAATCACGTAAACACATGCACATAACATTAAAACATTAGTCTTATTAATACCGAATACAGTACAATTTCACAATCCTGTCACATGGATTCTGTATAAATGTTGCGTCTTTTGTTGCATTCCTTTTAATTCCTACCAGCTTGGTGCCAAAGTTCCGGCACTTTTAACACCTCTTCAAGCATCTGTGAGAAAACCTTCAGAAGTACTTTCACCTCCGACTGAGGTGAGGCGATATATTACAGAAATAAAAGGCGGGCCAGTGTTTTCTGCAAAGATTTGATGACTCAGCGGTGTTAGTCTTTCAGGATAATAGCCAAAAACTTCACGCAACATGACAAATGTGGTGAAGGTTTGGGAAAATGTCTTATAAAGAAGTTTTAGGTGTTACTTTAATGGATTTTAACAAAAAGTCGGAGAAAAACATTTGGAAGGCCATATGCAATAAATAAATATAACGTCTAAATCATTTTTGTGTTATTGTACACAGTATATATACTAGGAAGTTATGTAAAATGGTAATTTACTTTCTTTCTGAACTTTCATTATAGCTGTACTACACAGCATGCACAAAACTCTGCAATGCTTAAAGCTGTGTGTATTGCATGGTATTTATGAGGGATTTGTTGCATGGCATACAGTATACGATACGGTTTGGGAAGCTCAGGGATGTACAGACGATGAAGCTTTATTAATGTGTATGGATAGCCAGAAGAGTACAGAAGCTGGTGTCAGCAAAGGCAATTTGGACAGAATGCCCTTTGAATGGGTTAACCTTTACCAAAGAACCAATGTCAGCAATGTACAGCATCAGATATTAACATTACATTCACTTTATGATCTCAAATACTGACCCGAATGACTTACCAAAGACGCTGTAAAAAATGTTGCTACTTAATGTGTTAAAAAAAAAAAAAGCTTTTACGATTTTCTTCTCCATAAAAGCCTAAAGCTATATATACACATCTATATTTAATTCAGCTAAAATACAAGCAAGGATATCTAAGCTTATAATCTGTCTGTGTATATTTTTCAATATAATTAAATAAAATCAGATAAACACAATGATAAAATAAACCAATAAATAAAAAAACAGTATTTTGTGCTAATATTATATTTTTAAATCTTCAAATTCATGATGCATTAATCAGGTTATTCAATGAATGTATTTATCCCACAGACTTAACTAATATTAAGTCGTAAAAAGAGAAATTAAAGACAAGCCTACCACTGACATATTAATGACTACTGACATATTCTGATATATTAATATACCCCTCAAATTTTTTGACATCACATTTTAAGACCTTAACCCCATCAAAGGGTATGAAACTAAATGTTAAAACAGTAACGAAAGTGTGCGTATCATAAGATGCATATTAAATTCGTTTTTTATTGACTTAATAGATTAAGATGCAAAAAAACTGATCATTACATCAGCGCTCACTATTTGAATGATTTGACTGTTCAGCTGGTTTAATCATGTTCGACCGCTGACTTACCGAGATCAGAAGCTCTAAATGTTTCAAAATGCCAAGACCAATTTGGCCTCCCCGGTGATTCAATTTCCATTTGCTGTTTTAAAGAGAGGTTGACCCTGTTCCTGCTGGACTTTCTCAGAAGTGAGATTCCAGATCTAATGACTTTTGAGTGAACCTAGATTACTGTCTCTTTCATCTTTAGCGTAAACAGCCTATTGAAGGAGGAGCACAAGGACACGCGGACACTCGCTGAAACCTGTACCTGATCGAGCTCTTTTTTCTGCCGGATCCTCTCAGCGTCAGCCTCCGCTATGATCTTCAGCAGCTCGCGTTCCTCTGCCTCCTGTTTCTCAATGAACTGCTTCGTCTCTTGAGCCTGTTGCCTCATCTTCTGCAGCTCGGCCTGTAGAAACGGGGAAATCGATGCAAAAGAAAACAGAACAAAAAGTTAAAAGCAAAACTAAGAAATTATCTTTTTATGCTCTTTATGCACTACATGCTCTAGTGAAAGTTTATCGTGTTATATTCACTATTAAGTGTCGGGAAGATTACTTACAAATTGACGTCTGTTACTGATTACAAAATCGCGTGATGAACATGTTTTGGATTACACTTGCTTAATGTATTCTGATTAGATTTTAGATTACTTTTGATCTAAAACAGATTGCATTCTTTCTCCAGGTTTTCTGAAATGGGGGTTCGTGAATAAACTACAAGGGGTTTGTGAGGTGATGGAAAGAGGGAAGTCTTTCCACTTGTACAAAAGCGTACAAAAAAAAAGAAAAAAGAAGAATTAGGGCAAATCAAATTATGAATAATTTACTGCCGTTGTGTGAATATGTAATCATGCATTCTATAAAAGTAACTGTATGATTATGTGCACTTTAAAATGTCATATACTTTATTATATTTATATGTTGTCCAGATAACATGTAATCACTTAATACCCAGCAATGTATCTTTTTTCATTGGATGCATTGTAAATTGTATTTATCTGAGTTATACTAATAAAAAATACACTTTTACATTTTATTTTTATGTAATTTGTGTGTGTGTGTGTGTGTGAGAGAAAATAAAATTTAGAAATTTTGTCAATTTAACATCATTTCAAAATATTCAAAGATTTTAGAGAGATTTACATACATTTAAGTTGACTACAGTTTTACAAATGACCAAAAAAATATTTTCTTCATTAAAATCCTTTAATCATAATTATTTTCATATTATAACGATTATTGCAGTCAAAATATATTTTAAAAAAAAACTTTAGCGCATACCATTTTGTGATCATTTAACGCTGCTATTATTAGCATTCTATCCCTTCATTCTCAAGATTCAAGATTAAAACGCGCTTTACTGACATGATAAACTGGTTTGCATTGACAAAGCATTAGTAAACATTACACATACATGCACAATAGATGGTCTTTTTAGCGGTTCGCATAAGAAGGATGGAATATGTTGCTGATTTATGTGTAGCGCGTGAGGTTCAAAAGTGCAGTTGTGTTTCCATCTCATTTTGTGTGCAGCAGGAGCACAGCGTGTCCTCCTTCAGCAGAGAGAACCGTCTGTGTCTGACTTTCTTTGTGTCTGGGCTATGTTTGCTGAGTCTGTAAACAGTCAGGAGTTTAAGTTCAGGGTTGGTCACGGTAGTCAGGTATTCTGTTTTGGTGTATTCTATTACAATTTCCCCTCTTTTGTTGTAATTTCCGCCTGGAGTACAAAAGAAAACCTGAAATAAAAATGGGCTCTAATTACCCTCCTAATAAATGTCCCTGGTTTTATTATGTGCAATTCATCAGTGCATATTATTCCGAAGAAAACAATGTTTGTTTTTAAAGCCATTCATCAAAAGGTAATCGTTTTCTCTGCAGCTTTTTAAAAAGCTCGTTTTTTTTGCCGATGTATTCAAGGCAGAACCGTGCGAGTAAAAGAACTTTAACTAGTAAAACCTTCGCTTCTTCACTTTTTAAACCCCACCCTCATTATTCCCTGATGAATGCGCAATATTAAGAACAAATTGCATTGACTAAGTAGTTTTGTTTCATTTAATGTTAATCTAATTTGGCTTGATTAATTTTTTGTGCTAAGGTCCTGCTGAACATGTTTCGCTCCGACTCAGTGAGAAGGAAGCTATTTTAAGGTCAGTTTACACTGCACTGACAGATGGCAAAAGACATGTTCAGTGTGTTATGTTTGTTGCCATTGGTCAGTGCTTTTTTTGCCAATTAAACATGTTGAATTGGTACTGGCGGGTTCTTGGAATGTCTGTAAAGTGAGTTAGTGTACTCTGGCAGTTGTCAGCATTGGACTGTCTGTTGGTGCGCTCTGACCCGGTCTCATGACGAAAACTTTCCTGTGTTTCTTTTCGCGAAACGCAAAATAAGCAACAGTAAAGACAGTTCCCAACAGAAATGAACACTAGAGGTGATAAATCAGCAGCACTTTTAACGGTTTTCTAAAAGTCCAGTGCACATCCTGTGAAAAACGAGACTCACGAGCTGAAAGGTTAGAGATAAAAAAAAGACAAACGGTATATTTTTACGTCAGCGTTAAGAGTTATAGCGCCACTCAATGGACATTTGAAACCAGAGCTACGGTGACACCAACGTCACATAAAACGGACCAGATGTATTCATTCCAGGAAAAAAAACTCGTATTTTTTTACCACCACTCATTGGACGTTTCACTTTGAATATCTCATGAAATGCACACGGCGCTATGCATTTCACATCTTGCAAAAAAGTTCTCACAGGTATGTTTTGGTCGTGAGAACAGGCTTGCTAATGCGCCTTCAGAGGTCACAGTTAACATTTTGTTCTGAAGGCATTATCTGGTATTTTATGTTGCGTTTTTGCTTAATTCTGTGCAAAATTTTGTCTCATTAAGTAAAAACTAAAATTATAAAAAATTTAAAAATTAGTCAGAATAGTCAATTAATCTAGTTGTGCCTTGTATCTTTTGCATGACATTTCAGTGTTCAGTATTGTAGTTTTACACAGAGTTTACAAGAAACGTTTCTCAACACCAGTTTTGCTACCTATTAAACAAACTGTAATTTATATATGAAGTGTTTAATAACTTCTTTATCTATAAATTACTCTTTTTTTTGTTTGTTTGTTGTGCTTTTACTCATCATATCGGTAAAATAAAATGTAAAAGGAATCTCTCCAATAATGTAATTATTCAAGAGGATTTAACAGAGCCAGTAATAAAGTGAATGAATAAGTAGTCATATTATTTGCACCGCATGAATCATAGCTTAATACATTAATATAGATTGAACACTGTCTGACTTTGAGAAGCAGGAGGCTTGTAATTTAAATTAGCTTTATAGTTATTTCATTTAGACTTAACTATGTGTTCATGTTTGGTTTTAAAGGGCTTATTAAAATGACTAAATTAATCCATCCATGAAGTGTGGGGGGTTCTCTTTTTTTATGCAGTGTTGTTTAATGAATATTAATGACATAATAGATGCTGACAGATCTGTTAGGCAGACATCATATTTTGACATCATATTTTACTTCTGTCTCACCTATTCAAAGAGACATAGCTTTCTGTGTTTAACTTAATATCATGCCAAGTTGTGCAAGAGGTCGAAACGCTGCAGTAATTTCCCCTTGGTGGGAGACTGTGGTACTTCATCAAGACATTTGACTTCAAAATCTATCTCTGTCTCTCACCCCTCTTTGACACTTATTTGGTAGCCTGCGGCAGATGCAGTGGGGTAAACATATAGGTCTGCCAAGAAGGTAGAAAACAGACAAAAAAGTGGATGGGAAGGATAAAAAGAGACAGAGGGAAGACAGGCGTGAGTGCTTTACACTTCATTTGATACCAGTCTTAACCTTTATCCCCTGAGAGAGAGAGAATGAGAGAGCAAAAGAGCCAGAGTCAGGCTGCAGGAGCAGCAGGCGGGTTGTTTTAAAGACCAAAGATCCTGTTTTTAGAACTAGCTCAGATGCAAGTCCTAAACGCTAGGCCCATGTTGACATGTGACAAGCTAAAAAAAATGGTTGTTGTTGTTTTAATTAAATTATCACATGTCTGTCTCTTGAGAATATTTCTATAAACAATGTTGTTCAAAAGTTAGTAGTTGTTAAGACTCTTTAGGCTCACCAAGGTTGTATTTGGTAAAAGTACAGTAAAATATTCATAATTTTAAATAACTTTTTTATTTTCATATGCTCCTGGAATGGAAAAGCGGTGGTTATTACCTTTAGCAGTAATTATAATATTCCTTATTATTATTATCATTAATGTGCTGATTAAATCTGTTGTATTAGAAATGTCTTTACTGTCACTCTTGATCAATTTAATCTTTGCTAGGTAAAAGCGTGTTTCAAAACAGAAAAAAAAACAAATACCTCAATTATTTCAAGTATTTAAAGAATTTTTATAATATACAATAATGCAACAAAAGTTGTACTAGTGAAACTGTTTTTTTATTAAGACTAAGTGATATATATATATATATATATATATATATATATATATATATATATATATATATATATATATATCTTCATTTCTTCATTCTTTTTTTAATAATACAGTTATAAATAGTAGAGAAAATACAATTTTAGTCTTTCTACTTTAAAAACACATTTTATTCAGTAATTTACTATCGATGTCTGAGGGACAATTGTTTCAAAGTAAATCCTACTTTTTTTCAGTGTACAGATACTTCTATCTTAAAATATGAAAATTCATTATTAAGCCGTAATTTAAATTATAATAACAGTGAAATATAGAATTGAAAAATTGTAAGCAAGTCCACTTTGAGCACTGTTCAAATTAAATAAATGTGCTTTGAGAGAATTTTTCTTCATCTGTGTCCTTGATGAAGGGGCTCCGGCAGCATAATAAACGGACAACATTCTGCACATAAGATGACAAGACCTTTGACTTGGCTTGTTAACACTGAACCAGGAACAACTGCGTGAGGTCGTTTTAAAGGTCGCTCGCCACAATTCCCATTTACCGTGCCACGCTGATGAAATTTCAAAAAGTGGAGAACGTCATTTAGAACCTGGCCGCATGCTTTACACATCATCACTTCCTTTTTTACGACATTAAATTGTGAAACTTTCTCCCCTCCTCTCTCGGTTCAGTGCTAAACATTTGCAGACAGTGTCTGGAGCATGTAATAAGATTTCTCCGAGATCGATGTCGCCTCTCGGCATGCATAACAACCAGCTGGACGGAGCTGGTGCTGAGAGCAGCCTCTCCCCTCATTACCCCCTGCCGTAGCCTCTCGTGATGAGAAAGTGTAGCCCATTCATTAACATGCTAATCAATTCTTATGAAGTGGCCTAATTGTTTTTTCATGGGGTGAGGGTTAGCCAGTAGACAGACTCGCTGCTGGCCGGCTTCAAAGAACACAAGAGCTTCTTTCTTGGTACGTTTGTGAAGGCTTGAGGTAATAAACAACAACAAGAAGAGCTGAAAGGTCAATGTCTTGGCACAATAGTCTTTGTGTGTGGAGACAAGAGACCAGCAGGACAAAAGGGCATTGCTTCCTATGAAGCCGTCTGTATGGAAACCCATAAATGCTCCAAAATGCCCTTTAAAAGGATAGTTCACCCCCCCAAAAAAATGAAAATTTGGTCATCATTATTCACCCTTATGTCATTCCAAACCTGTATGGCTTTCTTTCTTCTGCAGAACACAAAAGAAGGTATTTAGAAGAACGCTGGGTCATATTTGATATGACAAAAGTTTAATTAAGGCACGGTTTCTTCCATCAAATCTTAATTAACCGACAGCAGCTTTCATACCTCAGTAAAGAGCGAAGCACAGTCGTGCACAGACCATAAAACTGACAGGAGCAGCTCCGGTGGAGAACGGTGGCTGAATCTTAATCTTCAGATGACACGCAGCTCATTTCTGCATCTCTGTAAGTTACCAAAACCACAAATGAAAACTCGTAACACACGTGTAGATGTGTACGTGCGGATAATATGCCAAGAAAGGCAACTAGGTGTTCAGTCTGGTTCCACTCACATCGAGAATACAGCTGTGAGTCCTTAAAATTCACATGTGTGAGTTTGGTTGTCACTTCTGTAAATATCAAAGATTTGTGTCAATGTATTAATGACTGAAATACAGAACTGACAACCCTATTCTGCTGCTGTGTGAAAGTGGCCTAATTTTGGGATGAACGATGTTAAATGTACACCCTTGGAGTCTCTATTAATGAGCTGATGAGTTGAATCGGGTGATTTCCATTAAGGAGACATGCCAAATGACATGCGGTGTCGGTTGGGAACCACTGGACTGCATTACACCAGTTTCAGTCACAGTCATAGGATGTTGCAAGCTTTCAAAGTAAAACACTCTCCCAGATTTCTCTGATTTCGGAATGATTTCAAAGCAGATACTTCAGAGCTCAACTCTCCTCTCAGTTTACCGCTAAATATCCATTTCAAAGACACAGAATGGACTTCACGTTGAAGAGACAGGATTTTAGGATCAGGATGCGTAGTTTTATGAAAAATAAGAACAGTCCATGACAGACCATATCCAGACCAGTATTCAAGGTCAATACAAAGAGATCAAAGACAGATCCAACTATTTAAATATGATTTCAAATTCCACTGAGAGTGCCCTCTGCTGACCGAATGAGGTTTTGTCACAGCTACCTGCCATTTCTAGTATGCAGTGTTCACAAATAAATACCAAGATATACACAACCACACATGGCTCTCCAAAGCCATTTTGTTTCAGTGGGTAACAAAAACACTTTCCCAAACTTTACATGGTATTGTGACGAGTGTGGCAATGACTCTCTTCACCTGCATGGGTTATGCTTTGACATTGACGCATCCTGACAGGATTGGAGGTAAAACGTGAAGCCGAGAATGAGCTGCTGTGACAGCTGCTCCATGGAAATGTAATGAACCCAAGTTTGTCACCATTTACCAAAGGGTGATATTGACTTCCCGTCATAGACGTAATATTGCTGACAATTGGTAGATATGTGGGTTTGGCTGACAAAGTGCATCTGACAAATTAATACCAGAGGTGACAATGACAGAGGTGCAAATCACCTTTTTTAACCAGTCAGCCTGAAGAAGTGAATGAAGCGTGACCTTTTACACAGTTGTGCGTAAAGCTAAACACTCAGATGTCTTACAAGCATGTCTTTTCACACTATGAGTTCCTTGATGTCATTGTTTTCTTTCTTTTTTTTTTAATGAGGGTTAAAACACAAGCAAGAAATTATTCTCTTTATTGTAATATTTTTTTATATACTGGAATAAATGAATTGTGAGATGATCCATGTTCTCCAGCACGATTCGAGAATGTTTCAGAGCATCTTGTGCTTCACTGGAAGCAAGAAAATCTGACCTTTTGTACGTACAAAGGAATTCACATGATCAATGTCATAAACCTACTTAGTGAAGCAAGGTTTTATAGGGTACTTGGTTATCTAACTCCATAGACATTGTAAATTTCTAAGGTGACAAAAATAAAACCACTGATGTTCAATAAAGTCAATATTTTTAACCCAATATGCTCCACTTGTCCAAACTTAAATTCTGACTCAAGCTTGTCAAACGTAACATTTTCTTGCTCATGTCTTCTTTCGCACTTCATTATGAGCACAAACCCAAGACTAACCAAGAGACTTCTCATAAGAATAATAAATCAGATAAATTAAGGTTTTATGAGAAAATGGGCAAATGGCATGTTCTCCTGCCTCTTTCCATCTGTGTGTGGCTAAGAACTGTATTGAATAATGAATCTTTCACATTCTATGGCCTTCCCTCTGAAGCAAGTGAAAACAAAGGGCAAATGACAAATCCAAAAAAAGCATTATAAAGTAAAAACTAAACAGAAATGACTTAACGACCAGATAAAAGGTTTCCAACCGTACTCAAAGCAAAGAGTGGGGAAAGAATGTGATGCTTTGAAAAATAAAAAATGTTAACAGTGTTTGGGAAGTTGCTTTGAAACGGAAGAATCCCAAACTACAAGCTAATCCCAAATCAGTAAATTTATAGTAAAGCTACTCTTTCGAAAACAGACTTTGCTAAAGATGTCTATTTAAGTAAAGATTATTTATTTATTTATTATCCATTTCAGTAACAGTTCATAATAACTGCACACTACGAGTGATTAGGTAAGGTATTAGGTATTCCCACAATGCATCCTGCCGCCATAACAGCCATCCACCTGATCTAAAAGACAACATGATTCATGAGACTAGGCCACCTGTTTCCATTGATCCAGACCTGTATTATTGTCCTTATTGTATAACACACATTATTGCGACTGCCAGAAGGTTTGGAGATACACTGACCCACAGTTCGGTCCGTCTCAGACTCACTTGCTCATTCCCTTGCTCATTTTTCCCATTTGTTTACTTGCTACTCGATATATTGCATGCATTGACGGATGTAATTTAAACAAACGGATGGTTCATGGAAACCCCAAGTGAACCACTCGAATGAACCGAATCAGTCTAAAATGATTTAGATTAGTGAGCAGACAGTTCAGAAGAAACTCGCAGGATTTGTTGCGCTCCACCGTTATACCACTTGTTTTTGGAAAAGCTAGAGTGTTTTAAAAAGCCTACAAATATAGGCAGCAGCGTCACTAGTTTTGGCAAATGGCATGAGTCTAAAAATGCTTCAGGAGATTTGTAAATGCAAAGCATGTCTTCATTCACATGTTCTGGGTTTTTCTTCCTCTTGTTAAAGAGGGAAACGGATGATGGTTTTGACTTGAGAAGTGGTGGGAAACAGGAAGGAGAAGGCAGAGGAACCAGAGAAGAAAGCAGAGGTAAATTGCAGCTCTGGGGCACCTGTATGCTTTAGAGTACAAAAGGCAAAGGGTGAGACACAGGCTCACAAAAACCAAGAAAACAAATGAATGAAGGTGAAAGAAAGGAAATGCCAGAGAGGGTTACATAAGCCTGCAGTGAACTCCCTATCAATTTAAAGTTTTCTGCATCATGTCCCTACGGCACCTCAAAACATGAAAGATTGCCTTTGTTCGTCATTTCTCTCTCTCGTTCTTTCTCTCTAGTTGTTTGTCGATCTTCTTTGCTCCGATTTTCTTTCCCATCAGTATATTTAAGTTCCTTTTGCCTTTTGTTTGTAAAGTGATGCCTGAAAAAATTATCGTTAGATGACAGGAAAAATGACTAAGCCGGGTTTCCATGCAACACTAATCACATGACTCAATCTTACACAGTGGTTGAACAGTTACAGTAATTAGAAGAAGCAATTACTTAAAGTGTTTGTTAATTGTGCATTTACTTTCATTTTATTTTTTTTATATTTTTTGGTAGACCTACATTTTGGGGTTGGTAGACCCTAAAGTAGATAAATCTCATTAAAATACAAAAAAAACTATGGCAGACCTCATAACACCCGTTTTCTACATTCCTACTTGTGAAAGATAATATTTTTCTGTTAAAAATGTTGCTTTGCTAAAGCAGAAGCAGATGATTTGGCGGCACATATTGCTTAAAGTATTTTTTCTTTGTAATTCCTAATTTGCATCTCTGATCTGAAACTACTTTCCCTATTTAGTGAGATACTTAAGTAACCGGTTTACCTTCACACCTTATTCTGCAGAGATAAAATGGATTATAATTAAAAACTTTTAACAAATAACAATGAGTTAATATATAACTATAATTATATATACCAAAACAGGTATACAGATAAAGACATTGTTGTTCTTACAATTCTGTTCTTAATTACAGTTCCAATATCACGATAATTCATGCATATTTTATGAGATGGTTAATTCATCTGAATTCAAATGACCTCACTAGTGCAAATTCTAAATTGTGCTTATTTTAGAAGTTAATTTCTTTAGTAAACTACACCAATGTACTTATTGGTACGTATTTTGTGGCTCGCTAAAAAAGTGCACCAAGCTACGTTAATGCCATGAGACCAGGTAGGAAAAAACAGCTATAGCATTGACTGAAGATCTACTTGGCATAAGACAGCTATGGATTCTGTTTATTAGAAGAAAGAAAGAAAGTTCTACTTCAGCTATTTTTGCTGCAGGATGTATAGATCTTTATGACTCAGTCTTCGTGATTATGAATTAACTGACTATTCATAATGTTGACCAAAGGATCTTGTCTGAAACTCTGTCCTCTGGAAGTAATTGCGAGTGCTCTTCAGCTCTTGATGGCGTCTGGTCTTATACTGTTCTCCGTGGCTTTTTCTCATCAGTACAGGAATCTAAAGACAGGGAGCACTAAGCTTGTCTCAAACATGCCTCTTACTTTGATTAGCAAGAGTGAAGTGTGCTCTCCACAGATTATGTTGATATCTGCCATGAGAGAGTCAGCATCTGCCCAGTTCACAGACATTAGTTTACTGTGTGGACATTTCAAGTCTTCAGTGCATCGTTTGGTCTCGTCTCTCCCTTTCTCTTCCATTGGGTGCCTTGCCATGGTTCAAAGGAGAGGTGAACATCCCAGTCATCACGCTTCCTGAGAACCAGTCAGGGAGCCAGACAGCACCTCCTGTGGCATGCTGGGTAAGCTGCTCAAGTTGGGTGGCTGCCCACCAGCCCTCGAGACCCGTTTTCTTTTATTAATGAATCTTTCTGTCTAGTTCCTTACTAATGCACACACCGTATTTCACTCAGAATGAGCTTTTAAAGATCTTCAGCAGTGCTTAACGCAGTCAGATACCAGGAGAGGGTGTTTAAGAGCATTTGACTATACGCTTTCCGAGACAGCATTTGAATTAATCAAAACAGATATGCACGGATCTGTTTAGATTCGAGGTAGCTCATAATCTGATCTGTGCGAGTCGAAATTTTCCACTCATTGTCGTCCAGAACTCCACTACCCTCCACCCCATGAACAGAGGAACCTTCCAGTCCGAAACCATCTGTTCGGACCACTGGTCCACACTCCTCTGAAACAATCTGTTCAGGTTGATGGAGCCATTTCACCATGCTCCAGATATTAACTTACAGCGGGGTCCAAAAGCCTGACATTTTATGCTGGTTTCTTTGTTTAACATTTTTCAAAATGATAAAAAGCATTTATAAACCGACATACATATATATATTCACAAACAATTAAATGTCATCTGTAATGTTTTCATTCACTTGCAATAAAACTAATTAAAACTATAACTAATGCACTTATTTATGAAATTAGAAACTGTTGAGAGATAATTTAGCTATGATCTTTGCAAGCAAGGTCCTTCAGCACTTCACCATTCTGAAACTAATACAGATTAGAATTAAAAATTGTTATCAAAAACTAATCACCAAAATAGCATGATGATCAAAGATTCATAGAAAATGCATATGCATTATTCTAAATCCACTTTATTCAAATGTGGGATATTGATGATATAAAAATTTTATTTTTCCCAAACCTTTGACAAACACACCACACGAATAACATTTTAAAAAAAAGCATAAAATCCTCAGATGTTTAGACCCCACAATATCAATCCACCGCCGCATGTATCTTGTCATAAAGGTCCATAATGCATGTGTGCATTATATGCTGCATGAAGAGCTAAACTAGTATTAGTGGCTACTTTAGATCTGTTGCATCAGTCAGTATATTAATGCTGGGCAATCACACGCTCTCTCTCTCTCTGTGACCACACCCCTCGGTCTATACCTCAGAACAAGGTCATATATAATTTACAACTCCAATAACCACCAAAAAGCATTGCATATTCATTAAGTCTTTCATGTCAGATGTTGAATTTGAAAGTGCGTGGAGTCAAAGCCCTCTCTGAACCCACATTTATATTTCTGTCATAAAATATGGAGTGATCTTTTGTGTTTTCTTTTATTTCTTGCCTTTTTTGTGCCATCCCATTTGATATTCCAATATTATCCTTTGTGAGGGTGATATTGAAAGCTTGTGACAGAGAGAAGAAGGGACGTGCCATTGTATTTGATAAGATCTGGAAAGTAATAATGAAAGGATTATGAAAAATATCTCCTCAAAGTTGAATGCAAGGTTACTTTTTCTTATGCTGCCTGGTCATATCAAGTGCCATAAATGAGCACCTTTAAGAACAGTGAAAAGTCACGGTGTTCACACACACACACACACACAATAATCAACCAACTAAAAAAGTTCAAATAAAGGATGTGTATCAGGTAACATTTCAGCTATAGTCATAGTCAGAAAAATACAGCTGTGATTGTGATATTACTTCTTCCATACAGTAGTTCAGCAAACAAGAATTGAATATTGAATAACATATATAGAATCATATAACATATATTTAGAATTGCGTTGTTTGTTTTTGCCAGATAATTTGAATTACTTTTTTTGAACCAAAAAACAGTAAGTTATTGCCATCCACTGGTGTTAATCTGCAATGTACAGAATGACGGTATAATTAAATTAAATTAAATTAAAACCATATTTTAAACCAAACATTACTCTACTGAAAGATTTGACAATACTAATTCATGCTAAATAATTAATAATTAAAAAAAAAAAAAGTTAAACCCTTTCAACTGAGTAAATATTAAGTATGAACAAATTATGAACTGCAATTGCGGTATTCATATTTTTGTGAAAATGTTCTGCTTTCATGCCATTTATTTATTCATTTGATCATTTTTATTATATTTAAAATATTATGTTTTATATTTTCTTTTTTTAAATAATATTTGATTTTTCATGTTTTGTAAGTTTGGAATGACATAAAACACTGTGCATGGTTTCTATTTCTGCACATTGCACTGTGCAACCCATAAAAATACAAAGTTGAGCATTACCACATGCTTCATTGGAAGCCTGCCCCATGATGCCTAGTAAGGGTACTGACGCTGCATGGTAATGTTAGATCTGAAATTATACAGACCAAAGATGCCGAGAGAAAGTGGCAGTAAAGGATGAAACGGGTTACCTTGAGATTTTCCCTTTCTCTCTCTACACGCTGGAAGTCCTGGCGCTCCTTGTCTAGAGCCACCTCTTTTGTGGTGATTTCATCTTTTAGCTGTTCGAACATGTGGTTCACGATCTTCACCTTGCGTTTCATCTCAGCGTTCTGATCCTAGAAGTGAACACGGGGAGGTGTGTGAGAAATTGGCCGAACTTATACAGACACAAAGACGGCCAGGCAGACGACCGCCCAAGCTCAATCACGCTCAAAGCACACACAAACACGCGCTTATTCTTCACTGCAGCGAGAAAAAAAATGACACAGCAGGAATGGGTCATCAGCGAAAAACAGACAACAAAGGACAGTCGTTTATAGACCTGAAAAATAAGTCTTACGCTTGAGTTTCTTAGTGAAGATTTCACGGCTTCCTTTTCTGCGTTGACATTTTTTCTGTTTATGCGGAAAAGTTTTGGGCTTGGTCTTTTTAAAATAAAAAAATACACAGGCAAAAGACTTTGTTCATATGACCGTAATGAACCGTGATTTGCTGGTGGGTGATGGATATTCTCATTCTAAAGGAAATAAATAATATTATAAATAATAAATAATATGTGTGTAGTGCAGGATGAGTCACCATCAATCGATGCATTTTCCTAAAAGAAACATATTGTATATTTAGGGATAAATTCATATATACCGCGTGACGGGAAGAGCAGAAACAGTGGGTGTGGTGTTAGGCCTTGAAAAGGCTTTTTTTAATTTACAAAATCACGTGTCCAAGGGGAAAAATGTGTCCAAAATAAAGGGGGAAGTGGTGTCCTCGTCGTGCTGCGGGTGTAGTGAAGGCTTGGCAGTGTTCAAGGGGGAAAGCTCCGGGTAAGAGGCGGAGTCTGGCGGCGATGGGAATTCCCTCAACCCACGAAGACACCAGCGCATGTACGTGGGAAGAGACCGGTCTCTTGAGGAGAAACGCGCTCTGCATTTAACAGAAGCGGTGACGAGGCTCGATTCACTTCAGGTGTGTCTTATCACACGCCGCCAGACCTGTCCAATCCCGCGCCCCTCCTCTCACACACACCCACTCCCGTCGGGAGCGAATAAAGGACGGGGTGATGCTGATAATGAGTGTAGAGCCAGCTGACTCGTCACAAATACCAGTAAAAAAAAAAAAAATACTAAGCATTTTTGTTGTTTTGTTTTTTGTAAGAAATCTATAAGAAAGATTTATTCAACAGGGACATTAAAAACAGGAAGGTTTCCACACCTGTTTTCAACACTGATAATATGTTTCATGGGCATTAAATTAACATAAATAATTATTTCCGAAGGACCATGTGACACTAAAGAATAGAGCTGCTGAAAACTCCGCTTTGCCATTACACAAATAAATTACATTTTACAATTCAAATATTCAAATAGAAGATAGGAATCTTAAATTAAAACAATACTTTTAAAATATAACTATATAATTGTAATCAAATAAATGCATTAATGGACTAATTAAGGTTTCCTGACTTCTGGATACATTTTGGAATTTAAAAGAGTACTTAAGCAAGAAACTCACTGGAAAGAGTAAACACACTGGGAGTGAGTAAATAATAACAGCTTTTTAATTTCATCTTGAACTTTTCCTTTAACTAAGTTGCTCAGCAAAACTGGCACCAGACATTCAAAGCATGACAGTGTTGGACCTGAAAATTCACACTAATTCTCCACTATGGAGCTCCTCAAGGCAATGCTGAGAATGCAGCTTGTGCTGCATTTTGAATTGCATTCTGAAACATTTTGCAATGCATCACTGCGTGAAAATGGGTTTTGTGTAGCTAGAAGCATCTGCATTCGTGTACTTTCGTAGTTTCACGCCTAAGTCCGCACGGCAGGGGGGTTAGCTGCTATTTCCGACTTCGTGCAAATGGGGCGAATTCCTGGACAAAGATTAATGTTCGCACCTCCCTACACAAGTTTCCTTGGGGCGAATTTCCCAAAGAAGTCGCCCGACGGATCTACTGGCCTCTACTTCTGCTCTCATGCTCATGGGGAGTAGATCTGTAAGACGAAGGTCCACACACATATACACACTTACCTTGGCCTCAATCAGGTTCTTGCTAAAGAGGTTCCTCTCCGTCCTGACGTCCTCGTAGAGATTCTGCTGCTGCTTCAGTTTCGTTTCAGCTTCTGCGATTCTCTTCTTATACTCAAATATCTGCATCTCCTTCAGTTTAATGTCCTCAATATTCTCAAGAACCTGAAAAGATGGACAGAAGCAGCGGGGTTAAACCTGGAAAACCAAAACTACTATATAGCTCTTCTTAATACCTCTCCGTTGTCCACATAGGCAGCTACTTTCAAGTATCCCATACAGTCTAAATAGTCTATTGTTGACAGTACAACTATGGCTCACACGCACACATATTTATACCGCATGACCAAAACAGACTTGAATCATGCTTAAAGATTATTCAAAAAGACCTGTTCAGATTGCAGTCTTAAAACCAGGAAGTAAATTAGCATTTCCAAACACAGAGCTATTTTCAAATTTATGTTTAAGGCACGACTGTGTATGATTTATGTTGTAGAACAAAACATGACAGTCACTTTATATGTTAAACACCAACCTTACTTTACTCATAAATCAAAAAACACTATTCTAAAAACCCATTAAAACATTCCATTGTGAATTAGCATTACAAATGAACAACGCGACTAAACAGCTCTTTAAAGTTAGCATGTTTCCAAGCTAATGCTCTAATCAGCACAAAACGCCTCGTAAATTCAACCCTGAGTAATACAGATATATTTTATTTAAATAGAACATTATGGATGAAATTCTTAACACATGTCAAAACAGTGCATTTTAGATGCTGCTAATAAGAACAAAAACTGTTTTTATTATTATTATTTAAATATGTGGTTCTAGGGTCCAATGATGAGCCAATAAGTAATACATAATTAACAATTAAAAAACGAACTTAATACATTTTCAATACATTTGATGTATTATTTTATTTTGATTCAAAAAGGTTGAGAATGTTTTGAAAGAAAATGAGGCCACCGTAATGTATAACTGCTTTATTTGTGATGCTCCCATAGATTTGGGTCAAAATATATGAGGTAAAATGTGAGACAACATCATTTTGTCGTCTGTTGCTATATACAGCCTTCCTGCCAAAATTTGTAATGGTGTTTACGTTATTCATCAAGAGGTTATGCAACCTTGCACTGACGCAAATGCAGACTCAGAATTGCCTTTACCTTTGTCTTCACATGTCATGTTTTGATTTGCTTTCTATAACTCAGATACTTTAGGGAACCGAAAAACTTGCCTTTGCAAAATTCATTGAATTTCACTGCAATCTGAACATTTGCCAATCCATGTTAACCTTTTCACTTGTGCATTTATAAAAAAAAAAAAAAAAACAGTTTCAGTGGGGTTATATTGAAATAATGCTAAAATAGATGTACTTTGGCCTGAGCACAGGCTTTCAAAAACGCATAGGATTTTTTTGTTAAATTGACAGCAGAACGTATCCAAGGCTGTGACGTTTAAACTCGCATGTGCTGTATTGAGGGTTATATTTTGACAGCTTTCAGACATTCAAGCTAATCACATTGTGTCTGTAGAGGTAAAGAAATGTGCATGTGTCAGTTGATCCCATATTGGTCTGAAAGTAGTGTGTATATAATCAACCAAAACATGAGAAAAAATACTGCCTGTCACTTCCCGTAAATTCAACAACTCACAATTCATAGTCATCTCCGAGTCCTTATAAATCAAACTTGAAAACACTGTAGAGTTTCTCCATCATCTCCTCCATAAATCAAGCAAAATTCACTCATCTGAACCCGGCAAAAGCCATACTTTTTTATCCCCTTAAATGTCATCCTATAGGACATCACGTTGGTTTTGTCCACTGGGTGATTTTGTGAAGCACCGCAGTGCATAAAGTCATCGATCATATCAGATGTCAAACAATCTAACCTAGAAAAAGTTCGATAAATAGCATTACAGTACCATATCATTACATTAAATCCAATATGAAAACGCGTGCCCTCTTCTAAATGAAAAAGGATTTATATGTTAAGATTTTATCTGCTCAAAAGCCTCATTTCATCACACAGCTTCAATTTACTGCTCATACGATGTTTACAAATTATTTTTCATGTAGAGAGTAGTACATGCATGCTCTCATATTTAAAGGTTCACCGATAAAATGCTGAGAATTTTTATCAGTCTTATTATTCAGGACTAAAGGACGTTCACCCTTAATGGTTTTCTATAAATAACACGCCATTAATGATGGTGGAACATTGGTGAAATATAATGAGACAGTCTGGGGATGTTATGCGCTGGCCTTATAAAAAATTACAGACTGAAGATTTGCCTTTAAAATTATATTTAAAAAAAAAAAGACGGCTTTCTAAACAACAACTATATGCAATACAGTGCTGGTGTATGAAGGGGGCAACAGACAAAATTGCAAATAAACGTTTAATAGCACTTTGTATGAAATGTCTCTAAAATTTCTGTGCTGAGAATCGAGAGCAAGACGGCGTTCCTGCACACTTCCTGCACAGGCTGGATGGAAATGCTAACGAATAGCTAGCTTTCTTCAGGCATTATAGACCTACTTGTTTGAACCGTGTTTCTTATTTTAAATCAGAAGAATTTTTTATTCTCTGCAAAGTACCAGCGCAAGCCACAGTTGTGGAGTCAGATCTCAAGAGGCAATCTCAAAACCATTAGCTAAGAGCTTTTTCAACACGCGGCCTTACTAATGCTTACGGCTGAGCATTTTTTTTTACCTGGAATTAGATTATTAACTTTTCAAAAAAAATCTCTCCGAAAGAAAGCAAATGTTAGCAATGCTGAATACATGAAAACGATGTTGTGTCTCAAATAGCCTCTGGTTCCTAGGAAACTGTGATAGCTGTTCCAAAATAAACACCTTCTGCAGCGCAACCTTCATGGAGCTGAAAAACTGAAAAACTGAAGGCGACTGCTTGCACTGTTTGGTGTGTAAGACAGTATAATGAGAGCTGTGAGTAAAGGCAGAATCTATAGATGCCACTGCACAGTGTGTGTATATATATATATATATATATATATATATATATATATATATATATATATATATAATATATATATATATATATATATATATATATATAAATTAAATATAACTTATATATTTAATGTTTATTCCTATATATATATATATATATATATATATATATATATATATATATATATATATATATATATATATATATATAGATAGATAGATAGATAGATAATTAAACACTGTTCAATTTTGTAAAATCCTGGCAATATTTTACACTGCAGATCTTCAAAGGATGGTGCAGCTAGTTTACACAGGAACAGGAACACTATTATATGGAATATATTATGTTTGGTCTTATCTGTCCAAGACAGAAAGAGAGTTAGAGGATGTGCCTGGAGCTGAATGTAAACCTGAATCCTCCTGTTCATGCTGCAGTGCACTTTCTCAACATAAAACCTGAGAAAACAAATGTCAGGGCAAATGCCAGGATGCTAAGGGGTGCGTCAACACCAAAAAAAGAGAGATTTTTCATGGACCACTGTTCTAGATAGATATGTTAAGTACAAAGGTATTTAATGATCATAACATGGTAGTCTGTAATTATAATTAACACCACCACTTTGTGATTTAAAAAAAAAAAAAGAAAAGAAAAAAATAATCAGTCAACAGATGGTTTTAATCATCAGAACATTTAATTTGAAAAAAAAATTACTTGAGAGAAGCAAAAACTTTCTAGCGGCAAATTAAATGTCTTAATACAGTAATTGAGTCTAACTGGCCAATCAGTCATCTTAAAAATACCTTCTTTGCATCTAATGCATTTCCACCAGCATGTTATTTAATTGAAGAACATATACTGAGAACAGCAGGTGACACATTAACCGAACTATAATTTCCTCGTGTTATAAGATCTCTTATAAAAGGTCAGGGTGAAATAACTAAGCGAACCGCAGAGCTCATTTACAGGAATAGTTCACCCCAAAATAATAATCCTGTCACCATTTGCTCACCCATATATTGTTTCAGACCTGTACGACTTACTTTCATCCATGGAACACAAAAGAAGTAGTACAGAAAATTATAACAGAATGAACATTTTTTGGGTGACTAGCCCTTTAAAAAATGTAGATTGTTGGTATAATTAAAACAGGTTAAACATCAGACTCAATCAGGCCGTTCTCTAATTATGTTGTTCATGGCACGCTTGACTTAACTTGATAGTTGCTCATTATACCTAAACAAGTTTGGCCATAAGTGCTTAAAAGTTACTGCATGAATTGTGTACAGAGCGGCACACACACATCGCACTGTTGCGATAGCAACAGATTTATAAAGTCATCAGTAAGATGACTCACACAAGCATGCTGAAGTACTACAGAGTGAAGAAATGCCTTCAGGGATTACAAGACAAAAACCAAGAGACTCTCGACTCTCAACAACTCTTAGAAAGTAAAACATTGTAAGAGAAAGAAATGTGAAGGGATTTGAATTTTTTTCACTCTTAGGCCTAAAACATACTTTATGCAAGCATGAATGTAAATACATCAAACTACGCAAGTTATATTTAATTTATCATGTTTTGAAATGGGTTCAAATTCAATTCACATCTCGGTGCAATTATGTGTTGCATTCTCAGTACTGTCACGAGGGGCGCTATAGCTGCAGCTTACGCTCAGTGTTCATATGGATAGATTGCAAGCTACCTATAAGAAAAGCTACCTATAATGTGATCGTCCTTCAGGAAGTGGCATCACGTTTGGTGGGTTAGTTGTCTTGTCGCTTTAAAGCATTCTATTTTGATAGAGAAAAACTGCAAAAACGAGTATGATAGTATGATCACTCAGTGACTAACTTTTGCGCGTGTGTGTGTGTGTGTGTGCGTGTGCTGTACCTTCTTGGTGAGCTCACTGGCCTCGTTTATGTAGCGATCCCTCTCTTTCTCCAGCTGGTAGATGATCTTTCGCTGTTTCTGGGCTTCGTCCCTGTAGTTTAAAATCTCCTGTTCCAGAGACTTCTTTGACTGCTCGTGTAACTTAACAATGGTCTGCTGTTTGTCCGTTTCATTGGCCGCCTTGATCATATTCTGGAAGAAACACGCGCAAGCTGACACAACAGTTTGCAAATATACTTAGCAAGAGTGACTCGAGATTTTCAGAAAACAGACATGAGAATCCGAGCTTGAGAATATGACGATTTTATTCTGTGATGTATTGCTGTTCGATAGATCAAAGGAATGTTTCTCCAAGGTAAGCTGAAATCAAAAGCTGTGTTTGTATGCCACAGTGTGTGTGTTTGCGAGACAGAGTGTCTCCTGTGCAATTAAATATGAATATCCTGTTATTTTCATGCGCACAATAGCAATGCAATATTCAGCATGTCAGCAGAAACATCATGCACCTTCTCTTGTTTTCTGAAATCCATCTGTGCTTCATAACAGCGCGGGGAAGCTATGAGAACTGCGTAAAAGCAGAACCGCTGCAGAAAATTAGGCCTTTGGACAGGGTGCAAATAAGGCCTGAAAAAAGGCCTGATCCCACTGACGGACATCAAAATTAAATGTAGTTTACTAACTAAATGTATAAAGTATTTACTTACTACAGTTTGTACATCTAAAGTCGTTTTCAAGACATTTTATTAGGCAAACACACCTTGTTCAGGATGTCCCTCTCCCGCACCAGTTCATCTATAGCCTTCTTGTCCACATCCATCTGCTTTTTTGCAGTCTCCATTTCTAAGAAAAACAGAAAATAAAGCACTTATTAGTATTTTTTTTTCCCCTCACTTGTTCTTTCAAAGCCAGCGGGATAGTGCTAATTATTACTTTTCTTTTTGAAAGGCTTTCCGCTAATAAGGTTGTTTTCAGAAGCACTTTCCACAGTCTGTGAAGGACCGACGTAAAATAATTACACAATTCAAAAAGCCCATTATGCGGCTGCAGGCATAAGAAGGTAGAAAAGAGAACTGGGACACGGAAGGACTAAAAGAAAGAGCAGGAACGAGCGAAAGCGTGTCTCGGCCGTCAGCGAGCAGGCGTGCATGAGTGGACATCGTGGGGCTGCGCTGTCATGTGAAATGGCCATTCCATGTTCCGTCCTCGCATGACCCCGCCTCCTCTTCTCCTCGGACGGCCAGCTCACTGACCCCGCTGTCACAGCCTATCTCATCAATCACCCAGCCAACCCTGATTAAGATGACAACATCCATCACCGTGGAAACCCCGATTAAGATGACAACAGGGCTCTGGCTCCATCCATCAGCCGTCAAACACCCCCCCCCCGTTCGAACCGTCCAATCAGAGCCCGGAGACTTTCGCTAATATGAGGATTTCTTTATAAATTACTGGCTTGATGACAAGTCTGATCATTTGTCAAATCGCACAGATGGGATCAAGGACATTGCGATAAATTAAGTGCAGACTAAAGAGGTTTTGTTTTTGTCGTTTCCACACATAGCATTTCCCCTCCGTGTCCGGCAGTTCCCGAGAGCATGTGACATATGCAGTGGTGTAGTGTGTTGTAATTGGACCGCATGACAGCGGACAAAAACATGTTAAATGCAAATAATAAGAAGCGATTAACCATGTAATAGATTAGACAGAAAAATAGGGAGGAGAAAACTTTCATCCTTAACATCATTTTGTAACTCTTTTGTTGTTAACATCAAAGGCTGTGAATCCAATAAAGTTGTATAACTGTATGTTGGCAAAAATGAATAAAAATGAAATAAAAAAAATTTAGAAATGTAAAAATATTTATTATGCGTTTTAAATTATCGTCATGATACCAAAATTGAAGAGATATTTAAAAAAAAAAAAATCCTGTTAAAATTTTCTGATGCTGTGTAAATTGTAAATCTATTAGTTTTCTTAATTATATAAATTATAACGTGCGTTTTATTTATACTAGTGCTGTCAGACGTTTCATCACAATTAATCACATCTACATACATGTTTGTTTACATGAGTGTGTACTCTTTATTCATTATGTGTATATACATTTATATCATTATATGTTGTATTTATATATAAACATAGCATTTTTTCTTATATATAAATAACTGTATCTGTCCTATCCTATATTTTTAGATTTTTTTTTTTACTTATTTACTTAATTATTAATTAATTAATTCACACACACACACACACACACACACACACATATATAACAAATAACCAAACTTGAAGCAAAACAGCTTTGTAGATCCACTGTATAGATTCCTAATAATAATAATTATTATAATGAGGCAAAAGAAACCGTTTCTAGCCATAGAACAGCATGAAACCGAACTTTCCGTGAATGTTCCTTATGTGCAGCAATTTGACTAACAGCCCGCTCAGACAAAGCTCTCTGGATTACAGGTTGGACAGTCAATAATTGATGAGCCTGACGAAAGTGTCCCGCTACATTGGCCCTAGGGTTTCCCTGAGCAGTGCAGACTATATGGTGTAAAGATAAGACTGAGGTTAAGCACCAACACTCCACAGACCTCGTCATTTAGCCGATCCTTTGATCTAAAGTGACCAGCTTCACAGGGACAGTCCCACTGCAGCAACCTGAGTGCTGCGTTCAATGACACAACGCTGACGGCTCAACCTGCAGCGTCCTGGTTACCAGACGAGATCTTTATACTATACCACTATACCATCCGACACAGCTGAAGCCATTAGGATCTCTGCCTTTCCTGCATTGAGTCTCCTGAGAAATCTATCTATCACATGCTCAGCTGGGATGGACAGATCATGGGCGTCATCATAGTAATGGATGCCGGTCATGGGGAGAGGTCATAGTGGTTGGAAGAAAGACGGAGCGAGCAGGTGTGGAAAGGAAGAAGAAAGAGCAATCTGTAAAAGAACAGATTCCGATCGTATGTCATTCACCGCAGGTGTGCGTCTCGCATTTTAAACCACAAGCAAGCAGAAGATGAAACATTTGCAGATCTTTTAAACATACGAGCACGCGGATCTCTTTGATGGTAGTTTTCAAATGGCTTTGCTTTTACGGCTAATTATCCACTGTATAAAAGTTACAAAAATGCCCATAAAGACTGAAATGGATTAAAACGTTAACATTAGCATGATCTGCATAAACTAAATAAAATAAAATGGTCAGAACAATAGTAGCAGTACATAAATATATCGAATAATATAATTAATTGTGAATACATTCAAACTGCTTTATTGTTAGCATTAATATTATTATGACCTGCGTGGCCCATATGCACAAAATAAAATAAGATTTCAGAAAACAATAATACTGAAAAAATGTGTATATATAAATAATATATGCACATATACAAAAAATTGTATGGGGTATGTTATTAGGTGATACATTTAAGTGATACATTCGTCTTTGAAGTGTACAACAAAGCCTTTCCTGGCTTTTAAAATTTGATAGACCCATTTATTTTGCTGTCCTATGCACAATTATACGGTTGGCTGCATTTTATTAACTGCATTATTTTGTCCCTTTGCCGCTACTCAGAGATTTTTAGAACAGACCTGTGACCTATTTTTGGGTCACAACCCACTGATTTACAACATGATCCCACATGATCCTGTAAACACGCTGCTTTTCAAACTGGTTCTGATAGTTAATGCCATTTCGCTCCATTCATTTCCCCTTTTCATTGTTTCATTATATCACCCCTGTTCAACCTTACAAAGCGCAAATAAACAAACGTTCCGTGCCTCCAGATAAGCGGTCTAAGCTCTGAACATGAATCAGACACACAGGCTAAGGTCGCTTCATCAGCCCAGAGTCCACTGTTTCCTTTCTCTAAAGACTGCACACATGAAAGCATGAAATCACAGACCTAAGTGTCAGATACTGTTAATTTCATTCCAAACACTTCTGTCACAAATACCTGTGCCTATTTTCATAATTAGCGCAAGAGTTAATTAGTAGCCTAAGTATCATAGTATTTGCTAAAATACACAATTCATTACAGACGGAAGCCCTGATGAGATATAATGATAATTAGACATGATTTAAAAGCGAAATTGCCAATTATTCACAATTTTTATGAAGCTTGCACTACCACATAGACCTTTACCTCTCATCCCGAAATGTTTGAAAGTTTTTGTACTGTGCATGCAGATTAGAGTCAAACACACCGCTACAATAATCTAACAATAATCAGATACACTTTACTAATAACCGATTCTTTTTAATGAATCGGATTGGTCTAACTGATTCGCACAGAGGTAAGACGCATGTTTTTATGAAGAAAGTCTGTGCAACATTTTACAACGTAACATGCTGTTTATCATGTTTAGTTTTTTTTTCCAACCCAGTAAATAAAAGTGTATTTTCAAATTTAATTTTCTGCAAACTTTAAAAAAAGTTGTCAGCCTAATTGGGGTTGTTATTGTTTTAGGCTCCAGATAAATACTGTTCTGATTGAAAAAAATATATATATATATATATATATATATATATATATATATATATATATATACCATCTGATAGTTACATATTTAAAAATAAATTGCCCATTAAAACAGCTTTGAAGTAGTTTGTCACAAACAAGTTTAACTGTATGCTGCTATAAATAATGAGAATTTTGTATCTGGTAAACAACAGTTGGGGTGAATCAACTATGGAGAAATGTGCAGATCCCTACTAGGAGCTGATTAAAATGAGTGGAGTCAGAAAGAGGGAAAAAAAGACATGAATGTGAGAATTATTATTATTATTTTTTTTTAAAAAAGACACATCTGGAACAATGACCGACAAACCGGAAACTATAATTTTTCTTACCAAAGACCTGCAATCCAGATTTTCAAATCAGCAGGGAAGAACAGAAGACGTGCGGGACGGCATGTGCAGGTGGAAATGAAAATCAGAGATGTGGAGAGCGGAGTAAAGAGGTCAAATGAAAAAAAAAAAAAATTTGATGTATTCATTGTTTGAACGTAATTACTTTCAGCTCTATCTTCCTTTAAAACGTATTACCTTTGTTTAGGAAAAAAGAGAACGAAGTAGGAAGATGATGGTATTTGAAGACGTGGAAGAGAGAAGTCTGAACTCAAGTCCACTTGATGATGTTAGTCAAGGTTTCTTTTTCTGAAAACATTTAGTTTTAAATTGTTCGAATTGCAAGCTCCGTCACCCCAGTCAAAGCTGTCCAAATATACTAAATAAATAGAAGAGTGCGTGCTGTATTCATCTGTTTCAGTCCGGTGACGTTTCTTGTTTATGATCATGAGTGTGCTATCTCTGTGTTTTTGTATTCATCGCCATTACATTGCCCTGCTGATAACGAGGACGAATGATGATGAAATAAATAAAAGTCTGGAATCATTTTTTATGTTTCTACACAAATTCTTACGCTCACCAAGGCTGCATTTGTTTGATCGTAATGAACAAGAGATATCGTGAAATGATTACAATTTCCAGTTTAATATATTTTAAAATATAACACATCTCCATGATGGCAAAGCTGTATTTTTCAGTGTCACGTGATCCTTCAGACGTCATTCTCGAGAAACACTTCTTAGCGATATGTTATGACTAAGATGATTTCAGAATGGCTTTATTTCTTAACTTGGCTGTAATGAGTTCCGAAAGTAAAAAATACTGTGCATCACACTCTTGTTTCATGAAAGCAAGTTCTGCTGTCAATGATATGACTCCTTTAAATAAATTAGTCCCTGCATGGAAAGAAATAATGTAGGCTGGACAGTATCAGTGCAGTGGTAAAAATCTGAACAGAGCTCTGGAATTGCAAAGAATTCAATTGAATGTACAATTATGCTATATGAATTTGGAAATATATTTTACCACAGTGGCATTTTATATTCATACAGATTTAAATAATACATTTATGCTGTAGAGTTCAACTGTGGGTAAGTGTGTGTGTGTGTGTGTGTGTGTTCTTGCCTCTATCCAGTCCAGTGATCTGATTCTTGAGTGTTTCCCTCTGGTTCTCCACCTCCACTTTCTGTTCCTCCATCTGTCTGAATCTCCTCTGCACCCCTTCTCTCATTTTGCTTAGTTTAGTGATCTCCTGTTTCAGCTGGGTTACTTCCTCTTCTTTCATCTGAACCACAGAGGACATGAGCCATTACAGTGTGCCTGTGTGCGCGCATGTGAAGCCCAAACTAGCCATTACTTGTTAAAAACAACTAGGTTAATGCAGCAATCCTGTAAAAACTCAAATGCATACAACTAACTAAGTTTGGGGTTGGTAAAACGTTTAACGGTTTTGAAAGAAGTCTCTCACGCTCACCAAGGCTGCATTTATTTGATCAAAAATGCAGTAAAAAAGTAGTACTTAAAAAACCTTTTCCCTATTTATTATATGTAATTTATAATATTTTAAAATGTAATTTATACCTGTGACAAAAAGCATTTTTACTCCAGTCTTTAGCGTCACAGAAAACTCTTTACCGCACTTCAATCAATTTACTGAATCCATATCAGGATGGAAAACATGTTAATTTCTGAAATAATAATAAAAATACTGACCTTAAATATTGAATGGTAGCATCGTTTTTTTAACACTTATGCTTTTGAGGACTGGAAGCGTGCATTGTGTGGATTACGTGTTTATATCATCATCGTGAATTGAATAACTGACTAACTGACTAATATAAATGCCAATAGATGCACAAGATGATAATTGCAGAGTATAAACTGAACACATGTAAATGTATTAGGAACATGAGGGCTCTGTGATGCTAAAACTGTGCCCTCTTGTGGCCAACATGAGTTTTGCGACCATTACTCATTCACACTGACTCACAGGACGAGCTGGGAATGCCAACACTACCAACAAGGTGCAGTGAATTAGAAACGGGAATCTAGTTTGCAGCACGGTTGCGCAGGTTGACTTTGCCTCTCTCTCAAGAGATGAAGATCGTGCTCGGTCAGTCTCTGTTGAGACAGAATTTGTCTTTTTGTTCCCTTATTGGTCAATAATACTACACTACAATAGACGTGCCCATAATAAACAGAAGGCCTAAAAATACAGCTTCAGCATATTCTGCAGAGAGGTGCATTCATCCCAGTGCTCTCCCATCAGACTCAAGAATACAAGCCAGAACAAAGAGAATACGGGGCATTTCATTAAATGTAACATTTGCTGTATTAACCCCCACTGTGTGACTGGAAGTTTAGAGCAGGAAAGATCCATCACCAGTCTGACGGGAGAGGAAGAGGAACGGAAACGTTCATCCTCTAGAGCTCTAATTATGTAAGAGCGAGACGATTTTGTCAGATTTAAAGAGGGCAGCATCATAAATCTGTAGGTGTGTGTGTGTGTGTGTGTGTGTGTGTGTGTGTGTGTGTGTGTGCACCTACAGTTTGATGTCAAGAATTGATCCCCAAGTACTGTTGGATAGAGATTTGCACATTCCTCTCTAGGAATGAGGAGAAGTGCTCGAAGGATACTGTACTGATAAACTTGTCCCCAGGCTTTGGTTCAATAAGTCGGTAAATCTTATTTTGAGGAAATTTGGGCCTCAAATGTTAAACGCAAAACATATATATTCAATTTAAATGAAAAAATACCTACAATAGCTGGAACCAATCAATGCTCTCCATTAAGTAAAAAAGATGCATAAATTCTATATAATGCTGTATTAAAAACCTAAAACAATATTTGAAAAAAATCATTTGGGGGCATCTTCATTTAAAAAACAGATCATATAAGAAATAAATTATAAAAAAATAAATGGTTGTAAAAAATGAAAATATAAATAAGTACCGCAATTAGCCAACTACTTAAGTATGTGTGTGTGTGTGTGTGTGTGCGCACACCTTCAGGTCCGATGCTCTCTGTTGGTTCTGTTGGGAGAGTTGCTCTAGGCTGATGCCACTTTGTTCATAATCCTGCTGTAGTTTAGTGTTTCGATGTTGGAGTTGTTCCATTTCTTTACTGGTTTTCTCATTTATAATCTGTCAAAAAGGATACAAATTACTTTCACGTTTTACGTTTGTTCCCAACCTAGCTTCTGTGTGACAAAATAGTAAAAAAAAAATGTCTTCAAATATTAGCTTAATTTGACAAACCTACCCTCTAGAGGGATTTTCAATATAGAAACGTACAAATCGTAACTTTTACATAAAGTTAGTGTTTAATCCAGAAAGTTTTTCTACTGGAGTTATGGCAGTTAAAATGAACTAAGATGCCCTACCATTCAATGTTAATGATACTTACAGTGTATCACTCCTCCACCCACTGACACTAGATCAGGGTTTCTTACTTTGTGTTCCTGGAGCTGTTGTTCCAGTTTCTGCTGATCCTCCTGCAGACGCTGACTCTGCTGAGTCAGTGATTTAATATCTGATTGTTTGGACTCCAGGTCAGTTTGAAGCTGCTTTACTTCTTTTTCCAACTTCTCCTTCCTCCTGGTTTCCCGATGAATCTCATTCTGACGCACTTGGATGTCCTGCTGGAGCTGTGAGAGAGAGAGCAGCTTTGTTCCAACTGGTATAAATTATGCCTACAAAGAGCATCTATATATCTATCTATCCATCCATCTATCTATCTATCTGTCTGTCTGTCTGTCTGTCTGGTGAGGTCAGGTCTGTCTGTCTCTTGTCTATCTATTGTTTTTGGTTGGTCAGGTCAGGTCAGATTCGGTCTGCCTGTCTGTCTGTCTATCTTTCTATATATCTATCTGTCTGTCTGTCTGTCTGTCTGTCTATCTATCTATCTATCTATCTATCTATCTATCTATCTATCTATCTATCTATCTATCTCTATCTGGCCTGTCAGTTTATCTATCCATCTCTGTCTGTGGAATCCGTTTATGTCTTTGTCTACCTGTCTGTCTATCTATCTATCTGTCTCTTTCTATCTATCTTTCTCTCTCTGTATGTCTCTCTCTACCTGTCCGCCTGTCTATGTCTATCTATTTGTCTCTATCCTGTCCGGTCCGGTCTGTCTGTCTCTCTGTATCTGTATCTGTCTCATCTATCTCCACTTTAACTTTTGGAGTCACTTCTAAATGGAATGCATGCAGAGTTTAAAGTAGCTCGTCAGACCACTTATTGATCTCCTTACTGTGCACACTTTGCGCTAGTTTATTTTGCCATGGAGGTGACAGAGGAATTAAATCTGTCCAAGTTTACAGTTTTAACTGCCGCATTCAGAAGGTGTTTCATTTCTCACAACATACAATGATACAAGACAAGAACTGCTAGAAATTCTTACACATTTGAAGAGTAACAATCACCACACACCATGTTTCAAATATTGATTTGCTGACACCCGATGGACATTTGAGACAAAAAATGCTTTAATTTAGCCTAAAATGTTTTAAGCACTGATACTGATGCCAGTGATAAAGTGAAAAATTCTACTTTTGGGTCAATGTTTTTGCATGTTCTCGTTATCACAAGACCCAGTGGTGTCGTAAACAATGTTTTTTTTTATATTATACCTGAGCAATTGTGTCCACCGCTTTGTTCTTCTCAGCCTCTATCTCCTGCTGAGCATCAGTGGCTTTAGTGAGGTTCTCCT
The DNA here is from genome assembly GCF_018831695.1 of Puntigrus tetrazona. NCBI lineage: Eukaryota > Metazoa > Chordata > Actinopteri > Cypriniformes > Cyprinidae > Puntigrus > Puntigrus tetrazona. The sequence continues at coordinate 23,207,263 of NC_056699.1, read as the reverse complement.
GGAGTGTCACCACCTCCGACTGCAGAGTGTCTCTCTGCTTGGTCAATTCCTCTTTGATCTTTAACAGATCGCCAACGCTAGACACATTCAAAAAGGTTTGTGAACAAGCTTTGTTCTACATCCTCACCGAGGCCTTCAGAAAGGTCCTCTGAAGGCCGTCACGTAGCATATACCATAGTACATAGTTATGAATAACAATACACTCTGTAAGATGAAAGCATGTAACTGCCTCTATTCTACCAGAATCAAAAGAAAAACTAAGAACAGATCGAACATAACGTTGTTAACCTGTATTCTTGGCCCTCAGAAACTCCAGCTCCTTTTTCAATGAGCTTGTTGAGACAGGTTATTTCTTCCTTTAGTTTCAGTATTGTTTCTTTTGCCTGCAACTCCTTCGCGTGTGAAGCTTCAACCATTTTCCAGGCCTTGTCAATTTCCTAATCAACAGTAAAATAAACCAATGATTTGCTAGGGCAAAATCACGTCATCACGTTTACTTCTGAATACACATTGAGCACAATATCCATTTTAGTGTGCAGCGATTTTAGGCCAATGTACCATTTTAAGAGAGGTGATTGTGGCTTGATCTTCATCAGCTAGTTTCATGGCTGTGGATACTTTGACAGCGTTGGACATTATCTCCGCGTTCAGCTCCCTGCATTTAGACATCAGCCTCTTTTCGTTGTCGTGAGACTTCCGCAGAGCTTTTGCAACCTTCTCATATTCCACGCGGAACTTCTCAAATTTTTCGTCACCTAATAACTCATTCAAAACCTCCTGGATGTCTTTTTCCAAGGTTTCAAAGGTGCTGTCCTCTGTCTGAAAATCAGAAAACGTTATACCGGTAAGATGTTACCTGATAAATTAGGGGCTACGCTGACAATGTAAACGTGGAAGGGAGTCTAAAAGAGTTGAAGAGAGGCTGGCAGATTTGTAACAGTTTGCAAGACTACAGTAGCACTGCTGATGATGACATACTGAAATATATGATCAAACACAAAGAACAAAGACGAGGCAGCAGGTGCTAGTTTTTACGCAGCTGTTAGATTTCCCTACAGAAACATCACAGAAAAATATTAAAGGAATCACGCACCGAAGCTTTGTATAATCCGCTTAAACACACAGTTTATCAAGTGCGGTCAATCATTTCTTCACATCAGTATTTCAGATCTCAGATTTACAATTGACTGATATAGCGAAAAAGCCTAGGGCATTTTATTTTGGCAGAACATAGATAATTGGTGAGAAAAAAAGTAATGTATGAGAACTGTTACTTTTAATTAGCATTTTCCACTGTATAAATGAATAAATGCTTTTATCCTTGTGTTATTAAAATGGTAAATAGCAAATAATGATAAAAAAAGGTAAATTATTTTTACAAATATAATTACAAATATCTGCCCCACTGTCCGTATGTTAACGTTACAAATTGTAGTCTACTTCTAAAAAAAAATCTTTATTTTTTAACATATCAAATTTCGGCCTTTATTTTTAGCTAACGTTATTACATCTAGCATCGACTGTAGGCTACTTTAAAAACATGACTCTTCACTTTACTGTAACAACTCGAAATACTGAAACGCTTCAGTATAGTGTCATGTAGTAAATACTGGATATATTTCACGGTGACAGCAGCAAAAAAATAACATGTGAAATGCTAATAACTAACTTATTAGCATCTCAGACACTACGTTTAGCCGTGTCTTATTCTAAGAGCTGATAGTGGTTAAGTCTCTCCACAGATCAACATACCTCCATTGCTGTCGTCTGACTTTTCTCTCTAAAACCCAGCAAGATGTTGTTGTTTTTGTATTTAGCAAACTGTCACACACATAATATCCGTGTTTTGCTTTAACAACACGCACGACACTGTTTTTGGTCACCAGGGATACGCGTCCTCGTTGCCCGGCAACCGAGACCCGCCGAGCGCGTCGGTTGAACTATTGCGCCTCACGAAATGATTGTAACGGGACATAGCGCTCCCAAATATTACGGAAGGATATTGTACAGAGAGAAGACGTTTCGACGCTAAGAATAACGACTAAATAATATATAAGGTTCATCGACGTTTTGAGAGCGCGCTTCCTGCTTTGTTTGTGTTGTTCTTTACGCTAGGTGGCAGCTTTACACAGTGCAACGCCTTGCAATAAAGAACAGTAAAAAATACTTATCAGCTGTCAGTATCACCGAGATCCATTAAACATATGTATAACAAGTAAATGTGGGTAATAAACAAATGAGCATTATGACCAACTGCCCTTTAAAATCGTCATTAAACTGTCATTAATTGCACAGGGACACTGTCATTCTGGAAAAATTGTAATTTATCTGCCATCATAATAGTGGATAATCACACTTCAATATCTAACAGAATAGAAATCACCTGCTTAAAACAGTTTTTTGTTGTTGAATAA